>NC_143018.1:65481803-65781803 GCF_055824585.1 Amblyomma mixtum
TTCGAACGCTCTATATATAAAGCCTCAGAGACTCAAAGACACTAACTATTGCCCGATTCAGTTCCTCTGCCGTGGGTGCACTTTTCTTTATGAGGTCGACTCTCTACTTCAGCCCAGGATATATGCTTTTTTCGCTGCAGGACTGACTCAAGGAGCTATGTGATTACATGCACATCGTCATCGGCATACAAGGTACATGGGTCTCCCGCTATTCAGTAGTGGTTCATCTGGTTCACAGAGTTCAGCAATGTCTTATCTGTTCAAATGTTTTAGTTATCGATTTACGGGGGTTTAACGTCCCAAAGCGACTAAGGCTATGAGGGACGGCCGCCGCGTTGGCTCAGTGGTTATGGTGCTCGGCTGCTGACCCGAAAGACGCGGGTTCGATCCCGGCCGCGGCGGTCGAATTTCTTTGGAGGAGAAATTCTAGAGGCCCGTGTGCTGTGCGATGTCAGTGCACGTTAAAGAACCCCAGGTGGTCGAAATTTCCCGAGCCCTTCACTACGGCGTCCCTCATAGCCTGAGTCGCTTTGGGACGTTAATCCCCATAAACCAACCAACCTATGAGGGACGCCGTAGTGAAGGGCTCCGGAAATGTAAAGCATGTTATAGTTTGTTTAACCCTAGGATTTATACATGGGCTTGGAGTGAGGAATAGGAGTTCACTTCAGCTGGCAGGATCAATATCAAAATTTTCTTGAGAAATCGCAATATCGCTAGTTGGCAACCTTAGCATTTGGTACATTTTGTGAAGGACTCGAACCAACTCAAACACCCAGGCAGTAAACACTTTTTTTTTTTATTCAGCAAATGTCTTTCAATTTTTTCCGGCCACAGTTGTCGGAAAATGAGACTAGGAGTTGTTGGACGTTGGGTGAGAGTAGCACATTCACGCCCTCTTTTTCTTCGCACACTTCATTCTCAACGGCGCCATGTAAATGGATAATCGGAAAGCGCTGTATAGTGAGAACGAGTTGACGTAAAAATTTAGGTACAAGCTCTGTGCAGTGATGAGTATGTGGTGTGCAAATGGTATGTCGAGAATTCGCGACACTGGGCAGTAAAGGGTTAACTCTGGACAGATCGCACCTTCTGCAGGCTAGGCGGATGCTCAAACGATTAGGCAATCGCTGCGGTGGATAAGAGTTTTAGCATGGAAGACAATCTGATTGCATTGCTAAATTTTTCTCTGCAGAGCTTATTATTTTTTCTTCTTTGTAGGTTGCCCCAACCTAATGTATGTCATCTAGCGAGCAGCTGTACAGCTCAAACTCTCTCTCGTAACGTTAGGTTCTCTTCAAGAAAGCCATTAGTGCGTACGGCAGCGCTAAGGTTTCACTCGAAGCGCTCGTGGACAGCTACTTGGGACGCTGCAGAGATTAATATTTTTCTTAAACCTACTACGTGGGCGTAGCTTACATATTTTTTACCTACAAATGTCTCATCTCGCTCGAAACAAGAATCTATATGAAGGAAGCATTTGTGGTTTTTCCTTGAACGGTTGGACGTCTCACTTCATTCGCATATTCTTTTTGTTTTTTTTTTACTTAAACAAAAGAGGCACGCGTACGTGACTCGTTCTCGATGCTCGGGTTCCTTCCTCACGTGATAAGCATCTGATAAGCCGCTATTTCATCGCCTAAGGAAGCCTAAAGGCATTCAGCTTTGAAACCCGTCGGCAACACGCAGCTGCATTATTAAAGCGCTTGTTTTAAGGAAAACTTTATCTATGAAACAAGCACATCGTCCTTCGCACCGACCCGGCAGCGTGGCAGGTACATCAGCGAGGCCACTTATACGGAAGACTCAGCCATAAAAGATGCAAATTCAACTCTTCATTATGCATAATGAATGACAACAATCATAATAGTCGACGAAGTAGTCTAGGGCTTGACGCCAAAAGTGGTTGCAGCAATTAGTGCCCTAGCAGCAAGGGAAACTTCGTTCTAAAATGCGTCCCCTTGTTGCGACGGAAGTTTCAAATTCTACCAGACGTACTTACGTCCCCTCTACTGAGAACAAAGGCTAAGCATATGCCGATACAAAGGAATTGTTTCGGAATTTAGTAGTTTCTTCGCTCACTCATAGGTGACGGGACCATCACTGAATTGTAGCATTGGGAACCGGCGGTGGCGTTGTTAAAAAAATACCGACTTTAGTAAGAGCTTCTTTACTTGAGCGAATTAAGACGAGCGAGTTATTATATACCTACTTGAAAAACGGTGGAAAACCCACACGTCCTTTGGAAAACGGATGCCCTGCACATCACCGACCACGTACGTCTCGCCCTTGACGTCCTCGTGATGGCAACGACGGGAAACTGCGCCGCATCTTCGTCATGTGCATATGCATCGACATTGAGCTGTTCATTCAACACATCTCGTTTTGCACTCTGATGATAGCGCAAAACATATTTCCGCTGACCTAGCAGTGTCTTAGTTCTTAGAGCGCAGGGGGTTAAGCGAAAAAGGTTCCTTTTAAGGATTTTCCTTTCATGAGGAACGTTTAGCCAGCTCAACCCATATAGAGGCCCGTGTACTGTGCGATGTCAGTGCACGTAAAAGAACCCCAGGTGGTGGAAATTTCCGGAGCCCTTCACTACGGCGTCTCTCATAGCCTTAGTCGCTTTGGGACGTTAAAACCCATAAACCAAACCAAACCATCTTATCTATCTGGAAGTAGTACTGTTCAGGGGCTGTGGGGAGGAGGAGCAGAATAATTGTCGTCACCAATAATAAAAAGTGAAATACTAGGTTTGATTTGATGTGGATTTGACCCGCGAGAGGTCTGCTTTGCGAGGGACGTTGGGCGACGGTATTTCATTGCAGGTAAGGGCCAGGAGTAGTGTGTCAATTTTTAGAAATGAACATTCAATTGTTTCTATTTGCCGCACGCGAAGAAGTTACAGCCTGTAAAATGTGTGGATGGGCAATGCCCATCACATGCACATAGAAATCAATGTTGCCGAACTCAGAGGTAAAGGCCATCGAAAATGTATCTTCTGCTGATAATTACATATCTGTCTTACTTCATCTTCCTTGCTGGGAGCAGTGGAACGCCGACAGGAAGAATAGACGCTGGTCAAAGCGCGTAAAAATATTTTTAATGCACATTTTAGGCTTTCAGGGTCTGCGCCAAAGGTGACGCACGACTAGAAAATTTCAATACGGTGTCTCTCTTCTGCACGTTACAGACGTCTTCCTTTAAGAAAAAGTAGGGGCTCCTACTTTCCTTTTTATTTCATATGAACTACACAGCAACTTCAAAACAGTTGGTGCTTTGGAATCTGCCGAAACAAAGGAGTTGAACGGATTTTGTATGGCCTTTTTCAGAAAAACTAAAAGTACAGGCTCTAAATTGAACCTCATCAGCCTGCCAGGAAATTTTGTTTGGGATATAGAGTTCAAAAATGAAGTGTCACTTTCGGTGCCATCATTCGGTTGGCAGCGGAGCCGTCGGAACTTGAACAGCTGCTTACACCATCACGGTATTTTCCCTTCTTTGATGTCTTCCCTTACTGCTCTGACGTTTGATCCTTTCACCTCTTTCATTTTCGATCTGCAGCTTGTTTCGAGCGTCAGAAATTTTCTCCTTCTCTTGAGGTCAGCCTTCCGAGAACAGCCTTCGGGGAAGGAAGGATGTCATCTGGACGAAGTGAATAAATGTACGCAGCCGTCATACGTGTTGATCGTTTCCCGGCGCAGCTACGGTTTCAGCTACTCTATTTCTCTCAGTAGTTCTTAAGTGGTCATATGGTGTGTCTAGATGTAGAATTTGCGAGTTACATGTTTAAACCCCGATGGATGACTGATCCGCGCTTTCTTGCTGGTTAGAGGCTGGTTCCGCAGGTGGTCGGTAACGGCAGGCGTCCGACAGTCTTCTTCCGTAAAGGGTTCAGTATTACCAGATTGAAAGACTTTGCTATTGCATTTGGTTTGAAACATACGTACAGTCTTTGTCAAAAGTAACTAGGCTGCATGGTTTGCTTCTAGCTCGTACAGTGGAGCCCTTACAGCTTCCCTGAAGCTGAAATGGTCGTTAAAGGTAAGGACTGGGGGTCTTCTTACCTTCCAACACCTTTCGATCGTTAGGAAAGCCACAAGCGCTCTTCTATACAAGCTAGAAGTAAACCATGCAGCCTGGTTACTTTTGACAAAGACGGTACCATTTTGTTGCTCGCAACATAGCCCCTTTTTTTTTGTACCTGCTGATGTATTGGCAGATCTGACCTCCTTTCTTACGTTTCGCACGGTAATAATTTTTCACGAGTTATCCAACTACCAATCGCTAAATGTAGTGTTAAAGAGACAACTGAAAACGTCGAGTGGCTGCGGATGATGGCTGCGCTGACGGAGGAATGTTAGCAAGCGGCTATCGTACTTCTTGACCTCTTCGATGCCATGGATGCTGATATTGGTCTCAAGATTCCTTAGAGATACAAGTATCGGGTTCTCCTTTGAGCACTTTGTGCAGCTTATGACGCGGCCCAACGCAAGCGGGAACATTTCTGCCCAAATCCATTACCATCGGTTGGCCAGAAGAACACTTCATGCTAATGCACTGCTAATCAGGAGAGTCTGTAAAGTAAAAATCGAAGGCATAACGCTTCCGGTAGAGTTGACGGTGTAAAAAAAGAACGTGACGAATTTTCTTAACCCTCGTCGGATGTGGCTTGAACGTTTCACTCGTGCTGCGACAACCTCCGGTGTGTTGCTCACACAAGCGAATGCTGTCTCATCGCCGCTGCAGACGTGACCGGGAGTGGTGTCATACCGCTCTGCAAGTTACCAATGAAAGTATCCACGTTATTCCTGTTAGGCTTCGGGCAAGATTATCGTGTTCTTGGAACCTCAGCGACAGCTCAAAGTGGAGCTTCCTTTATGAACCTTCTTAATTAAGTAGTCCTTCAAACAGAACTTGTCATTTTGCCATTGCTCAAGCAACTTCACATTTGGAGCGGTCGCATACTGAAAAGCAACAGAATAAACCTGTGTGTGCGTATGTGCGTGCGTGCGTGTGTGCGTGTGTGCGCGTGTGCGTGTGTGTGCGCGTGCGCGTGCGTGTGTGTGTGCATGTGCGTGTGTGAGACAGTACAGTGTGAGACAGTCCATCTCTCAGACAGTACAGCCTGTACAGAACTGTGTAGCAAAGGCAATCCTAACGACCTCTCCTTTATACCATGTTGTAAAGAAATAGCGCAAAAACAAAGACAAAAGACGAGGAAGGAGAGACTTATATGACGATTAACAAGCGCTATTACCAACTGCTTTATTGAGGTCAAAAACAGATAGTATAAAGGAAAATATAAGCATGCGCAAATACGGTAGGCATTACATGCACACACATCACACAACCACGGTTTAATTTGGCAAAAAAGAATTTAGAAAAACACACTCAGCATCATAAATATGCATAGAAGTGTTACTCACGCAGAGATCAGATAGCTTTTTGCAAGGAAGGCCTCTAGAAGAAGCCGACCCTTTCCATTGACGCTTCTGCCCAAAGCCTTAGTATCTTTAAAACATACCCAACAGTCTGGACAAAGGCCTTTTTGAACGGGAACCAGTATATTAACGCAATTTTTCAGATATTGTAAGATTTGCCTATGACATTCAATATATCCGCTGAGGTCCCCTCGGCAGGCTGAATTTTTTTTTTGCTATTAACGTTTTTTTTTGACCGTCAAAAGCGTTCCCCATTGGTTTTTTATGGCAGTCTTAACTGTTCCATGCGATCGATGAAAACACTCTAAAAGAAAGATTTTGCTGCATACCGGATGAATATTTCTATATATTCCTTCAATATTTCTACAACATTACCTTACAATATTTCAATATTCACCAATTTTCTCCAAGAATGTTGATCATAACGTGCCCTACACGTGCTGAAACAGGTGGAAAAATGCCGCACAAGATTCGAGTTTCCGTCGTTATTGTCTATAATTTTTGCATGCTCCCATAGCCGGTCAAAAATGCAGTGGCCAGTTTAGCTTGCATATGAACTCCCGTATGATAGGGGAATGCGGTATACCACTCCTGTGGCGCAGTTGAGATAGGCGATGCCACGTCTCTTCTTGCAGCCCCCCTCGCAACCGCCACAAATGCGGCAACAAATTTTAGAAAGCTTGTAGGGGAGGGGGCTGAAAACGAAATTTCACATGGTGCCTTGCTGGCCATATGCGCACCAGGTTTGCGCCACCTGGTGCACATATGGGACCACCACCGGCTTTGAAGAGGTTTGGTTTGGTTTATGGGGACTTAACGTCCCAAAGCAACTCAGGCTATGAGGGACGCCGTAGTGGAGGGCTCCGGAAATTTCGACCACCTGGGGTTCTTTAACGTGCACTGACATCGCAAAGTAAACGGGCCTCTTGAATAGAGTAGTGATGAGGCCTTCTTTTTTGAGAGCCTTTTTGCTTTTGTAGGAGGTTTTCATTGACTGCTGATGTAACCGGTACAGGGAAGCCTGCCGGCAAGAGACGGGAAACCTGATTGTCTATAGTAGGATACAACTTTAAAAAGACAGCAGTTGTCAACACTGGGCCGCGGTTCACGGCGTCTTGTATTACTCCGCTGGCCAATCGCCACTGTAAACGAAATCAGCTTTTTAATGTTTGACTATATCCGACAATCCATGTATCAAAGTTCTAGAGATCATAATTGTTTTCTTGTGATAAAACTTCTTGTTTACGTAACAAAAAACGTTTAAGGAGCGGACTACGTTTTCGTCGTGGAGGAATTTTGTGCGCGGAGGCTGAATGTGGGCGGAGCTTCACTGCAGACTTAAGTTGTATCCGACTATAGGCTATCCTGCATTTTATGAGGGCACCATTTCTGAAGAGAAGATTGCAAACTAAGGCCGAGTCGCAGCTCAACAACTCTTTGTTGGTACGCGGGGAGCAAAGATGGCTGCTGCAGAACATCGTCATCAAATCTAAGAAGCGTAACTGTTGATTATGAGGAAGTTCACGAGTAAAAATCAACCCTCTTTCTTAATGATCACAGCAGTTAAAACCTGTAAAACAACTTGATAAAATAATGTAAAGGTCGCAGCATAAATCGTCATCATCATAATAAAAATCATCAGCATAAATAATACTTTTAAAACCGGAGCCTCCCGCACCATACCCTCTCTCTCTCTCTCTCTCTCTCTGTATGTGTTTTTGCACTATTTCTTTACGATATGCAACATCAACTAGCCCGACAACACGTCCTTCTGACCTTTATACCATGCTTGAGTCACACGACTCAAGTATTCTTTCATATCTCAGGTAGCCTCTCGCCTCACCGTAAGATAGCCATCTTTTTTTTTTTCTCGCGAGTGGGATCAATCTCCACTCGACAACTCGATGTCACGCAAATACGTGGCGCCTGCAACGTAGTATGTGGCCGAGCTGTTGTTCATACAAGGGCTGTATGCAGATAACTTAATCTTTGGTCTTTGAGGTCAGCCGTCTAGATGACGCTGAAGAACGCACATCGCGGAGCTTAACTCTTAATTATAAAAGACGCATTCGTTGTTCGCAGATGAGCCGTATTACACACTGCTTTGCACGGTAGAGAGAAATGATGAAGAAAAAAAAACTTGTCCTATTTACAGCCAAGTGTGGTCGGGCGCATCAACCGCAAGTTAAATTGTCGACAGGAGGCGTGAAGGTTCTTGGACAAGTATTGAAATAGCTTTAACGCTTTGCCCGTTCTGAATTCTAAATTCGTTGCGAATCTAAGAGTCTTGAAGTTTTGGTGAGGGGCTCAAGCGTACCCGAAACGTGGATCTATCATTGTCTCGCAAAGCTTCAGGATGCGTAGTGTTCAGTAGATAAATGATAAGACACTTCAGATCTGACAGTACCCAGGTCACCCCAATCCTTGATCGTCAGTGCTTAGAAAAAGGAAAGAAAAAAGTTATTTTACCATATGCCGACTTCTCGATCGAACAGTGTTCGATTGCAATCTGTTTTTATGCGTCGCGAAGCGTTCTTGAGAATCACCCCTGGATCATGAGCATGATAGCATAATTTAAACGGGCAGTGCCGACTTTTTTATACTGTCCGTGTCAATATACGTTTGATATGCATTAAACATATACACCTTTGAGCATCACAAAATAAAAAAAAATGTATATAGAAAATGGAATGAAAATATAGCACTGAATAAATAAAAACCAAATTGGAAGTCTTGCCCATGTATTAAAAAAAAAGTTCCGGGGTCCCTGCTCAGAATAATTATGTTGGTGATGGTTGTACTTTTTCCTCTCAGTCAGAACAAAAGTGTGCATTCGAAACCAGATGTTTACGGGACGCGAATGTGTGGAAAGAAATTATTTGGGTGCAGTCACGTGATCCAATCGCCTGAAATATGTCGTTTCGAGGAGGCGTTCATGATCTATGCGCCGGTAACAATTCCGCGCAACTGGGTAGCGAGTTAGAGGTGCAATAGATTTTTTTTTTTTTTCGGAGAACACGCATCCGGTAATGTTTTGATCGAGATAGTACCCCTCCGTTGCCCCAGAAGCCTATGCAGTGACCTTGCAAACATTCAGCTGCTATATCGTCCATTGTTATGCAACACTGCCTTGTTGCAAATGGGGCAAAGGACAAGCTGATCCTGTTTTATTAGAGAAAGTTCTAAATGTAATGTGTGGATTTATGCGACAAAAACCAGTGTGCTATTTCATCGCCGAATGCAACTTGTTTCATCTCGTGGTAATTATTGCTGCACAGCTTGGTTAAGTCATGCTGATATTGTGTTTCAGGTAAAACTGAATTGTTTAAAGAAACTGCCTTGAAAATTGCGTAATAGACAATTAAAAAGGCATGGGTGTCAAAGGTGTACCGGATGCTAACGCTTACAGCTTGCTGTGCTCATAGGAAGGACGTGTATATGCGGGGAGAAAAGGAAGGGGAAAAACACAAATAGCAAAAAACTGGTGTGGCATCGTAATGTTATTGAGTGAGCATGCCACAACGAAAATAATTCAAGTTATTCCCTATTAACATGTTATTAGCTTCTCTGAAAAATTCTATGTTTGTGATTTTTGGATTGTGTGGTTGAGCGCCCCATAGCTACTCAGACTATGAGAGGCGCCGTAGTGGAGGACTCCTTATAATTTCGACCACCTGGAGCTCCTTAACGTGCACTGACGTCGCACAGTACACGGGCCTCTAGAATTTCGCCTCCATCGAAACGATACCGCCGTATCCTGTCCGTTTTAATCTCTGGTACAATGTATCCAGTGCTTTACTGTTCTATTTCCGAACAACTTTTAGTAACTGTATCGATGTGGATACTTGCTGATTATTTTCGGTCCCATTGGAAGCACGAATACTAGTTGGTAGCGGGAGTTTACGATATGCTTTTTTTCGTATCAGTGCCCAGTTTCATTTTATACGAATTTGTTTAGTATGGCTGATCATCATGCCAAAAAGTGCCAAAAAGGAGGAGATCATCATGCCAAAAAAAAAAAGAGTTCAAAGATACTCGCTTTTCTGTCTGCAGTAGTTTGATAGACTGCAACCATTAGAACCCATTAAAACAAGTTGAGTTGAGTCATCCTACTTATTTGCACACTTCCTCCTGTTTGAATTGTAAATGTGTAGCCGTAAAATATGCGCATTCGGTCAAATGTCTTGGCCTGATCTTCGACAGTGATCTCTCTTGGAACTCACACCTTTCTTTTGTTTGCCAAAGACTTCGTGCTGTATCGCGTGTCCTGTATATCATTATATATTTTATGCCTTTTTCTGCCCGTAAATGTGTTACACATGAGCCTACAGTGTGCTGTTTATGGCTAGTGCACGTTTCGCTGGAAACACAGGGTGAATTCGCTTCTGAGTTTACTTCTAAAAAATATTGTCTATGACCTGTCCACTGGTAATGACATTGATATTTTTAGAAGACTAAAGCTTCCAAGTTTCAACGCTTTGTTAACATAAACTATTCTGCTAAAACACTTCTGGTACAGTCAGTTCCTGATTCCATATGTTCCTGCTCGGGATTTAAGACCAAAATACCGCTACTGCATTCCTCGCTCCTCAACCTGGTACGGAAAGCGCACACGTCATTACTATGTACCTGCCTGCTTCAATAGTTTTCCACCTACTGTACTCCGCATGAAAACTAAATACACCCTGAAAAAACACTTTGCCGTATGTCTCCGCGTTGCTTCCTGACCCATAATTCTTCCATCTATGTTACTGTCTTAAGTTCCAATTACTGTCATCCCTTTTGATGTTGTATAGTTATATATTTTTTTTCTCTGCGCTGTTGAGTTTTTTTGCCAAGTTCATTACAACGCCCCTAATTTCCTTTGATTCTTTGTTTTGCCAATGTTCGCTGTCGGCCAGGCGCTGCCACTCAAGCCGTTCGAGGCTTTGCTAGATCTGATTTATGTTGTATGAGAATTAACATGAATAAAAGTACTATCCATCTATCTATTATCTAACCAGATTGCGGCCGCCACTGTGTCATAAAATGTAGGTAGCCTCTCCCTCTTTTTTTCTTTCACTCAGCTCTTCTCTATCGCCTGTCCTCGTTCGTTTATCCACTGTCCTTACATTCCCTCTCTCGTCAACTGTTGTTCAGGAGCGCGAACATAGCAAGAAAGTTACGATGGCCAGCATTCCTTCCTACTTTGATACCAATAAGCACTAACACAAGTATGTGATAATTACTTAAGAACGGAACGAACTGTGATGTGGAATTCTAAATGTAGTAAAGTGGAAAGCTAGGCTAGTTGGATTTGATTCATGATGGAATGAGTGCAAAGGACGAAGAAGCGACGACCTAAGAAGGATGTGTTCGTATAAACGGGATTTGCAGATTCACAACCATCGGTATCACATTTTCTGTGGCCTAGACGGACGTACCAGCGTTGATGGTACAATAACCGGCTATCATGGAGAATGCTCGGGTCTTAACTAGGGAGAGGGAGGTGTTTTTTATCTCTTTATTCCTTTTTTTTAAGTAATGCGTTTTGAAAGAGTTAAAAACAAGGCACAGATCAACGCGTTCACTATTCGCTTAGAAGTAGCTGAGGCTAAAATTTACGAGTAAGCGTGTTTTCACGACGCTTCCGCGTGTTTCTCTTCTCCTACAACGTATTACAGATGCATTTTATGATAATGGACGACGGGTGCCCCTCACAGCACAGCATTAAAGGGAAGCTACACCACTTTTTGAGAATTTCGCGATATTCAAGAATTCAGGTCTATACAGGCTGTAAGTAAAGCATGCCAAGTTTTTTGCAGTAGCATTTTAAATAATGACGCAATCGACGACTGAATTTTGGCTTCTATTCAAAGCACTATACGAGTTCGGGGAAATTCAGTGCGATTTCACGGAAGGTATGACTTCAAATTACCGCTGCCGTCAGCCACACCCTGCCGTGCCTCGTTGGATGCTGCCAAACATCGTTGGGTGGGCTTTGCCTTCGGCTGCGTTGTTTTTTTTTTCTTTCAAAGCAGGCGCTTAATGTTTGGAAATGTACCGATACCATCGATGACGTCATGACGCCCCCCCCCCCTACCCCCCCTACCCCTTACCCCCCCCCCCCCCCCCCACTTTGCTTTGTGCTCTGCGGAGAAGCTTGAAGGCAATCGAGATTTTACTCGGTGATTGGATAACCATTTCAAATGCTAGCCCAAAAGGACTTGGCATGCTTTACCAGCAAGTTTCAAGCGTTCGACCCTTTTAAGATTATCCATTTATAAAACCTATGCACTTGCCCTTTAAGGCGGAATTCACATGGAGTGCGGCTACATTCCACGTCATACTTCTTGACTAACTGAGGACAGCGCATCGAGCTATGGAAAGGAAAATGACGGGTGTGATATTAGGAGACACTAAGAGAGCCGAGTGGGCTCGTTGAGGGGTACTGAGCGTGACGAAATGTTTTGAGCAAAACGGTCTACTAAGCGAAAGCGCCATACGACGGCACGCGAGCATGTGTTCTGGTGCCGACAAACGCGTCTCAGCAGTGGCGAGTGCCCATTTCTACCTCCAGGAAGTCTGGGTCATCCTCGTATTCATGTTCACCGCTCCACAACACAACTTTGAACAGAAAAAAGAAGTTTTTGGAACTCTGCATTAAAGTTTGCAGGGCTTTTCCAAAAGATGCGTGCTCGGAAATCATCGTTGCTGTGGATATATATCCAGCAATGGAAAGTTGAGTGGTGTAGTAATATAAGTATAAAAGAGAAATGAGTTGAGTGGCACTTCATATGAGAGGGATCCATTGGTTTTGAGGCACATTCATACTTGCCTGTTCCGGATGTCGTGGACTGGTTCCGGTTGATCAGTTATGGTCTCCTGCTACTTTTTTGAGGCACAGAGTCGGTAACGAAATGACCAAAATCGTTTGTGCGACGTCCGCTGCTGGCTGGTGTTAATGTTCCAGACTGATCTCTGTTGCCGGCCACGCAAAGTAGTTGTCGTACCCATGCAACACACTGATGTCCTGTTTCTTGCAAGTATTGCTGGTACATTCGCGCAGTCTCTGCTGTCGCTATGACGAAGCGCTGAGCGGCTTGTCGTCCTGAGTGAAATACTCCTGCAAGCAGAGTAACAAGAGACAATTAAGCTACCTAAAGGCACGAAGCTCACGCCGAACACAAGTGAAATGCACTCCGTATAATGCACTAATGTCTGAAATGAAAGGACTTTTTGGAACTCCATCATGACACAGGGGTCATCGTAAATTTGACTTTGTGGGCCACTTCCGGAATACATTGTACTGAGCGCTTGGAGCGAGTCTTGGACAGTCCTCCAGGCAACGCGGGTGTTCCGTTGTTTCTTGCACAACATAGGTTCGCGGTTAGGGTTAGGAGCACTCCTGATGTGCTTCTGTCGAGTGTTAGACTATGTGGTTGCATATATGCAACCACATCTATGCAATATTTCTTCTATCCACACATTCACCCTTCATAGTCTTCCTTCTTCTCTTCTGCCACTTCCACAGTGCACAGAAGCAGGCCCAATGATGATTACCTTAGGACGGCTTCTCCGCCTTGCTCTTAAATAAATCTACCTCTCTCAGCCTCTCTAGCCATGCGTTTGCATATATAGTGTACATAACAATATCCGGCTAGGGCTCAGGAGATCCAGATGATTTTCATATTTCTTTAAAATCATGAAATCATAAATTCGTGATGTCAGAATTCTAGCTAATGTCGGGGACTGCCTAAGAAAATGCTTGGGGCAAGACGTGGCGTGCCTTTTATTTTCTGTGCCTTGGAAAACGATTCAGATGGCTCAGATGTGCTGCCGCACCGTCGTCAAGGTTGTGCGAGATGGGAAAACCTCGCTGCAAACAGAATGCGCTGTTACGCAAGGGGCTTAAAAAGCTATGCTTTTATTCGCAGCACTTATTACGCGGGACAATCGGGCAGCAATTTGCTGGCTGGCGCACATGATTGTTGTCTTCTTCGTCAGCCCTCGGCAGTTGTTCCGCGCTGGTGGCACTGCGCCGTTTCGCGTTCTTGAATGGGAAGGTTTGTAGAAGCGGCTTCCTGTTTCGCGCACAACTGACGTATGCGTATACCTGCTTAGGTGCTAAACTTACCTTACTTCTGCGACGCAGCTGCTGCGACGCAGGTTTGCTGTGTCCTGGCTAGGTCTGCTGCATGCCTAACCAAGGGGATCAAACTTAATAATTTCATTCATTCATTCATTCATTCATTCATTCATTCATTCATTCATTAATACGTGAGAATTCAGCTTTTCAGACAGTAAGTACAAATACTTTGTGCTCTCGAGATAAAAAAAAAAACTTAGTCCAGTAAAACTTTCTGCTGGACGAGATGGTTGATTACGCCATTTGGAAATTCCTGCAGCGCAACAGATACGACAAAGGCAGCAGACACATGAGACTTCCTTCCTTCCTTCCTTCCTTCCTTCCTTCCTTCCTTCCTTCCTTCCTTCCTTCCTTCCTTCCTTCCTTCCTTCATTTCTTCCTTCCTTCCTTCCTTCCTTCCTTCCTTCCTTCCTTCCTTCCTTCCTTCCTTCCTTCCTTCCTTCCTTCCTTCCTTCCTTCATTTCTTCCTTCCTTCCTTCCTTCCTTCCTTCCTTCCTTCCTTCCTTCCTTCCTACCTTCCTTCCTTCCTTCCTTCCTTCCTTCCTTCCTTCTTTCTTTCTTTCTTTATTTCTTTATTTCGTTCTTTCTTTCTTACCTTTTTCTTTCTTCCTCTTTTTCTTTCTCTCTTTCCTTCTTTCTTTCTCTCTTTCTTTCTTTCTTTCTTTTATTGATGTCCATTTTACATAATGGAGGAAGCCGAACTAAAAGCTTCTACAGTGCAGCTTGAGAGGCCCGCCACCCCCTTTACATGTGGCAGTGTGGAGAAGCAACATACAAAACACAACATACACAAGTCACCTGTCCCGGAAAAACAATAATCCAGATATACATAGGAAATAAGGTCAAAAAGAGCTTTTACAACACACTACATAGTCGGTCAAATGTAGATAAACTCAAGAAAGTCTTAAAATTTGAGGGGCTCATATTTTCGGAGTCGAGTACCGTACTACTACTACTACTCTACGAGACAAGCACGTGTTCCGTCCATCTGCTGTCTTTTATCGCTGAGGTGCTGAATCGCAACGTGATACGTCCTTCATGCAGTACCTGGTCTTCACCCACCTTAGCTGCTAGTGCAAAAGAAGGAGGCAGCCGAATTTTTTCTGCAGCTACGACCTGCGATCCGGCTACTGGCTAATACTCATGCGCGAGTATAGGACAAAGAAAAGACAACCTTGGCCACACCAGACTGCTTATAGGAGTTTAATGTTATGTCTTATGAGATGTGTAACGCTCCGGCAAAGTTTGAGCCCTCACCTGACGCAGTTTTCCGAGACCCCAAATGAAAAACTTGCCTTTGCTAAGTGGACAATACACTAAGCACCTAACGCGTCTGGGAGAGCTTTAACAACGCTTTTATATGCAGGTCTGCCTGCTAAATACGAAGAAATGTCACTTTGCCTCCAAATCTATTAAAACTTGTCTACCACGTAAACAAAAGTGGGATTAGGCCTCAACCCCGTAAAATTGATGCTGCTTTGGATTTTTCATTTCCTTCACACCGCAAAGAGCTTCGGAGTTTCATTGATCTAGCGTCCTACTTCCGCTGATTCATGAGCAATTTTGCATTCATAGCGTTGTTTTCTCACAAGATTCTCAACATCGGACCGCCTTTCCTTTGATCTATTGAATGCAATACAGCTTTTTCGGAACTTAAGCAAGCTTAATTTCCGATCCAGTTTTCTGTCTTTGATTCGTGCTACAATTTTGGACACCACGCTGGTAGGCAGAGTATTGGCGCTGTCATTTTGCAGCGACAAGGTCCGTCCTATGAAAAGGTTGTTGCCTACGTCATAGTACGCCGACTACAATTGATCAGAACTACACCATCACCGAACACGAACGTCTTGCCGTAGTTTGGGCCGTTGAGAAATTTCTTCCCTACATGTACGGCCGCATCTTCCCAATCGTCACAGACCACCATGCTCTGTTCGGGTTGTTGTCTTTGAACGACTAGTCTGGACGGCTCGGACGGTGAATTCTCAGCCTCCAGAATTCGAATTTATAGTGACAAATCCGGCAAGAAACAAAGGGACTCCGACGCTCTCTGCCGTCGTCCGTTCATTCGTCGCCGCCTCAACCCATGTCTTGCGCTTCTTCGGCTCCAGGTCGGTCCGCGGACACGCCCACTCTGCCTATGACAGCCGCACCCCTTCATTTGGTCTCCACGAATATGTACACCGTTCTCAGGTTCGAACATCAAGCCCATACTTGCTGTCGGACACTCATCGGTTGCTTCATATAAATGCTGCGCAATCTCCGCCCGCTCTATTGCGTCGCCAACTCATCAACGTCAGAATGTAGTAGAACACGGTTCTCCGGCTCGACTGCAGCCCTCTGACTGGGGTCATGTTCCCCAGTCTCTCCGCGGACAGACTTTGCAGGCGTTTCATGATGACTCCACCGCTGGCCGCTTAGGCTCCCAGAAAACATGTGATCGCGTAACATGTGTCCCATACGACATACGCCCCTTCGTGTGTTCCCTGCTATTGCCACAAATGGTCGACGTCTTCTCCTGTGGACCTCCTCCAACCTCTTCCTTGCCCCTTCTTTCCTTTCGAAGTCGTCAGCCTCTACCTTCGACACCGGCGGGCAGTCACAATAGCCGGATACAACTGAAGGGTGAAGTGGCAAATCCCTCTTAAAGGGAGTCCCTTCAGCCAATGGCGATTTTTATGACGCCGCGGTTAATCTGACTAAGCCGTGGTTATTCCCCTTTCATCTGCCACCCCCTCCGATTTCACGCCAGCAGGTCCAAAGGCATCGGTCAAGGGTGGCAGGAGGAGAATCAGTCGACGCCATTGACTGGAGGGGTCATCTGAGGGTATTTGTCGCTTCGGTCTTGAGTTGTATCCGTCTATAGATAGTCACCGCCATTGGACACCACACGGGATGCACTGAATCTGATTCCTCCCGGCTCCGCTTCAGAAACAGCCAAGTTTTTCCTAATTGTCAGCCCTATGCGCCTCGTGCCCTCCTCAGTGACCGTGGCAAGCCTTTTCTTTCCAACGAGCTGGCGCAAGCTCATGCCTCTTGCCCAGCCCACAAAACTACATTCTCCTATCACCCCCGGACCAATGGCCTCACAGAACGCTTCCATCGCACCCTTTCAGATACGCTGTCCACCTAGCGTAACACCGACCGCACCATTGGGACTCTATGTTCCATTTCTTACTTTTGCCTACAATACTGCACTAAAATAAAACACTCCAGCTTCGTACGTGTGAATTCCTTCTTTTGTGTACGCATCCTGTTCTGCTAGTTTCTCTCCTGAGTACCATGCACCAACTGCCCAACAAACTACGCTTCCTCAAAACACCAGTTACTCTCTGTTTTTCCCTGTGTATGGCTCCCCCCTCTATATCTGGAAGCGTCTTGTCTCCACTCCAACGAGCCAATCTACGACTAGGCCCATCATGTAGCGTCTTTCTACCCTGGCAGTGCTGTTTTGCATAAACCCGTGCCCACACCTGGCGAACGCGAAACATTTTTTCTGCTGCTTTATTGGTACCTTAGGGGCTCGAACAAAACTACCGTGAACTATATCGTCTCGCCCCCTCTGCTCCTGTTAACGATTGTCGCTATCGTGGAACCGAAATAATCCACATGAGTAGCCTTGTTCGTCGGCCTCCACCACTATGGTCTACGACCAGGATGTTCACTTCCGTCCGGGGGAAATTAGCGTAATCACGCTAAGGCAGTACCGTCATCTTCTTCTATGAATACCCACCATCTCTCGTCTCCGTTTTAGTCTGGTACGACCGACTTCTGCGAGTGGCAATACACCTCGCTCAGAGGCTCTGAGTCTTACGGTATTACTGTTATTATTAGTAGAACTCTTACATGAGTTTAGTTTTAGAATTAGCAGATGTAGGCACTTTAATGCTGGCGTGGATGCTCGCGCGCTGTCCAGCCAGAATAAATCCTGAGGTTTAGCATTTGCACAAGAAAACGTCGTACGGTCTCGCGCGAGCGTGTCATGGCGTTTGCACTTATTGCTAGAACGGGCGTCATTAGGTACGCACAACGCGATTCACTGAGTTTTGTCCACGCCTGCACAATTCGTCCTCTGTACTGAAATTATCTGACGGATTACATAAACACTCATTCAAAGCATCGCGTTGCTGTTTGTCTCATACCCAACAATTCTGGACAAAAATAGTTTTGAACGGGAAAGAATTCGTGAGCGCAATTTTTTCATATATTGTAAGGTTTCACAGCAGCAATCCATATATCTGCAGATCTACCTTCGACAGGCTTGCATTTCTTGCTATTAAACTTCGTGCTACCGTCAAAAGTGTTCCCTATTGGTTTTTTTATGGCAGTCTTAACTGTTCGACGCGATCAATGGAAACGCTAGAAAAGAAAGATATTGCTACATATCGAAAGAACCTACCATTA
Source organism: Amblyomma mixtum (assembly GCF_055824585.1). Classification (NCBI taxonomy): domain Eukaryota; kingdom Metazoa; phylum Arthropoda; class Arachnida; order Ixodida; family Ixodidae; genus Amblyomma; species Amblyomma mixtum. Next base: position 65,499,777 of record NC_143018.1, read on the forward strand.
TCTTCAATTTTTCCATAAGAGTATCTTAAAATTTTTCAATATTCAAAACGTTTGTTAAGAAGTGTCGGACTTGTCGTCTAATATAAACGTTTATAAACCTACATTTCAAGCTGTTCTATCAACTTGATGTCTAAAGACTGTATGAGTTTGAGGTTGTTAGTTATACTGGATGAATTAACCTGGCGAGTAACCTGCTGGCAAATTGCTTCACCGTAGTGACAATTAAATAAAAATTAAAGACAAGAGTTTTTGCACAGTTCTGCAACCTAGAAGACCTGCACCACCACGCACTCTAGCAGCCACAACTGTCGTCACCTGCCACAGGAACCAATTGAAGTCCAGTTCAGTGTCCTGAAAGAGTTTGCAAGACATTGTTCACCCGTGTGGAAACCGAACAAATAGAAGGGCCGCTTTCCGTCTTCGAATGACCGGCTTTCTGACTCCATTCACTCTGAGACTTAGAGGCTGCAGCAACTGCGATTACGCCCAAGGAATATTGCGATTATGCAAAAAACTGCGCGAACAAACGGGGACGAAAGGACGAATACAGAGGAACAAGCGCTGACTCTCAACTAAAGTTTAATCACAGGAAACACGCTTATAAAAGGAAACCGAAAACACACAAAAAAACACCCAAACCAGAACGCACGTGCTACTAGGTGATATCCAGATATGCAACCTCACAGTCACGCAGGAGCAGGGATGGTTTGCTGACACACAGTCTTGCTTTCTTTGCCATGTTATACGCCTCGATGATTTCCCTGGTCAACTGGTCGGGGTGTTTGTACAAAATGTCAATACAATGGAAGGACAGAGAACAGGATTGACACTCTCGGCAAGGATCAACTAGATTAATTTTCCGTCCTTGCATTGTACTGACATTTTGTACAAACACCCCGACCAGTTGACCAGGGAAATCATCGAGGCGCATAATATGGCAAAGAAAGCAAGATTGTGTGTCAGCAAACCATCCCTGCTCCTGCGTGACTGTGAGGTTGTATATCTGGATATCACTTAGTAGCACGTGCGTTCTGGTTTGGGTGTTTGTTTTGTTTTCTGTTTTCTTTTATAATCGTGTTTCCTGCGATTAAACTTTAGTTGAGAGTCAGCGCTTGTTCCTGTGTATTCTTACTTTCGTCCCTGTTTGTTCACGCAATTTTCTGCGTAATGTATCACCAACTCACCCGCTTAGCTATCCTGTTGAATATTGCGAATAATTGCAGAATCACGTAATGAAAGCAGTAAATGTGTGAGAAGGGCAAAATCTAACCCTTTTACGCCCTCGTCCCACCCTTTCTCTCTCACACACACAAGCAAAGCTTTTGCGTGCCTTAACAATACCATGAACTTCGCTTTTGAACTTTTCACCAAAGAATAGTTTTTTTGGAATGGGAGTGACGAAGTATCGACTCCATATGTCTCTGCGTGCTTCGGGCTCGTCTAACAAGGTTTAAAAATTCACCCCAGTATCCCTTTGCTCCCGCTGACATTGAGCTAGAGCCGCTTTCTCATTTTTTCGAGCAACTAGTTTCACAGAAGCCATGCAGCCCTACAGCGAAAACGTTACCGAATAAAAAATGACTTCCGGAGTAAATACCTATGCGAACAGAAGGCGTTTCAAAAAAAGATATAACGTATGCGAGTCATATACCGTGGGCAATATCTAGTTCCTGCTAAGGGACTCGCATATTGTCTCGGCAGGTTGCCGCCACATCCCACAAGCTTTCGACACAGGAGCACACACACACACACACCTTTCCAAGCGTGTTACAACACGCACCTGCCTTCCGTCTCGCGCTAATCTGTCTCCTCTCCCGTCTGAGATTTGTACCCGACATATACAAGGTCTCCGTCGACGGCGGTAAAGAGCTTATCTCTAGCCCTCGAGACAGACACACTCATTCATGTTTTCTCTCGAGCTCTTTTCATTCGCCAATATTGATCGATGCATCCGACGCTGTGGCTCGGAGGCTATCATGTTCCACTGCTGAATTCAAGGTCGCGGCTGCCACATTTCGATGGGCGGGGGGGGGGGGGGGGGGGGGGCAAATTCTAAAACTCCTGTTGGCTGAGCGATATTGGTACACGTTAAAGAGCCCCGGGTCGTCGAAATTAACTCATAGCCTTCAACTACGGTGTCCCTCATAGCTCAGGCGCAGGTTCGGAGCTTTAAACCGAACTAACAGTCTTACATGATTGTCAAGATATTGCTGTTGTTTCGGCCAAAGAGCAGCACATTTAACGCGATAACGTCAAGGCTTCCGTTCGGCAGAAAATCCTGCATCGTCGTCGTCGTAGGCGGAGTGAGCGAAAAATCCCCGGGTAGGCAACCTAGGTGGGCAACCAAGGTCACGTGACCTTGTAGCGTCCTTATACAACCTGCCCACCGGATTGTGAGCAAACTGACAACCGCGGCAGGTGGCAGTTACATTAATGATTGGTCGCGAGAAGTTGCTCGGGTCCCACAAGCCCCACAGGTGAAAGCACCTGCCATCGCAGGGCAGTGGCACATCGCTAAACCGCTGCACCACTGCTCCAGGAGGGGTATCAGGGCCCCCAGAGATCTATGAAAATCCAGTTACCAATTCCGCATATATGGGCATTACCCATTATCACTATCTCTTCATACCTTGAAGGCGGAGCTAAGTGACCAATAAAGATAACGTTGAATTGTAGATGATTCAGAATAACTTCGATTTCGCCTTGATGATGCATACAGCTTGATACAGGAAACAACAGCGCCTACAAATACGAACACAACAGAAGAACGAAGCAGAACAAGAGCTTGTCCTGCTTCGTCCTTATGCTTTCTTCGTCTCTGTAGGCGCTGTTGTTTGCTGTCTCAAGAAGTGCAGACGAATCAAGCGGCTAGCTAAGCTCAGCTAAGCTCGTATAAGTCATTCAGCCTTTTTACAGAAGTAAACTTGTAAGAGCCCTTCAACACGAGGGGGTTCAGCCTTAAGCGATCCCCTCCAAATCGCGTCCGACTGTATCAGAACACATGCCACGGCGAACTGATCGATGCTTGCATCGCCTTCAAGCGTACGCGCTGTACGTCGCTACAACCGTCGCGCTCACTATTTCGACGCGGCGGGCAAGTCGCGGCTTGCTCCTGCTCCGCGCGCCCACATAATAATACGCACGCCACAGAGATGTCACGAGCGCTACTTTCTTCCCCCCCTCCCCTTTTCCGCGATGCACGCTCGAGAGGCCACTTATACTCGCTTCCGCACGACCTTGGGCGCCGTCCAAGGCGATTGCGCAACCATCTGCGGCGCTGCCCCCCCGTAGCTGCTCTTTCGATCGGTTCTCGCATCATCCCCTTAGCCTTGTTAATCTTGGCCCAGGGAGCGTATACTGTATGGCTAGGACGTGTAGCGTCTCATCCTCCCCACCCGCAACTCGTGAGATGGTCTCGCATACTAAGCTCAGAGCACCGGATATAGGAGACCCGAGGCGTAGGCGGTATTCGCCGCGCTGTGTGTTATTTTTCTTGTGCGCGTGGTAATCGGATAGGCACCGCATAAAAGTGTGGTCTGTGTGATAGTGGTTGCGGCCGTGATCCAGAGAACCGCTGTTCGTGTTCCGGGGCTGTTCTTTCAGTTGGTTCGCACCCCCTACAACCTTGCCAGCCTTGGCTCAGGGAGTGCCGAGCACTAGAAGGCACCTGGGCTGCGTAGTGTCCCACGCCTCCCCCTTTCCTCCTATTTCCTTCTCCCCCACTTTAAAGGTGGTGTGGCATACTAAGCTGTCACACATACAGCATAGAGAACTCTGGTGGCCTGTCGGCGGTATTTCCGCAATGGCTTTCTTTTTCCTATATACTCTTGGACAAGCGCACCACTTTATAAGCAATATGTAAAACTGTGATGTGTCTCTGGCTGTGGCTCGGTCCCTGCCTACTTATGGACCGGCGTCTATAGCTGGCAAGCGTGCAGTGTCTAGCAGTTTTCGAGATAAAAAGTCACATTGGGATTCAGGGCCAGTAGCGCTTGGCGTCCTTTTTTCTTTGTGATTCTGTACTGCTTCGTCGACCATTCAATTTTAGCCGAGTTTGGATTTGGTCAGCTGTGCCTGCTCAGCGCGTCCTCTAGAAAGCGGTTCCTGTCACGTGACTTGCAGCTACGCTAAAGAATGCCATGTGCTCTCATTGTTTAAGACGTGGTTTGTATATAACATTCGTTATATATAACATTCTAACATATCATTCAGTCCTCACACCGCAAGGTAAGGTAGTGAACAACGAACGCTACGCGCAGTTAACTGGTTTGCTAATTATACCCCCGGAATACATCTATATTGATGGACACTACTGCTAATAAATATTACCAAGGAGCTGGCGTTGTGAGTTTGACGCTTTCTTTGTCTGGCTGCTGGAGTGGCAATAAAAAAAATAGCCAAATCCGTAATCATCATTGTCGGGCTCGACAACACTACTTAAGCTACACAATGACCAAGTTTCACGGCGATCTTTGTTTAAATTTTTGAATGCGTGCGATTTTACGCAATACAGGATAAGGGATAGATTGATGGATGGATTGGCTAACTGGTTGATTGACTGATTGACATTACTCTTTTACATTACTTAGGTGCACATTACTCTAAGCATTTGTGCGGAATAATGAGGGGAGGGATGCAGTTTCGCATGCGGGTGCAACTAACAAGACCCTAATGAGAGCTGTCGAACCATCAGCCTCCACCCAGTCCAGTCTATACACTCACAGAGATGATTATTTCATAAACCACTGCATGACAAGCATTCGAGTGTGATTTTCGTTAGCTTTGTTATTGCTGCCGGCGTTTGTTGCGTGGCTGGTCGCCATTGATATGCACCTTCTGAGTCAAACAATTTATCTTTCTCCCTCTCTTTTCTGCGAGCTTCCACTCGGAAGAGACACGTGGCGGAGAGTGCTGCGCCCTGATGCGTCCGGCCGAGCGCGAGTTCTTTAAAACCGGACTTTCTCACGATGGCGACTTGCGACACGCCCGCCGCGCCTTCACAGTGTTGACCCGCAGGTCAGCACCGTCCGGCTTGGAGGAATAAACCCCAGCTGAATACGAAAAGTCGGGGAAGAGGATACCCACAGTATAATTCCAAGCCACTCATGCTGCACGTAAGAATAAAAAAGAGGGGGTGAAAAAAAATGACACAATACGGCGACATCATAGAGATCGTAGAGATGGCTCATTAGTAATGGTATTCGTTTGCAGAGCCCTATCTTGGGGTTTCGGTTCTGACCGCGGCGACCGCATTCCGATGAAGGCGGAATGCAAAGACACTCGCGTGCTGTGCGTTGTCAGTGTATACGTTAAAAACCGTGGGTGATAGTAATCTCCACACTGGATTCCTCCACTCTGCGAACTTTTTCCCTTATTTCAATGCCTGCTTCATCAGACACTCAGAGTCGGTATAGTCACTGCGTCTTTCCTTTCTACGTTACCATCCCAACCCATGCGAAATAGTAGAATTGCGTTCTAAGTAGTAGCTCGATGTCAGCGGAAATTTAACGCATCCAAGCCTTAGGAGTTAGCGAAGCTCACCTGCTCTGTTATCTCACTCCCATTCCCAGTGAACGAAGTGCAGAAACAAGCTGGGCAGAACGATGCGTTGTACGTTAAACTGCACGCGACTGTATACGGCGCCTCTTTGAAGCTAATGAGCATTTATTGAAATCAGCACTGCTGTCAGCCAGTCGTCGGTCGACAAATACAGAAAGCGGGTTGCACCTTGCAATTGGGCGTGATTGGTAGGCAGTCTTGAGACCGGCAGCCATTTTGGTGGCCGTCGTGAATGGCCGACTCGCGGACGATAACTTATCGCGCACCGTCCTGACTCCGTGCAACCAGCTGTGTGTTAGCTCCGTGGCTAACTCTAAGCCTCGGCTAAGATCTAGATTCTTATTTACGGGTTGCTTGACGGGGAATATGAGTGAGCGGCCATTATTAATATGGGCCTGGCACAAGAAGTCGCAGTTAAGGCAGTCGTTGTACGTGCTCTTCGCTCAGTTCACTCAGTCACCCGATATTCTTTTACGCTTCGCACCTCATCCGAGTGAAACAGGTCGGGTTCCCAATACTTGGAAGGGGTGTAAGAATGAAAGGAAGACGTGTTCACAATGCGCGGCGTGCTCGGAGTGAGTGAAAAAAAAAAGAGTTGAGAGGAGGATACCGAAAGGTGGGAGAGAGAAGTGCGCCTGGATGAGGCAATCGTATTGGAAACGTTAAAAGAGAAGAGAGATGATTTGGAAGCAAGGGGCTGTGCACAGGAAGATGATGAGGGTAGTGGCGGTTTGGATGAAGACTGTCCCGTGGGAAAGGGATGAGGAGGAGGGGGAGAGGGCGAAAAAAAAGAGGGAATTGCCGTGTGCGTTTCGGATTCGCACGGATGACCGGCGGCGCGGTGCGCGAAGGGAGAAACTCGGTTTACAGTCCCGCGTCAGCGGTTCGCCTGATGGATGCTGTCGCGTGCTTTTGTCGCTGCGGTCGCGTCTTCGAACGCTGCGTAGAAGCCTCTGTTGTTGCTCGAGGAGAAGTTAAAAGGAGGGAAAAACAGAGCTGCCAGGTTCAGTTCACGAGCAGTTGTCGACGACGCTGTGAATAGCTCGCTGTTGCTCGCGACGCCTTGCCGGGATCTTCACTTCTTTTTTTTCTCGCTTTCTTGCTTTCGCACTTTCTTTGAATCTCGGAGCCAAGAAAGAGAAGGAGGTGGCTGGGAAGAAAGAGTGCGTCAGGCGAGATTGTTTGCCAAAAGAAGATGGCACCGGACATAGACGTTCCTGTCGACGTGAGTGCCTCCGTGAATTCAAGTAAGAACGTTTGTTAGTCCATTATTTTTAGGAGGACAGCCTTGAGATGCTTTAAAGTTTCACAGATGTCTCTTTTTGTGTTGTCCGAGCATCACGTTGTACTTAGCTATGAACGCTAAGCTAGCTATGGGTGAGTTTAAACTAATGCAATGAGTACTTACTAAAAAAAAAAAAGAAAAAAAACATAGTTGGTGCGGCCGAGGCAAGTTTTTGCGAACATGGAGGTGCATTCGGCTGTAATTGCAAGCAGCTAATGCTGTTTACGTTTGAATTTATGCTGGGAGTGAACACTGAAATACTCATCGTTGCATTTGAGTCCTTTGTTCGCGGACGGGGTGATTTCCTTTAGATTTTAGCGCAACTTGTTAGGGGAGCTTGAATTTCATTTTATGCCGCGAATGCTCACTGAAAAATTTGCTGTCACTAGAACATATGAGGAGCATTCTCGGATAACCATTCAAATGGTTCGCTCTTGCTGATATTAGAATGACTCACTATTAACGCAGCAAGTCTGATCCAATAAAACAGAGCTAGTGTTATTTGTTCTTTAAGGTTACGAACTGTTCTCGTGAGACTACCTTCTTTGTCAAAAATAGTTCGAAAACTTACTATGAAAGGCTTGAGATGTAGGGACAGCTTTCAATCAGTCGATATGTTCTCGATAAACTTGTGTTTTCGTTTCCGTGTTTTTTTTTTGTGTGTTTGTGAGTCCCGTGTTTTTTTTTTTTTCAGAATTTCTATAATGCTGAGTTCTGTTCAGCATTTTTGGAAGTTACAAGCTCTGTATGATGTGGGGCTTAAATCTTTCGTTTCCGTTCGAACGCCCTTTTTATATCGGGGAACATACCACATCGCGCGTGTGATGAGTAGTCTTGCCTGCGAGATGATACCGCACGTTGATCGGTTGTACTCATGGGTCCAGACGCGTCATCTTTGTTCGCGGGGTCGATCATTTCTATGCATGGGTTATATTTCAGCCCTGCTGAAAACGTCTATTTTTTTTTACTTCTTTTCGTGGTGACAGTCGTATTACAGACTTCGGGTAGAGTATGTCGCGACGAAAACTCCTCAATCAATCCTCAGGCCAAAGAGACAGCTTTCCCAAGTGAACTTGAGCCATAAGGAACATAATGGCCCGCAGGCGGAAGCTTTAAAGAGAGCCCTCCGTGGCCATTGTATCAATAAAGTATTATGGGAGGGCGTTTTCGTGGCATGAGCACATATCGTGAATAAGTGCAGACATCCTTACCACTTTTTAGGCCTGGTCGTGGTGATCAATATTTTGTTGATGCTCTTACAAGTGTTGAGAGTGATGTATAGCCTTCTTTATACTAACTTACTGTCTTTATTTTGGTACATTGTTGCCTGCATGCTTGTATACTTTTTTTTTCGATTGGACCCGTTACTTGCCGTTGGCTATGGGTCCGAGCAGTGTTTGCGTACAATAAATGAATGAATGAATGAATGAATGAATGAATGAATGAATGAATGAATGAATGAATGAATGAATGAATGAATGAATGAATGAATGAATGTCCTGCAACCAACTTTCCACAGCTATTCAAAAATTTCACATTTTTTACGAATAATGCGTATCATTTCAATGCATCTTGCGACCGCGAAGAGCACTTTTGAGCCACCTTCACTGGCTGGTAGAGTTTTAACGCATAAAAACATTTTAAATTAACCCATGTATCTTAGAAACGTTGATCCTATTTTAGAACCTCCTAAACCCTCAAGGACGCATGCATGTTATAACACTCTGCTTGAGGTATAAACGATATAGAGAGGGCAGGAAGATGAGATTCTTGACAATACAAAACAAAAGTTAAATAGGGTTAAGGTAGGTGCCTCAGTGCGCTTAGCCAACGTTTCAACAAGATGACTTGTCTTCGTCTCGGCAACGCTTTAATCATCGGCGGGTTTTAATTACGAACTTCGTTCCGTGGATGAAGTCTCGATGTGGGGGATGAGGATGTGGTGCGGATGAGGGTGCGAACCGCAACTTCAGTGCGGCCTGCACCAATTCTATCACAAGCATGGGAGTCGGACGAGAGTGGTGTTCATTAATTATGCTCGTGCACACTATGAGTAACCGAGGCAAAATCGTAACCTGACATTTGGTGTGAACGTTACGAAGACTCCGCGCACCAAGACAACCAGGAACTGCGCACAGTTACGTTTTTTTTTTTTAAGTTAAAAGTAATTATTTGAATGGGCTGATGTTCAAAGTCATTAGCTTTATCTGAAGGAGTATGCTGTCTTGACCCTTTCTTAAATTCGTGCAGCCACTAAGCAGTAAGTTGGGGAAGCTAACCGAGCAGTTGTCTAGAATGAGTGGAATCGCTTACTTGGACACCTCCGTTTTCAGGCACCTCGATGTAAATCACGTGGTGAGTTTGTGCACATTGTTTACATGGGCACTGTAAAAGGACAGACTTGGTTGATAAGGGCTAATGTTCATGTGTGATAGGTGATGAATAAGGTATAAAGTCTGCTTTGTGCACATTGTTAACATGGGCATGGTAAAAGGGCCAGACTTGGTTAATTATTGAAGGCTAGTGTTCATCTTGGACCGATGATAAATACAATATAAAGTCCGCTTCGTGCACATCGTTAATATGGCCACACTTGGTTGATAAGGGCTTTTGCTTACTTGTACCGATGATGAGTGCGGTATAAAGTCCGCTTTGTGCATATTGTTAACATGGGTACTGTGAAAGGACAGACTTGGTTAAACATGAACTGGTGGGCGAGTTGGTCTGACATATCTAGTGAAGCAGCGCTACGGCACAGGGCCAAAGGGGAGACAGATACGAACACAGCGCTGATTTTTTTTTTCAGCGCTGTGTTCGTCCCTTTCTTTCCTTTGGCACTGTGCCGTAGCGCTGCTTCACTAGATCTGACAGACTTGGTTGATGTGGACTAATATTCATCCTGGACCGGTGATGATTATGGTATAAAGTCCGCGTTGTGCACACTGTTAACATGGGCACTGTAAAACAGCAGACTTGCTTAATAAAGGCTAGTGTTCATCTTGGACCGATGATGAGCATGCTATAAAGTCCACTTTGCGTATATTGTTAACATGGGCAGTGTGAAAGGACAGATTTGGTTGATAAGGGCTTGTGCTCACTTGGGACCGATGATGAATATGGTATTATGTCAGCTTTGCGCGTATTGTTAACATGGGCACTGTGAAATGGCAGACTCGGTTTATAAGTGCTAATATTGATCCGGGGCAGGCGATGAATACGGTATAAAGTCCGCTTTGTGCACATTGTTAACAGGAGCATGGTAAAAGGGCAGACTTGGTTAATAAGGGCTAGTGTTCATCTTAGATCGACGATGAGTATAAAGTCCACTTTGTGCATATTGTTAACATGGGGTCTGTAAAAAGACAGACTTGGTTTTTAACGGCTAATATTCATCTGGGACCGGTGATGTATATGGTATAAAGTCCGCTTTGTGCACATTGTTAACATCCGCACTGTAAAAGGTCAGACTTGGTTAATAAGCGCTATGTGTTCATCTGGGACCGGTGATAAGTATGGTATAAAGGCCGTTTTGAGCACATTGTTGACATAGGCACTGTGAAATGACAGACTTGGTTGATAAGTGCCAATATTCATCAGTAACCGGCGATGAATATGGTATAAAGTCCTCTTTGTGCACATTGTTAAGACGGGCACTGTAAAAAGGACAGACTTGGTTAATAAGGACTAGTGTTCATCTGGGACCGATGATGGATACGGTACAAAGTCCGCTTCATAAATCAACTGAAAGACCCGTACACCTGCTGCCGTAAACGGAAGAGCTGCTTCGTGTTACAGCACATGCAGCCCACTGCGATCAGCGTGGTATGCTTGTGAGTGTGCTTGGACTTGCGCTGTAACAGTTCCAATCCGTCAACTCTAACGTGTAATCTCGACATCTCCGACATGGTCTCGCCTCCATAGGCTGTGCGCCAAGTAATGTCAGCCGTCGATCCTTTCTTGTTGCAGATTGTGAAGGTCGACTGTTGTAACTCCCGCTCTAGAGCTGCTTTTTGCTTTCAATTTGCGACAAGACGTGTACGTTAAGAACCACGAGAATAAAATGCGAGAGAGTTTAACCAAGCTTAAGGCTGGTTGACTACTCGGTTGTCCTGCATGTATAAAAGAGCGAAAGAATGAAGCGAGAGTGTGAAAACATGTGCGCGGCGTGTGAGTTGGTGGTTACCCGAACGAGAGAAAGAGGAAGATGTCAAAAGAAAAAAGTAGGCGTTACTTTTATCCGAACTACTCAAGCCCGTCGCCTCCACGCAACCGGTGATAAAAATGACGGCGACTGTCGTGAGAGTCAATTCCGCAAGCGCCATCTTGATACCGGTCTTCATTTAATGTTCGGTGGGAGGCTCCCTTAGACTAAATAAACTAAATAAAAAAAAGAAAGTAGATAATACGATAAAATGGAAAGAAATAAAGTGAACAGTAATAATGCGAAGCAGTGGCCATATGACCACAAAACGACGTTTGTAAAATGGAGATTTTATAAAACGGGAAGACAAGCGTCTAATACATATGATACGGCGCCCAAGTTAAACTAATGAGAAAAAACCTCTATTGATGGACCACCCGCTATGGGCTGCCCGTAATGCATAAGATGCAGTTGAGCAAGACGTGATGCGCTCATCAAGGGTTCAAGGCTTCTTGATGAGCCAGTCATTTTAGGTTAATGGAGGCAAGGGGGGGGGGGGTGAAAAGTGAGGCTGTTGAGCGTCGTCGCCATGCAATAGTGCGGGGTGTCTGGATACCCGATTCAGTATTTTAGTGATAGCATTACAAGCTTCATGGACCCAAAATGCGTCGTCGGTCGCAAAACTCGCCCATTGGCTGGAAGGAAGTGACGTCATCAAACCGGAAGTGGCAACTATACGTTTCGATGTATCTCTATTGCATCCGTGTTGCCTCCAGACGAGCACCCTAAGGGATGTCTGATTTCATGTAGGCAGACGTGTAGGGACCGGTAAGCACAACTTCTAATGAAATCGTATTGCCAATGCGTACTGTAAATTTTGTTTATGGCCTCTGTGGACTGTAGGGTGATCCATTAACGCGTGTCGTGAGCCCATACAAGGGGTAGTTGGTAAAAACACACAACTGCCTTGGCGTCGCCGGGCGGAGGCAGATACAACTGCGAAAAGCAAACATCGTAACTCAGTAGTCAAAAGCGGCCGGATGCAGCTCGCAGTGGACGAGCTTTGAGCGCTACGAGCACTGGCTCTATGTTGTAACAGAAAAGCGCGCGCCCCACGTGACAGCACAGGGCGAAAGAAAAGCACGCCAGTCTCGGATGTCCACAATACCGTCACTTGACAAACGAGCCACCCGACGAAACGAAGCGCCCTTGTGTCACACTCTTTTTTCTTTACTTTAACGGTTGCTTCGAAATGTGCAAGTGTAGGACTGGTCATTGGAGTCGCCATCGCAGGCGGTTGTACAAGAAAAAACGCAAAAGAAGAAAAAATATGTGGTGTAGCATCATATATAACGTTTCTTCACTTGCGTGCTCCTCCAAACAAAACGTTTGGAAACGTGGTGTTCTAATGTGGGGTCAAATGTAATGCTCTTGCACTTATGTGCTTCTGCACACAAAATCTTTGTTAACCAGGTGCTGGTGCGGAGGTTGGTTATTGCACCATGGGCAGGAACGTAGATCCGGAAACATGTTGCGGCAGTTTAGTTGGAGAACTGTACCACAAGTTCTTTTACTCATCACTTAACTGTGCCCCTTACATCACGCCAGCATCATGCATTTCTCACCGCACTAGCCACACACTTCAAGTTTTTCGCCCACGTGCCCGAACTGTTACTTTTTCAGCCTCCTTCTTCCCACGTGCAGCTAAAGATTGGAACGCCCTTCCCCAGCATATCGTCGACATCACCTGTCCTGTATCATTTGATAGCAATCTAAAGAACATTTTTGTACATGATCACAAATTGCATTGTCTTGTACCTTTTCTGCTCATCCCACCCCTTATGTAATACCCCGCGAGGGGTCTTTAAGGTAATAAAATGAAAATGAATGAATGAATGAACTGCATATTATAGAAGGTTTACACATGTAGACTGCTAAATCTTCTTTAAGGCTAGGCAGTTACGGCTTGGGTCAACACAGTTCCCACTTCAAGTTATTGATCAATTCGCTCTCGCCCTACCATAAGCTTGCCGTCCCGGTTAGGTCAATTGGTAGAGCGACTGCTCCGGTGAAGCGATGGTGCCCGGTTCGAACCCCGGACTAGGACGAATTTTTCTTTAACTACGAAGTTCCTGAGAAAGCTGTATAGCTTTCCTCTGTAGCCGCATGGCTGCGCTCGGGTAGGTGTCAATGAGTAATTACTGCCTTGTCACAAACCTACTCCACCTTGGGGGATTCCCCTAAGCATTTTACCAGTTCAGGGTGTAATCTCTGTGCGCAAGACCATATCCTGGAGACGAAACTGGGGCTGTCAATTTCTCTCAGCTAGAGGGACTCTATGCTCAAGTTGCAAAGCAGTGATGGCCGGCTTGCCACTGTCGAAGCAGCACAGTTAATCAGAACAATATTGGAAATAGACGGTTTCACTCATCCTTTGTAGGACCACTTTTGTCAATACATTACCCATATTGGGCCAATTGCATGCGCTGCTTGAGTGCATGCTTTGCACGCGTTGAACTGCGCTATCTGGTTAGACTACCGACGCTGGAAAGGCCGATACGTAATACAGGCGCGACCAACTTTAATGGGAACAGTTAGAACGCGAAATTTGTGCTTACTTCTACATCGAACTTTAAAATGCATTAAAGGAACTATGGGTCTAAATGAAATATAATTAGGAGAAGAGGTATTTACAGACGCACCCGCAAAGAGTTAGGTGCAACTGTTCTAGAAATGAATTCCCACCGATGATGATGATGGCTATGAAAACTTTCTTTGTAGGACTTCCCACAGAATGGCCCGCACTTTGATGATGATGATTTGTCGCGGCCGTCTACTTCATCTATCATTTCTTCCTCTTCATCTTCTTCTTCTTCCAAGCTCTCCAAACAACTAGGATAACCTATTCTCTTAACTATGCCTCCATGTATGTGGTGTTCGTTGTATGCGTCATCATGTATATATTCTGGTATGTTTACAAAGTCAAGAGGGTACTTTTTCATTATCCAGCGGAGCTTGGGCGAGTCATGGAACGCGTTTCTGCATTAAATAAGAAAGTAAGCTTCTCACTAATGCGTATGGTGGAATCGACGACTGTGCGCTACTAGAGTGCTCCTTTCCATACTGCTTCGACCTGCGATTTTATACAACTGGGAGAAGCGTCTGCACGTTAGGGATTGAGATTGTTATGAGCTATAAGTGGGAAAGAATTTCTCTCAAAACTGAGCACCGAACTAAAACCGTGACTTGCAGAGAAGGCTAACTGCAGTACCCGTGCAGGCAGAAATTAGTTGGGATTGCATATCCTTTCCGTCTTTTTTCTCTTTTATTTTGTATTTTTCTTCCTTAGGCTCTCGAAATTCTGTCGAACTCAGACTGCAAAACCGGTACGGAGCGGCAGGTGAAGATACGTGCGCAACCACACACTCATACATCCTATAGCGCCCGCCTTCCACTGGCGGCAGTATACGCAGTTTATATTATGACACGGTGTAACTGGATATCCGTTACGGAGTAAGAACGTGACTAGAACTTGAGATTCTAACGTTTGTTAAGGCGTCCCGCATCCAGTGTGAGAAACGCATAAGCTTGAAGGAAAAGCGACTTGTATAGCTACACTCTAAACACAAATACGCCAGTATGGGAGCAAAAAGATTGTAAGCTATCGTCTAGCACAGTCCCTTTTATAAAAGAGAGTGCGCTAGAGGACAACTCACTCCCTTCTGACTCCTTCGTGCTTAGAGTATAAAAAAAGAAAAAAGGATAGCAGTACGAGATACTTTCTCTGGAGTCAAGGTGTCGCAGGTGGCGTTGACGTCGAAGGTCCCAACCGGAAACGTCTGCGTTTCCGAACGGGTTTCCCGGATGTGTCTCAATTGACACCCTAAGGCGTAGGTCTAAGCCATAATGAGTCCTCGATAGTGCACCATGCATGGTGACATGGTTTCAGTTTGCTATAGGAGTACAACCTAAACATTAATACACCTTTATGAGAGTACAAAAGGAGCAATCTATCCTCTAATACATTCCCTTTTCTAAAAGTTAATGCGCTGGAGGACAGCTTGCACCCTTTTTACTCCTCTCTGTGTAGAACTTATGTGCATCCAAGAGGAGGGGTGGAGGGCAGCTATCACTATCGCTGCCACTTCCTAGTCCAGAGGGAGGGTGCAAGTCTGAGAGCTCTTCCTTTCTATTCATCGTTTCGCCTACACATTGCGACCAACACAGACTCTGCCGTACACAAATTGACCCGAAAGACGCGTGTTCAATCCCGGCTGCGGCGGCCGATTTTGGATGAAGGCGAAATTCTAGAGGCCCGTGTACTGTGCGATGTCAGTGCACGTTAAAGAACCCCAGGTGGTCGAAATTTCCGGAGCTCTTCACTACGGCGTCCCTCATAGCCTGAGTCGCTTTGGGACGTTAACCCCAATAAACCAATAAACAGGTTGTAGGGAGAGCACAGAACTGACTCCAGAGTTCCAGTTTATTTCTACGAGGTGTTCTGAGGCGTGTTCAGTTGTCCCGATCTTTGCAGGTGTTTAACAAGTGCAGACTTCAAAGCTTCGTTGAAACGCGCGAATAACTCCACCATTGCGTCGTCAGTGAGGTTTACCAGAAGCGGCAACAGAGCCATGCAAATAAAATGTGCCTTAAATGCCTTACGGAGAGGTTGCAGGAATACTCACGGTAAAACTGTTAGCAGTGCGTACTGCAAGCACCATTGATCACGCTCTCGGCACCAAGGACGCCTTCCTGTCCCTGTTGGTTTCCCGTCGTCCCGGAAGCATCCGGTAGAGGGCATTCTGCTACTTCAGTCAGAACAATGTACTACTATAGGTTAGGTTAGGCTCTTGGCGTAACCCTGACTCAGTTTGGTGGCCGCGGCATCCATATGGCGCATTCACATGCTACACTAATCGGTGACGGCCGAGGGCGTAACTATTTCCCTGGAAGGAAGCATCCGCAATCCGAAGGGGACTGGCACCTCGCTTGCAAGCGGCCGTGTTGCTTATCGCTAATGAAAACTGCGAGCTGCGCTTGGTCCTCGGCCCAGATGTTATTCGCTGCGCGCCTCCTTAGCTTACGGGTGTCGGGAGAACGAGCGTGTGTGCGCGAACAACGGGAAGGGGCGCGTTGCACGGCGTCGACGGGACCAGGGCACTCAGGTATGGCACGGTCGAGTGGCACAAATGTACGCGGTTCAAGAGGCGTGAAAACAGCGGTCACGCTTCCGGAGTGAAAACGCTGCAGCGGCGGTACTTTTCCACGCGACACGATCGCGATCGAATCGGACCAGCGAATCGAGGACGAGCGAATGCGCTGCTCAGAAGCGGCGTAGTCCCGTGCTATAGCTGCTTTTCTGCCACGGTTCCCCAGTGGCGGAAAACTACGTCAGAAAGTGGCGAAACGCCGACCGATCAATCAATCAATCAATCAATCAATCAATCAATCAATCAATCAATCAATCAATCAATCAATCAATCAATCAATCAATCAATATATCCATCTATCATTCCATGATTCAATTCATCACTTGGTTAAATAAATATATCGATGAATAAAAATATCAATCAATCATTCAGTCAGTCAATCAATAAATCAAACAATCGTATTTGAGTCAGTAAATACCACATCTACCCGAGTGTTGCGAGACTTCGCAATGCGAGGGCCGACACTGCGGGCACTAAAGCACCGGAAGAAAAAGCACACGAATGTAGTTTTGAGAACGAGGCAGCGCTGTATTGAATTTGGCTAGTTCATACGGGTAATTGAGTACAGTGCTTCCTCAATTTTTTCCGAATGTCGGTTATCATTCTGTGCATCATTTTAACAAGCCATCGCATTACGCGTAGAACTGGCGAAATACTGCCCGGCAGTGCGCGAGTTCAATGCCGCCAAAAAGTGCGTCAGGTGCCGATAGTAGGAGTAGCATGCAATAGCACCACGACATGCAGGTTTTCGCGTGCAATAGCACCACCAGGCTTTCCGCGCGCACGGAGCGGATTACTGGCATTAACGTGCGACATCGGCGGCGGTGCGGACATTGAGAGTGCCTGTCAAACTTGAACATGAGGAAAGGAAGGCCGTTAAGCCTCCCGTGTTCTGCCGCGCTTACGTCGGGTTGAAGCGTCAAATTCGTGCTCGCTGCGCAAGTGTGCTGTCACCGGTGGCGAATTTCACAATGCGCCGCCGCTACTGCAATATGTGGTGTGCCGTGTCGGTCACCGTAGCCGAATGTTTGTGGCTTGGAGCCTCCGTTGGTAGAACAATACGACATTTCAACGTGATAGCGTTAAATGCCCCGTTACCCAGAAGATCCGGCGTTGGCGTTGTTGGCGTTCCCTTACCAAAAAAGTTTTAGACAGTCTATAGAGTGTCTACAGACTTCTGTCTATAAAGTCTATAGACTGTCTATAGACAAATCCTAGAGAACAGTCTATAGGCAATACAAATGCCACAGACAATCTATAGGCAATCCATAGATTTATGGCCATACACTTTTTATTAGAACTTTTGTCTATAGACAGTCTATAGACTATGAATAGACAAAAGGAAATGTCTATAGGAAGTCAAAAAGCTCAATAAGAAGTCTATAGACTGTGTATAGACCATTTTTATAAGGTTTGTGAGCGAAACATCACGAGCGTGACTCTGGCAGGTGGCACATGGGGCACAGAGAGCAACGTAAGAGCCGGTGTCACCACAACATGCCTACCGGATTATGAGCAAACTGTCCAACGGGGCAAGTGGCAGTTAAATTAATGGTTGGTCGCTCGGGAAGAGCAATTCGGGGTGCACAAAGACCCCCGCTGGGAGCACTTGCCATCGCAGGACAATGGCGCATCGTTTAACCGCTGCACCACTCCGCCAGGAGTGTTATGAGAATCTACGAATGTAAAGTGGAGAATGATTTTCTACGTATATGGGAATTAACTCATTACGCTATCTCGTTATACCCTAAAGGCGGAGCTTAAGTATCCACTCCAGTATTTTTATTTGTTTCCCGAAGTTGGGGACGAACCTATACAACGCATCGGCCAATATTGAAGTAGCTACACTGTAGTCTACCTTTATTTCCGTATAATATTCAGTTACAACGCGAGTAGTGATTTTTAAATTGTAATTTCGCTAAAAAAAAAACTCGTCACATTCTAGTGAACGCAGTAAATAAATAAACCAGCCAGTCAGTCAGTCAGTCGTACTGCATAATAAAGCCTCACAGGCTCGCTTAGAATCCAAACTGAAGGCTTGGCTCCTGTCATCGTATTCCTTTCCGAAATATCCCCCCCTCCGCCCCCCCCCTTCCGCCTCACCCCCCCCCCCCCCCACACACACACACACACACTTTTTCTGAACAGAGAGAGAAAATCTTTTTTCGCGACGTATCTGTAGGAAGATATCGTACTTGATCGTCTCGCGACTTCCTTTTTTTGCAGCTTTTTTCTCTCGAAGTTCCCTCTCAGTGTTGAGTAACTAAATCAACTTCAACTTTTCTGCAGTACGTAGAAAAGCAACCTGCGGGAATTAAAAGGGTTGACAAAAGCTTCAAAACTACCTGTCACCCACAATGCACTGTCGCCATCTAAAACACTACCCGATCAGGTGAGCCTAATTGGAATCTAGTGCGAAATATCGGCGGTCGATCAAACACAGCTCCAAGGTCGTATAGCTCAGTAGCGCCCGTGTGTGTTTTCTTTGTATCAAAAAACGTATAAGTTAGCTACCCGAAAGTCGTAAACTGTGAGCATGCATAATAGAATCAGAACCAGAAAACGCGAGCCAGAGAGTCAACACGTAGTGTTGACCAAAGTCTGCAGTCGTAGCAAGGTCAGCAAGAAAGGAGTAGCATGTCTGACGTCTTCCATTTCCCGACTGTGCCCGGTTGCGTTACATGGAATCGAGACATCGGGACATCTCCGCGCGCACTTAGCTATTTCTGGTTGGAGTAACTGCGTCTTCCCGTGCGTTCTTTCTGCTTCTCTAACTTTTACGAGCTGTGCCATTCCTTTGAATTAGAACGTAAACAAAAAAGGCATCCATTACCTAAGCGCGTGCGTTCCAGTCCACATGTTATGTACTTGTTGATCCGAGATGGTAAGCCACGATGTGGAAATCTTCCCCGCTCCGCTAAGTGAAGCGGTCAATTAAGTAAGCGACCTTCAGGGTACAGAGCAGGACATCGTAGATTCCCACTCTCGCCGAGCGTTCAGATTCACCAGGAAATTAAAGTACCCGTTGGAGCATATACGTAATACGGCGTGCAAGTGCCTCGTCGACGACCGTGACGAACTTGAGCGCCTTGTTTACGGCGAAAGCCGTCATCGCGATCAATCTTTCACGCCAGAGAAGAAAAGAAGAGGCTTCGTCCTGTCAGAAATTGGTGTGGGCACGGTTGCCTGAGAACCGGCGTAACCGCATCTAAGTAAGATGATATTACGTACTTGAAGCTGGTGCAGTCATTATCGCTCACTTGAACGCGCAATCCGGCCATGAAGCGTACTCGTCGTTATGGAATGTCGTTAATTTAAACTCGCTTAGATAGAACTTCCGGTTGATGCGAACGAATTGTTGAGGTTCAGCTGTATAAGGAAAAGCTGGTACCTTTCGCTGGTCTTCGCAGTTTGTGGAGGAATTCCCTGCCTCTCGGGTTGAGACAAGCTCGGGATTTTTACCTTAAAACGCCGACACCAGATTTCCTGGACAACGGAGCCTTTAAAGCTGTGGCTTTAAAAACTAAGCATCAGCAAGTCTACTTTGACATTGCATATCTCCGTCACTTGCTCAGCGTAGCAGGCCGCTGGATACAATTCGAATGAATCCCAGTACACTGTGAATTAATGGGCATCGAAAAGTCAGACGAAGCGTCTGGCAAAGTCCTCAAGCACAGAGACTTCAGGATGATTTTCTTCACGAACTCTTACGCCTCCCTAATGGCAAAGAGATGCGGCTATGAATAAAGGGATCGCCTGTGCAGCTTGTTTCAGTTCACGTCAGTTTCAGTTCAGTTTATTCACTTTGGATGAGGGTTATACAAACAAAGTGATAAAAGCATCTGGGCCCTTAGCAAGCTACTAGTTCGGGCCCATGCAATATAAGTGCACATAATAGCGTACCCAGACGTCAACATAAGAAAAAAAAGTGTACATTTTATATGAACAGAAGATGTTACACAAAATTACAATCAACTGAAGCAAGCATATGCAGCCAATGAATGAAGGAAAAAACAACAGACGACGTTCGTCACAAACACGGAATAATACCTAAATACAGATTCAAGAGTATTAGATCAATCTATACAAACCAAGTAATACACTTTTTAGTATACTACATTTCTGCTAGGGAATGAAAGCCATTTTTATAGATAATGTCCTTTACCTCAGGATTATGATTTTTTTTATTCTACTGAGCGGTCACTTAAAATAAAGACTCCTGCACAGACTTCCTCGCCATCTGGAATCTGTTAACCGTCGTCTTCGACTCAATGTCACGTTTACAGCCAGCTTCAGAAAATCGGAGGCTAAGCGACCAGCCCACACTTGTACTACTGTGGTTCAGTTGAAACTGCTCAAAAAGATTTTTAAGAATGCTCCGTTTACGCATACGAGTGAGCACCTTACGTGCATCGAATGGAGACTCTCGCGCAAGTGCCAGTAACAGTCAACTATGGTTTATACCCTCCGGCCACCCTGAACACCAGCGCGATTCCTTGAAAATTTCTTTTTGCCGATTTAGAGGACATTGAACGAAATGACGAACTCTGAAACCTCTTTGCGCACCTCCTGATACATATTCTCCGTGTTGTGAACTTTTTCTCTGTCACCTGTAAAACATTGTACTTGTTCAGTAGCATGAAAACTTACTAACTGTACGCGCTTTAATTCGTAAACCAATGCGTAGAAGGGGACAAGGGAAAAGCCGTTCTACGACGGGTTGAGAACTTCACCGCATTCTTCGTTTTACACAAACTTCATTTCCCACACATTTGAATTAATTTTATTTTTGCTTTCAAATTTTCTGCACTCATCTCTTTCCGCCTTTCTCGCCCAAAACCATTCCCCAACGCAGTGTAGCATGTCACCGCTATTTCAACTACGATTAAACTCTTCTCCTTCAATTAAAGCGGTCCTCTCTTTTTCTCCATACACTTGCACAATGACGAAGGCGGAACAGATTACGTGTCCAAAACGTTTTTGTAAAGTACCGCTCATACCAAGAAAGGACGCGTCTCGCTGAAGCGATTATCGTCAATGTTCCCATCCGCGGGATCGAACGTGCGTGATGATCGTCTTTAACACAGAAAGCGCGCTATATTCATCGCTGTCCGCGCGCAGTATAGTAAACGCAGGGAGGATCGAACATGATGGGTAATAGGTGGGACGTGATTTCACGCACTGGGGCATCCCCTTGTGGAGGAGGATGAGGGAGAAAGGGCGGGGAGGAGAGAGTCATTCCGGTAGCATCGATACGGAGGGGTGGAGGATGAAGCGCAAAACAAAAAAACAAGAGAAAGAGAGTAGAAAAGAGCACAGTGTTCGAGCGTACGTCAGTATAATCTTCGCCGCGCGACAGTGCCGTACACTTGGCCCGCAGTGTCGATTTCTAGGATGCACAGGTGAAGCTTACTTCGAGCAGCCTGATGTATCGGATGGCAAACCACACAGGTGAGATGCGCTAAGAAAACTGTTAGGGTGTACTGTCAATACGATTTGCCACGAAGAAATACGCGCGTCCGAACTTTCGCACTCGAGAGCCAAGTGCCGGCGTTCGATAGCGTTCGGTGGCATTCGGGGACTAACATCATGAATTACACTTTATTCTCGTTGAGGTGTGAAGGCTGTTTTAACACGCGGAATAACCTGTAGAACAGCCCTTGAGAAATCTGTATCATCGCTTCTTTGTGTCCGCGTTCATTAGTTTAGCAAAATCTCATTACAGCCCATCGAACACAGAAATAATGCGGCGTGCAAGCCCATCTTGGCCCTCATCGGAAGCTACAATGTGACTGGAAAACCGCTCAGATAGGGGAATAAGGGATTACAGGGTTTGTAATGATTCTTTCATGCGAATCATATTGTATCATGAGAAATTGCGTAGGTATATTTTCCGCGCTCGAAAATTAAATTACGAATCTGCTAAAAGCAGTGACTCCTCGGCGTAGGCTGCCTCGTCGCAACTTAAAAAAAAATACACGTGTGCCTTCGTTGTCACAGTTGTGCATACTCTGTCTCAACGTTACTTGCTTCGACATCCGCGCTTCGTTCGTGCATTGTACAGGTGCATTGTACAGTGGTTTGCAGTTAAGCTTTCCTACCACTGGACGACCGAAGTGGTACTCTTCGTAACAGCGCCAAGCACTGAACTCAAGAACGCAGCGGCAAATGCCCCGCACAGGAGATACTGAAACCCTTGGCGTCGACCTTTTGTCATGTCGCCGCGGTCAATCGGGTTGCACCTGCTAGCCTGTGATAGCAGGTGGTTTAGCGGTGGAAGGCGATTGGCAGCGACGTCATGACAGTGTAGGCCTATGCCATAATGTTTGCAGGGCCTTCTTTGAGGGAGTTAGTGGCTGCATTCTTGATCTGCATCCGACTATGCATAATCGAGCCGTGTTTCAAGTTCCCTTGAAAACACTAAGGTCTGAACTGTGTTGAGAAAACAGTTCGATATTGTTATTTGGTTTCCCTCGTTTCGCGGAGGTAGTGGTTGTAAAAAGTGGAAAGAGAAGGAAGTAAATAAAAAAATGCATATAGCGACAACTCGCAGCCGGTCTTGGCTTCCGGCTTAAGCCCTTATATAAATGGTCTGAAGACTAACTTATAGACTTTCTTGCCATCATATATATATTTTCTTTTGTCTATTCGTAGTAAATAGACAGTCTATAGACAAAATTCTACTAAAAGTTCATGGCCATAAACCTATAGAGCGCCTGAAGACTGTCTATGGAGTTTGTACTGTCTTTAGACAGTTTATGAGATCTGTGTATAGAAAGTGTATAGAGTTTATAGGCGAAAACATGTCGACAGTCTATAGACTGTCTAGAGAAATTTTTGTAAGGGTGAGCACGCGTTTTGTTATCCACCAGCGTAAGCTGACGAATGAAAAGTGTAGAAATGAATGAACAAGGGTAGAAATGAACATTCGGCGCACTGAAAGCTGGCGATAAGAGACGCGACGCAAAGGTTTCCTCTGATGCTTGCTATGCACTCCGTCGTCGCAGTCAAGGTCTTCCGAACGAACGTCTCCTGAGCTTTCCATTGTTGCCTACCGCGTACGCTTCGCTCCACCGCACTCAAGATGGACCATTCTTCTGATATGTAGCAAAATCTTTCTTTTAATGTATTTCCATTAATCGCATCGAACAGTTAAGACTGCCAGAGAAGACCAATGGGGAACGCATATGGCGATAGAAAAAAACTTAACAGAAAAAAAATTCAAGACTTCTGTGGGATGATCTGCGGATATAATGATTGTTATTGTGGACCTTTACATTATATGAATTAATTGCTTTCATAAAGTGTTTCCGGTTCAAGGATGCTTTGTCTGGAATTTTTGTGTATGCTACCCCTTCCCAATTCCAAGTGCCAAAAGTCAGCGCCTTTTACTCACTGTAAACAGGGCAAAGTATTTGTCCTTCTCTCTCTCTCTCTCTCTCTCTCTTTCTCTCTCGCTTTCTATACTTACTTTGCTTGGCTGGCGTTGCAGTGCCCCGGACTTTAAAGGTCTAAGATTGCCGGGGCACGAGCTTTGCAAAAGTCTCGTACTCGTGCTCAATGCATTTCGAAGGTATCGCAGCCTTTACTATTTTTTCTTCTTAAACTTCAATCGTCAGCATTCCTACATGCCTCCGTTGCACATGCAGACGCTGCTCGCGCGCGAAGGTGTGTGCGCTGAATATTAACTGATGTCACAGGTTAACGAATTCGTGAGATGCAAGGTTAATCCTATGTCTTCAGCAACCGGGCTTATCGCCGCGTGCGCTTTTCATAAAGAGCCACACGGAACACGTAATTTGTTACCAATTACACGCACGAGCGAACCGCAAAGGAGCGGAACTTAAATTACTGGGGCCGCTTAAGGTGCAGAGCAGAGTCGTTAGAGAACGAGCTGAGGTTTAATGACGCAGAAGCGAAAACGTAAGAGGATTATTGGTAATTCGAGACAAATGGCGATACGCTCATGCGTTGCACCGGAACTTTTGCTATAGCAGCGTTTGAAAAGCGCAGCAAACGCTTTTCCCGATAATTTTACACTGATTTGTGTACAATTAAGTGTGCCGAGTATGTAGTCATGCGCGGTTCTCGGCACTGTAGTCTAGCGTGCGCTGCAATCACTTTACTTCTCTTATTCGCGCAATACCAGTTATTACATAGATATCGTCGGCACGATTCGCGGCTGCTCTTTTTTTTTGTTTGTTTTTACTACAGAATCGCACTCCAGGGTTTGCGGGGCAAATTTTCGCTGTACTGTTTTAGCGTCACTCGTGCTGTCCACGTGAGCTTGGAAGAAAAAGAAGACGAAGAGGACGAAGCAGTTGTAGGCGACGACAAGTTCTAGCTCTAAGTCCCAAAATTATCAAAATACTCCACTCCTTGTACATGAGTGCATTTGAATCCGCTACGCATCCTGGCCAATCCCCCGCCGTGGGTATGTGCCAATAAGTCTGAGGACATCATCATCGTCATCATCATCATCATGAAGAGAGCCTTGGTAGGATGCATGGGTTTTTATAAGAGCTTCCGTAAGCAGAAGAAGTTAAGAAGCGCAGAGGAATTAGCGCTGTAATCGTCACCAGGCCTACCACGTCAAAAATATTCACAACTGCATTACATACCTTCCCGATTTCTAAGCTTTCATTTACGTACAATATGAGCTAAGTCTGGGCTAAGTTTTCTTCTGCTTGTATCTGCACCAGCTCTGGCCAGTCCCCTACCATGTGTGTGTGCCATTCCTTCAGAGGCAACACAACAACAACAACAATAGCAGCAACCTGCCGCAAGCACCTTTGCTGGGAATGCATTTTATACAGCAGTGGTGCACAGCGTCTCATTGGTGGGTCTGGTAACAGCTCTTTTAATTTCTATACGCGATACATATTGAGAGCCAACGGCCCGCATAATGCGCTACTGTAGAGTTATCTTTGCAGAGGGTAGCGAGAAAATTGGAGAGGAAAACGGACCTCTGCTTCTCGATCACTAGCTTATAGGTGGCGCTTAGGCCATTTAAATCTCAGGATGCAGACGTGAACCATAGGGCCGAATTTAAACGTGAACTCGCATATGCCGCTTTTATCTACTGAGCAGCGGCTTGTTGCATTGTACTGCATATTGTATTATGAATATATACTTCGCTGGGCGCTTTGGGCAAAATTAAGAATCATGCCTGTTGTATACTATAGCTCAGAGTAGAAAGGTAAAATATTGTGCTTGATAAAATACCTAGTCTGGATAACCTTTCCCCACTGTATTAACTGACCAAACGACGAGGTGCGCTCACATGCAAGGGTAGTGGAAATAAAAACCTCACGGCTCCACTTTATCTCGGAAAATAGGCCAGCCCTCCTATGCTGAGCAAGATTAAAAGCTTTACTTGTTTTTGTTTATTTCTCAGAGTGTTAAGCACACCACAAAGATGCTGAAATGTAGAGAACACAGATATTTGAAGTGGTGCCAACTCATGTCAACTGCAGCTCTTTATCGTCGACTGCAAACACAAAAGAAAATCGCTTTTAAACATGCAAAAATATTTTTGAATGGTAGATAATAAATACCGCTGATTGTCTTAAAATGATCACCGCTATTAAACCGCTTTCGGCAACCGCGTTAAGGAAAGACGTCGCAAAATATAACAAAGGAAAAAGAAAACACGGTCATTCTTGCTGTAACTTTTGTTCGTACAAGTTGGTACTCATTACTCACGAGCGCAGTTTTTACGGTCGATCAGGCGCCGTCTTCTGTGACCACACGCTTACAAGACAGCCATTTCCTTGAGCTGGCACCGTGGGCTTGCGATTTTTCCCTATGACGCTTCCTGGACATGCAGTGCTTGAACGCATACAGTCAGTACACTCGACGCACTGGTGGCGAGGAAGGTTCCAGTTAAGTGGACACAGAAAACCCGGAAAAATTCCCCTACACTTCAGTGGGCCTACAGTGGCCTACTGAGCACAAACGCTTTCAATGATTAAGTCGTAGATCGTTCGATCGAATCAATCAGCCAATCAGTCAGTCAGCCAGTCAGTCAGCCAGCCAGTCAATCAATCAGTCGATCGATCGATTAATCAATCAATCAATCAATCAATCAATCAATCAATCAATCAATCAATCAATCAATCAATCAATCAATCATTAATCAATGGTGACACTGCGATCGGCTATACGCGATCTGCTTTCAAAACGGACTCGGTAATCGAACTGTAGGAGTTTAGCATCTCATGTTCATTATCTTGCGTTTTTTAACTATTACAGAGAAAGAATACGCGTGGTAGTATGGAGGTGTGCCCGTCGTGTGTGAAGGAACTCGACTGCCAGAGAGCGCTTGTTGCGAGCTCGGTGCTTATTTCTTGCTTTCAGCGGCTCACCTCTGTAACTATTGTAGAAGCCTGGGCAGTTGGTGCAGGCTGATTTTTCAAAGCAAAGCGCGAAAAACGACTAGAAGAAGTAAACACGCAGGACGGGTGCTGTTCCTGTCTCCTGTGCCTTCCTTTGTTTGTTTGATTTGAAGCAGCGCAAGGCCGAAAGCCAAAGAAGAGAGCAGAGAAAGAAACGGACAACACAGCGCTTCTTCTCTTCTTTGGCTTTCGGCCTTGCGCTGCTTCAAATCAAACAATGAATAACCAACTCGCCCATCAGCTTGTGCTTTCCTTTGTTTGGTCGCCTTTCGCGCTGCTTTCTGAAGAATGGAGCTAACTCTTAATGTGGTGTCAGTACAATCGATCTGACCCACGTGACCCTGCTGCAAGTGCTCCAAAAACACAGTCCATGACATAGATGTCACTGCGCATACTACTGTGCAGAGGCTTCCGCTCACCGGCTCACCGGTGGTATATGTGGAATCCTTAGGGCACGAAAGCATGCCCACCGTGTCCCACGTGCAATTCACGAAGGCTGTATATTGGTTGAAAGGATCATATCTGGTTGAATAATGGGTCCTCGTTACATGAGCCCCAGAAAACTAAGACCCCGCAACGAAGCGAGAAGCTTTACCGCTGTTTTGTCCTTCATTCTTTTTCCATTGAAGTGGTTCCTCTATATACATTAATAGCTGTGTTAGAGGACGAGCAACATGATGAAATTTCTTGGAATTTGTGTGAACTTGATGCCGCACTAAATGTTCTATAGAACATACACACCCGGAAGAGGAAGAGGACGGAGCTGTGCTGACGTGTCTCGCATGGGCTCCCGCCTCGAAGCCACTTTTCGGCAGAAAGAGTCAGCCTTCGGGCTCGAATATTTTGGACGACATCCGGGCCATTGTCCAGTGCCTGCTGAAGCCGGATTTTACCAATCTACGGACACCTAGGCATATTGCCGGCTGACTACCGGCCTAGCCATCGAGCTCGACCTAGCTCGTCACCTCTCCGCCGGGAACTGAGCTCCCAGGGACCTGCAAAGATGGAGTACGCCGTGGAAGGCGAGAAGATATCAGCGTCGGAGCTCGAGGACGGAAAATGGGAAACCATTCTTCGGTACCGCGACCGACAACGAGGCCTGAAGAATAAAGGGCCCGCATCAACCGACGACCAGCCTGCGCAGGGGCACGGCCAAGGCAAGTCTAATTCCAATTTTCCATCGCGAAAGAACGGGAAAAAGCTACTTGCACTCAGCAAGAAAGCACTTCTCCCGCGCTTACCGACCGATGATTACAAAATCGTCTGCCGACCACAAGGTTGGAATCTGAGGGACTTTGCGCCCGGACTACTACTCTTCTGCGCCTGCGAGGTGTCCAGGCTGCCGTATGATACGGTGAAGAATGAAGACATTATCAGAGTCAATACGGCCAACAACACCTTCACGCTATGCACGCCCGATCGTCAACGGGCGACTGCATACGCCAAGATTGAAAAACTGAACCTCCAAGGTCAAACCTACAACGTTACGTCGTACGTGGCGGCGCCCGAAGACTCGGTAAAAGGGGTCATTTACAACGCCTACGCGGGAGACTCGCCCGAAGCGGTTCGCCAAGGCTTCGGAAACAGAAACGAAGGAATAGAAGTTGTGGATGCCCGAAGGATCGGACAGTCCAGAACAATACAAATCACCTTTTTTGGAAAGAAGCTACCCAGCCAAGTAATCTATCAGTGCGGCGTCTTTCGGGTCCACCCCTTCAGGGAGCAACATGAAGTATGCTACAACTGCAGGAGGGTAGGACACCGGGCCGACGTCTGCTACAAACCTACAACGAACCTTTGCCGCCGCTGCGGAGAAAATCACTCGCCTCCACCTGAGGGAGAACAGCCAACCTGCCAACCCGTCTGCATCGTCTGCAACGGGGGCCACAACACAGGCAGCCGGAACTGCAAATTCCGGCTGATCAACAGGAACAAACAAGGAACGCCCCATGGCAACCAGGCACCCAAGCAAGGGGACAACGACTCATCACTACACGGACACCAGTCTAGGCCCAGGAAGAAGGAACAGGGTGCTACCGGAAAAGGAGGCAGCCACAGCCGGAACAACTCCAGCTCCTTCCCGCCCCTGGGGAACCCAGCAGGGAACGACAAGCGAAGCTCGAGCCGCGGACGCAGCGATAGCCGCTCCAACAAAAAGGTGAGCTGGCCAGCAGAGGCCTCCCAATCTATTGACGCTCGAGAGAAGGAGTTTCAGATACAACTACAATCCCGAGACAGAGAAATTGCCAGCCTTAAAAAAGAGTTGGCTGACATTAAACGCCTGTTACAAGCGCATCAGGTACAGAATGCCACTGCGGCTAGAACGCCACCCACCGCGTCCCAGGCTTCGACCAATATTGCGATGGAAACAGACGCCATTTGCCACACTCCCTCCACCGCGTCCCAGTCTTCGGCCCATAACGCGACGGACACAGACGCCAGAATAGCAACTAAAAGACCGCTTCCTACAAAAGAAGGCGAGGAATCCAAACGAAAGGCCGAGGCTTCGGAAGCCGACACCCCGCAGCCATCGAAAGCGCCTACCAAACTCAGGGCCGACATCAATACTCTGTCAGAGAGAACTAGCGCTATATCAACAGAACAAGCAACCTTCCAAGGCCTCGTTACTACCAAATTTGCTGAGATAGATATTCGCTTTGCAACACTAGAGGGACAGGTATCCCAAATAACCACGTGTATGCAGCAAATAATGGATAGGCTTACAACTATCGAGGCCCGCCTACCCCCCCCCCATCTTGGATCTGTCCACGACGCCACAACCATCTATAACCCAACATGGCACCACGCCAAAAATTTGAAATTTGGCAATGGAACTGCAGAGGCTTCCGCCGCAAGCGGGCCCACTTGCAGCTCCACATCCAACAAGCACCGTCTGTTACAACCCCAGACGTGATTGCATTGCAAGAAGCTAGCGGCAGGGCTACACTGCCAGGCTATAAAGCATATCTGCCACCTCATTATGATACTAGTAACGCAGCCGGCTCCTTCACAGCCACTCTGGTGCATAGAAATATCACCGCAATTCAACATTTTATAAATGATTCGGAAGAAGATTACACCCTACTTGAAATAGTACCAAGGCAAAAAGGAGACTCAAATCTCTTCATCCTTAATGTATACAACCCGCCCAGAAACAAAGGCAATGGACTCCCACATTTGTTGATAAACACAGTAAAGCTGGCTGCTAGGGCTCAACTAATAATTGTGGGAGACTTCAACGCTCAACACCCAGCATGGGGATATGCCAAAGCAACTCCTAAAGGGAACCTGCTCTGGCAAATCATACAGTCACTAGGGCTCACAACGCTAAACAACCCGAGCGACCACACACGCATGGGTAACAGTGTATGTGTCGACACATCTCCAGACTTATCCCTCTCTAAAAACGTCAAGGACGCAAAGTGGGTCAATACCGGGCAAAACCTTGGTAGTGATCACTTCATCCTTAGCATCACCTTCCCCACGACAAAACTTAAAAACAAAGCAAAAGAAATACGAACCACGGATTGGGACAAGTTCAGGCAACTTCGCGACAAAACAGCTCCAAAGGAGATCTCTAACCTTAGCGACTGGGTTATCTCCCTGAATGAGGATGTCAGCTCCACTAGCGTTGTGGTGCCAGTTGAGAAGGAGGAGCAGATTGCAGACTCAAAACTGTTACACCTGTGGCAGGCACAAAAAGGCCTCCAAAAACGCTGGAAGAAGCAAAAACACAACAAGCGACTACGCAAAAAGATCGCTGAAATCGAGAGGCGAATCGAGGAACATACACTTACTCTCCAAAAACAACAATGGAACCAAATATGTGAAAGCGTCAATGGGCAGCTCGGAAATAAGAAGACATGGCATCTTCTAAGACACCTGCTCGACCCAGAACAAACACGTCCCGTGCAACAAAGTCAACTGTACAGACTCATACATAAATATGAGGGTACAACTGAAGACCTAATCAAAGAGCTAGCAGAACGTTATCTAAACACGGATGATGGTACCACACAACCAGACTACCGGAGGACTCCTAATCCAAATTTAGACGCAGACATCACAGACGCAGAGGTCTGGTACGCAATTGGAAAACTGCGGACAACATCTGCGGCAGGACCAGACAAAGTAACAAATAAGACTCTCAGGAACTTAGACGCAACGTCGATCGCGGCGGTTACAGACCTTATGAACAAATACTGGCATGCAGGCAACATACCACCAGAGTGGAAACACGCGAAAATCACTTTTATTCCTAAAGCGGGTAAGAAACTCAGCACTGAGAATCTACGCCCAATTTCATTAACATCATGCCTAGGCAAACTCATGGAACATGTCATCCTCAATAGGCTCCAAAACTATGCGGAGGACATGAACCTCCTACCTGAAACAATGTTAGGATTCAGGGCCCAACTATCTACCCAGGACATACTCTTGCAGCTTAACAAGGACATAATGAAGCTGACGAGGGAACAGGAACGAAAGCAATATTGGGTTTAGACCTTGTTAAAGCTTTCGACAACGTCACCCACAAAGCCATTTTGACAAACTTGTCAGAAATCAACCCCGGAGAAAGGACGTACAACTACATCCGATCCTTCCTCACTAACAGAACAGCAGTGATAACGGTCGGAACAATAGAGTCCGCCCCAATCACACTAGGAAGTAAAGGAACGCCACAGGGCTCCGTCCTGTCCCCTTTCCTTTTTAACCTCTCCCTCATCAAAATTCCCCCCAAACTGGCACAAATACCAGACCTACATCACACGTTCTATGCAGATGACATCACACTTTGGGTAACCAAAGGATGCGAAGGCTACATAGAAGACACACTCCAAGCAGCAGTGGACATCATTGAGGCATGCGCATGGGAATCCGGCCTCACTTGTTCTGAGCAAAAATCTGAACTTTTAGTGATCCGTCGTAAACAAAGAGGTAGGCGTACCACGACAACCCCCCCGCAAATAAACGTCTATGTTAATGGACGATCTGTCAAAGAGGTACAGACCATGAGAATACTGGGGTTGTATTTACAGACAAATGGAAAGAATACTGACACACTCACTAAGCTAAAACGCACGGTAGAAGCGACGGCGCGATTAATCCGCCGCATAGCTAACCGCAGACAAGGGGTGAGGGAAAGAGATTTATGCCGACTAGTGCAGGCCTTTGCGCTAAGCAGGATACTCTATGCCACCCCTTATCTCAAATTTTCGAAAGCAGAAAAGGACAAATTGGATAGTATGATACGGCAGGCCTATAAGGCTGCGTTAGGACTCCCACTAAATGCCTCAACTGAAAGGCTTATGAGGTTAGGAATACATAACACCTACAATGAACTGAAAGAAGCCCATTTAATGGCTCAAACAGCGCGATTAGCCAATTCCAGAACTGGCAGGAGTATTCTTACCAGGCTCGGAATTAACTTTCAACCTACGAATAACGATGCTAAAGTAGACTTACCCCGCGACTATAGGACGGCCCTACTAATCAAACCACTCCCCAAAAACATGCACCCCTTACACCATGAGGGTAGAAGACAAGCAAGAGCCAAAGCCTTACATAACAAATACAGACAGTGCGCTGGAACACTTTATGTAGATGCAGCAGAATACAAAAATACCAATGCCTTTGCAATTGTGGTTGTGAACGAGAATGGTGACCACATCGTCTCGGCGACAATCAAAACGAAATCCTCTGAAACGGCAGAAGAGGCGGCTATAGCCCTCGCCCTAGCGCATACCCAAGGAAGCATCATCTTCAGCGATTCCAAAATGGGTATCAATAATTTCGCTAAAGGGCGAATTACAAACACCTCCCTTAGAATCCTTAACGCAACCAAATTCTCACCAAATTATTCCGAATTGATATGGGTCCCAGCCCATTCGGGGAATCCGGGGAACGAGGCAGCCCACAATAAAGCCCGAGGTTTCGTCGACCGGGCAGTGGATGAGTCTGGCTCCCTGAATTTCACGAAGGACTCCATGATCACATATCATGATCTCACCAATCATTTTAAACTAGAGAGGAGAATTTTCCCCCCTCCAGACAAAAGACTTAGTAAAGAACAAGAGGTTACGTGGCGTCGTCTACAGACGAGATCGATACGCACCCCATCACTCCTCGCGCGCATTTATCCAGATCTTTACAACCCAAACTGCAAACACTGTGGCCAACGTGCTACCTACGATCACATCCTGTGGGACTGCAAAATAGAGCCACCTCCGGGTGATCTAGTTACAGCTCCTTCTCTCGAGCGGTGGGAGACCGTGCTGGCTAGCTCTGACCCCAGAACGCAAGTTTTGGCGGTGGAGTGGGCTGACAAAGTCGTCGAGGGCTATGTACTCTCGACCACTTAACGCGACCTCTTGCCAAGCTCTTCCCGGCGAATAAAATGTTTTACAATCTACACACCCTTGCGCCGAACAACGAAGACGACAGAGAAGAAGACAAGACAGGCGCTATCTTTCAACTGAAGGTTTATCCACGCAAAAAGGGATAACTTTCCGTTGAATAACCTTCGGTGAATAATCCTACAGTTGAAAGATAGCGCCTGTCTTGTCTTCTTCTCTGTCGTATTCGTTGTTTAGCTTTATGATGTATAGTTCAATCCAACTAGCCCAACTTTACGATGTTCTAAACTAAATTGGTAGCTTAACCCTGCCAGGGTCTCTGACTGTGAAGACAGGGAGTATTAGAAAGAAAGAAACGAAAAAAATGAACAAAGAGTACAAATAAATCAATTCTGAAGCACCCTTGTGTCTCATTATGTTGCAAAAAAACGGCGGTCAACCCTCTTTGAATAAATGGCTGACCCGCGGTGCCGTAAGTCAGCACACTGTGTATATGGTGCTCCAGCAGTCTCTCGAGTATAAGAGACGTAATGGCGTGAGCGGTGGCAATAAGTTGCGGCCGTGAAGCACTTTGCCCTCCTTGCTGTATACATATATATAAAACTACCAGCCCTCGTAACTGTCGCTTCGATGTGTGCAACAATATCTTCGAAGGTTATCAAATTCGGCGACACTCTCGATAACGCAAGATGCTTGCCTCACAACTGCTGACCCTCAACTGCCCGCCAGGACGCGACGTACAGGTTCTCAGACGTTTATCACTGAAATTGCGTAATGTGCGCACGTGATCGAAGTTGGGTTTACCGACTTGTGGGCATTCTAGAACACCTTGAAGGACCGGTCAACCATTGTGTTCCCTGTGTACGTGCTGTGGCGTACGTCGACATGTTCAAAAATGGCTGGAAAGCGCGATCATGCGGTTAAATAATTCGGGAAGTTCATTTAAACGATGACACCAGAATGTTTTAAACGCAGCCTGCAAGACAATGAAGAAGGAAAGAAGAAAGAC
The DNA here is from genome assembly GCF_055824585.1 of Amblyomma mixtum. NCBI lineage: Eukaryota > Metazoa > Arthropoda > Arachnida > Ixodida > Ixodidae > Amblyomma > Amblyomma mixtum. Next base: position 65,533,734 of record NC_143018.1, read on the forward strand.
GGGCATAATCGGTGACTACCAAATGAAAGTTTATTCGAGGAGCTAAAAGTATGAACCCTCGACCACACGTTAAAATAAAAAGAGAAAAATGCAAAGACGCAAGAAAGTCAGGCAAGCAGCAACACTCACTGGGCCATGCTGAACCGCGCCTGGGAATTTCATCACTTAACTTGATGAGCACAGAGAGAGCATGCTTATACAATGTTCTCATGAACAATTAATTTGTAGTTCACTTCTGGTCAGTCTATAGCGCCCTTTCATAATTTGGACAAACTTGTCGAGCGCCGTGATGAAACCATATTTCATTCAGCGCATGGCAGATACTGAGAGGTTTCACCGTCGTTGACACTGTTGTTGTGTTAACGTTTTTTGGAGTTTGTCTGACAGACTTAGTTTTACAAGAGAACAGCAAATTTAAAAGGAGCAAAGATCATTCCGGGTACTAGGTGTCATCGCAACCGCGTGAGTTGTGCCTGTTAGCCCGTCATCTCACTCTTTTCGTCGGTAGTTTCAAGGCGGCTCGAAAGCCTCGTTGTCCATTGTTCGAGGAAGTGGGAGCCAGATGTGGTCTCGAGCTAAAAAAAAAAGTAGTCTCAGTAAGCCCCGCACTGTCAGCGCATTGATCTTACGACGCCGAGGCATCCGCCAGCTGCTTGGCCGTCTCGCAATATTACCGTAATTACGCGGTAACAACCGGCAGCAGCTCCAGCGCAGCTACGTAAGCGCAAGAAAGTTACTGCCGACAGTCATGCGCTTTATGGGCTTGGTCAAGGGTCGAGCAAGCCTCGCACGAACCATGCAGTAATGCTGCGCACAAAACGGAACTCCGCGTAGAATTTGCAAGGAAACAAGCCGGGCTTGCCGTAGTGAACCACGCTCCTACTTCTCTGTGATCTCTACTCTCTTTTGCTGTTCTTGAAAAATCTGGAGAAACAAAAAACGATGAAAAATGGCACCAATGAGAAAGGAAGGGTCTGAAAACCCCCTTTTAGCACGATGATGGCTTTCTGCAATCTCTCCTGCAGTATTAACGCTGTCGGCTGAAGAGTAGAGAGGATATTATACTAACCACACTCCTGAGCCATTCTGGTACCGCAGTAGTTTTCCGCTGGCCTTTGAACAACGCAGCTCGCTTTTTAACGAAAAAATTGCATATAGAGAAATACTGAAAACTTCTTCGACAAGCGCTGAAATCTGATCAAAGAGAATAGCTTTTTTTTCTTTTTTGATCCTGAACATTTAGGTCTTAGAAACGGTGAAGGTGCGTTGCATGCGAGTTTCAGTTCAAGGTGGAGGTAGAGGTCAGCGACACGTGGTACATTGGTAAATTGGTTTTTTGATGAAAGGAAATGGCGCAGTATCTTTCTCACATATCTCGGCGGTCACCTGAACCGCGCCGTAAGGGAAGGGAGGAAGGTGGGAGTGAAAGAAGAAAGAGAGAAAGAGGTGCCGTAGTGGAGGTCTCTGGAATAATTTCGATCACCTGGGGATCTTTAACGTGCACTGACATCGCACAGCACACGGGCGCCTCTTGCGTTTCGCCTCCATCGAAACGCGGCCGCCGCGGTCGGGTTCGAACCCGGATACTCCGGTTGGTCGGGAAATGTCGATTTTGCCAGGTTAGTACGCCTCGTGTATGGTATGCTCAAAGTAATGGCCGGCTGTCAGAAGGTGGCCCTATAATGGCTGTCAACACGGTTAGCAAAGACGTGGAGAGGGTTTGCATGGAACTGTGGATGCCGCTTTTGCTCTAGGGTCAGTATACGACTTTGTAGTTCTAGCGGAAACTTAGTTCGTTTGGCCAAGAAGACTAACGCGGGTGCCAGAGCTGGGACTGAATTTAAAAACGATCAAAGAACTAGCCTCGCCCAAACGCATCTATTAGCACCCGCTCCTATTAGTCGATATGTCCGCCAGTCCGTGCCGACCAATAGAAACATGGCTTCGCGACTCTTTTGTAACTGTTTTGAGATTGTGATCGTTCCGTAATTCGACCCCTGGGCATATGCTCAACGCTTGAGAAGATCCCCTGGAGCACGCGAACAACACCGCCGACGCGGTTGGCGTTTTCATGCGATTACGTAAGGGCTTCGTTCGAGTTAACGGTATATTGTGTCAAACAGTGTTGACGTGTCGCGCCGCGAACCCAGGGACGCTTTTACATGTGTTTCTGCTGCTCTCTGCTTCAGTTGTTCGCGTCCATGTAGGCGTGCTTTAACAAGGTCGTTCGCGTTCGCAGTATACTTTGTGAAACGCAAAACTCGTGCTTGACTGTTGGCACAGGCAAGTGACATGTAAGCTGCGCTCTTCTCTGGCGCTGTGACGATGTATACTGGTTGTTGTCACGGAAAATAAAACGGACGAATAAATTAGCAAAAATTCAATAAAACCAGTTGCTGAGCTATTTGGTTCATTCTTAATAAAGGAAAAGTTCTACAATGCTAAAGTAAGATGAGTACGCAAGTTGGAAATGGACTGAGTGGGTGGTGTTCCTGTTCATTGTCTCTCTGTGTGCTGGTCTTTCTTTAGCGCTGTGGATTGGATTTGAAAACATTTAGTCCGTCAAAAATGCAGATGGAGACGGTCCGCGCTAGATGGCCACCAAACCATGGCTGGCGGCGACCTGAGCGGCCCACTCGGTGGCCAAGGCTTGAATGCCCGGGTCCGAGCTCACCAGCAAAGCCTACAATCGCACAACAGAAGGAAGATCCTCTGGTGGAGGTTCTTCTTTACATTGCCATAGTATGTGGTCATACGTGGCGGTTTCGCCACAGAACCTGCACTCGGGGATATAGTCATCCGGGTACATTTTTGATAATAGATAGGGGGTAAGAAAGGACCTCGTTTGGAGTCTCCTCCAGGTGGTCTCTTGTGCCTTATTCAACGTTTTGTCAGGGGGTGGAAATTTGTGTCTTTCCAATTTGTAATGAGTTGTAATATCATGAAAAGATGCCAGCGCCTCCTTGGAGTAATCCATGGATACAGACGACCCACCGACTCGGTTGACGAAACCTCAAGCCATGTTGTGGGCCGCCTCGTTTCCCGGATTCCCCGAGTGAGCCGGCATCCATATCACCTCAATTTATTTGTAAGGTATATTTATTAAGATGAGCAAAAGCATTGCGCAATGAGGGTAAAGGCCGAGGCTGCTATAGAAGGGCCCGCTATTAGTGTAAGCTCTCTGGAACGGCCGTGAACATCAATCTACCACGGACGTGGGTTTCATTCTTGAATAGTTGTGGAGTTTCTTTAAAAGTTAATTTGAGCTGGTTACATATGCGCTGCCATACATTGAAAACTAGCCTGCTCAGATATTTATTATTTTCCTCTATGTGCTGAGAAGTGCAGCTGGAGATCGAGACATCCTCGATTCATACATTTCCCAAAAGTATGCGGCTCCTGGCGCACTCGCACGATGAAGTGCGACAGCCGGGTTTCGTGTCCGCATGCTACCGACATTTTCTTAGCGCGTTCGATCGTGCCTCTATCTCCTGCATTAAATAATGCTTGTTTTCGTTTTCATTATTATTTATTCATGAGCTCATCCAAACAGAGGCTAGTAAAGCAGTTAGAACAAATACAATCGCATGAAATATTGACAAGTTTCTTCGGCAATATACTATAGGCGACATCGTCGGGTGAATGCGGTATACTCCTGAATCTCCCATGCCGCTGAGAATGTTGAACACTCGGAGTCCCCAGCTGTTATGACGACCACTTGAGCGAGGACTTTTATCTCTGTCGCATGAGCGTGGCTTGTCATCCGAGTATGCTTTGTCAGTTGCCTTTGGTAGAGTAACCCGATCTTACTGATCTTGTGTAAGCGTGAATATAAACCGCGAATGCAGCTTTTGCCATTATTTAACGGATGCGGCTTGCAAGTAGAAAGAGCCGGCGCACTTAGTATTGAGTTGCTCTATCTCCAAGGGTAGTGTAGCATTTTATCTCCAAGGGCCATTAACATTAAGCTAATGGCCGCTTCTTAGCCTGCGCTGTGCTCCCGTTGAGTTCTTTCTGTAGCCGAATACAACTCAAGAACGAAACTACTAATTGCCCTCAAAGGTGGCCGTTCAGGCAATGGCGTCAACCGGTTGTCAGAACGTCGCTGATGATTCACTGAAGACGTGGTTAATCACCTGTGCATGAAAGCTCCTGCGTTGTCAGGCTAGCGAATGCAAGGGGATTAGGCACGACGTCGTGACAGTCGGTCGACGCCATTGACTGGAGGGTCTCCCTTGATGTGCATTCGCCGATTTGCTCTTCAGTTGTATAATGGTTCTACATCCTCCCTGAAACTTTATGCTAATCTATGCTGCTATTTAAGTAAACATATTGCTATAAAATTATGATGTTACTAATTTGAAATGTTACCCTTATACGTTATCCTGCCTACATAAAGGCGCATCTTTGTCTATACAGGGAAAACGTACGCTGATGTTTGTGCTTAGCAAAGGTGAAAATGCGCATTGCGTCCACGTACCTCGCCCTTGAGACAAAGCGCAAACATGCAATCAAAAGATAACCTTGAGTGCCAGGAGTACGTTCAAGAAGAGTAGGGAGAACTCCTTATCACTAGCGCTATAAAACTCAGGCGCCTTGAAACCATACCCGCTCAGTACTTGCAGATGTGACTCGGCGTTGTACGAGAGAGTGCGCTGAAAACGAACACCATCCGTACTCTTCATGGACTATTGGTGTTTGTGCTCATCGCACGCACGGTACTGGTCCCCTGAGGCGCGGTTTATCAACGGGTTCAGAGTAAGCTTCACTCAAGGCAGCTTATGCTTGAACAAAAAAAAAATGGGCAAAGATATAAGAGTGCGCAATCTAAATAAATACATCTACCGCACGTAATACTCTACCGTTCCGTTGTATACATAACCGGGGCGTTGTATGGAAAATCCTCAGAGCCATCAGCGTTACGACTTGCAGGTCGCACAGACTGTAACCAGTTGGAGTTAGGCCAGGAACAGTAAGCACGGATAACCACAAGGAGTACGTTACACAACTTACAAAAGGGGGGGGGGGGGGGGGGGGGGTCAGCAAACAAACGAAATGCTTTATCTCCGTTTTGCATGCTCTCACGTCCTTATCGCTGGAAGCCCGCGTGTCTCAGGCCTTTTTTTTTTTCCCCAACCGCTACCTGCGGCGGCTGCTTGACCGATGCCCGCTGCGCAGTGCTTCGCGCGATGCTCGTGTTCTTGGAGACCTCTCGTCGTCTCCGCCGAGCTGATACGGGCGGCTCTCTCACTCGAACGCCGGAACGCGCCAAGAAAAGAGGCGGCGAGTAAAAAGAAAACCCTTCGCACGATATGGCGCAAGGAGCGACCGCGCAGTAGGGTCGCTGGCTGCATCGTCCGACTTCTTTTCACTCTGCCGCCAAGCCGGTCGCTGCCGACACCGACGCCTGTGGAAGAAGCGCGCTTGAAAACGGTCTCAGGACCAGCGTAGTGGGATCACGACCGTCGACACATCCGTTGCCGGGCAGCTTCACCGCTGGTTGGCACCACTGTCCTGGGCTTGCAGAAGATCTCCGAGAGTCCGTGAAGTACGGCGAGTTTCTTGGTTCGTCGCGTCAGGGACAACGGAGCATTCAGATGTCTCTCCAGGCTCACGTGCGGCGGTAGATTAGTCCCCCTGAAACCGAAGGTTGTGCCACAGATGCGTCACTGGTCATCGTCACCTTGAGGTCCGTCCAGGACGACGGAGTTTGCACACGTATCTTCTGGCTCGGACACAGGTTCTACCATCTGATCGTCGGCTGACCTTGAGAAACGTCTGGCTTGGATAGAGGCAAAGGGACGTCTTGACAATTCCTGGGGGAGTTCAGGATATACGCCGGTATGTACCTTAGATCCAAGGTGTGTGGAAGCACAGTCTCAAGTCAACAAAATACGAGCGCATACGACCAGGAAGCTCTGGGCAAGTGATTCTTCAGTTGGTGTCTGGGGATCACTGGAGAAGGCCACCGATTGTTACCTGAGCTTCCACCTTGAAGAAACGTGATAAGATTCTGCTAGGACGCTGAACGCCGATTTGCAACGAGTGCTGACTTTTGCGTTGAACCAGAGTGAGAAGAACTACTTAGGCGTGCGTAGAGCTTTAGCATCTACCCTTTTTTTTTCTAACTGCAACTGACCGCACATCCTGGGATGATACCTCGGTGTTGTCAGTTCAAGTAAGCCACTGAAAATCACTGAAAAAAAATGCACACGCAGTCGTTCAGCAACGTATAGCATTGTCGAACGCAGTTCTCTCCTGAACAAGTTGCCGTGGTCAATCAAACGACGTGGGAAGCTTCTTCCAAAGCGGGCTACCATCTCCGTCCCGTAATACAGCTGTAGCACGTCTTAACGTCGTGAAATCGTAATTTTCACTTCGACGAGCTGCGAATTTGCATCAAGACAGTTGGAAAATATTTGCTAGCAAGTCCAACCTTTCCAGGAGCGGTTACAAGTGTTTGATTTGGAAGCACGCTGCCCGGATAGAAGAAGCTTGCAGACGTCCATTGACCATTACTACAACAGGGAACCTCCACAACGTCGTATCATAATAGAAAATATTACGAGTTAACTCCCGCAGTCGTTATCAAAAAGAAACAGAGAAGCGATTACCAGCGGACACTGCGCAACTGTTTAAGGCATCATCGCTGGACCAAGCAGAGAAAGTTCACTGAACGATTCGCGTGCAGCTTTGTCCGTCTGGGCAATACCCACCCAGCAATGTTCTGCTGTTAACCAAAAAAAAAGGTGGTGTCGAAAAATGTTTCGACCAACGTGAAGCCCGTCGAATGCCGGCGACTATACCTTTCACCACCACTTTCCTCATATTGCGAAGCCACCTCGCATTTATCCTCATAACCAACCACTTTGACGACCACCAACGACGCTGGGCACGTTAGAAGCGACAGAATAAGTACACAAGAAGAGAACTTTAATCGATCATACCTCCGCGTATCTCGATGAAAGATTAGGCAAACTCTGCAAACCACAGAGTTACGCCACAAGGCTCGCAAGATTCAAAGTTCGTGCACGCGTTTGGCGTGCTACCAAGCTCGAACGGCGCTAAAAAAGACTAAGACTGATCGAATGTTAGAGGAGAGGGGGCGTGCCCCATCACAGCTGCGGCGAACCGACCTCGTCAGCCCTATAGCAACGCTACGGGAAAGGCAAGCCCCCCGACAACTGTGCTACCATCAACTCTGCTCTCTCTTTTGACGTAGTTTTTTATTGTGTGTGTTGCTTGTTTTCTTGTTACTGAGGCCTCTTCGCAACCTGCGCGCGGCTTCCCCCCCTCCAGCTGCGAGTCATGAACACTCGCCCCGAGGCGGACGCTCGGCTGCTGCGCGTCTTGGACGAGCTCCGAGCGAGCGAGCCGTTTTTAGGAAGCGGTGAGTGACGTCCACAAAGCGTGTTATCGGCGATTCCCGCAAGAGCTCAAACTGCGATACTTTGCTAGCTAGCTTCAGATACGTTAGATGCATTAGGTTGGGCTTCGCGAAGCCGCGCAATTATGTTGCGCAATTCCGGGAAAGTTTATAAATATTGATTTCGCTCTATGTGCGCTTACAATGACAATTTGTGGGTACGAGGGTGGTTTGCACAAGTAGATTGCAGACTTCCGCATGCGTATGAGACTCAAGGACGCGCTGGTATAGTAGATCGTTGTGTCCTTTCTTTCTTTCTTTCTTTCTTTCTTTCTTTCTTTCTTTCTTTCTTTCTTTCTTTCTTTCTTTCTTTCTTTCTTTCTTTCTTTCTTTCTTTCTTTCTTTCTTTCTTTCTTTCTCTCTTCCTTTCTTTCTTTCTTTCTTTCCTTCTTTTTTCTTTTTTCTTTCTTCCTTCCTTTCTTTCCTTCTTTCTTTCCTTCTTTCCTTCTTTCTTTCTTTCTTTCTTTCCTTCTTTCTTCCTTTCTTTCTTTCCTTCTTCCTGTCTTTCTTTCTTTCTCTCTTTCTTGCTTTCTTTCTTTCCTTCTTTCTTCCTTTCTCTCTTTCTTACCTTCTTTCTTTCTTTATTTCTTTCTCTCTTTCTTACCTTCTTTCTTTCTTTATTTCTTTCTTTCCTTCTTTATCTCTTTCTTTCCTCCTTTCCTTCCTTTCTTCTTTCTTTTTTCCCTTCCTCTTCCCTTTCTTTCCTCCTTTCTTTTCTCTTTCTTTCTTTCTTTCTTCCCTTCTTTCTTCCTTTCTTTCTTCCTTTCTTTCTTTTTTTCTTCCTTTCTTTCTTTTTTTCTTGTCAACTCAAACATTTGTCAAAGGGGAAATGATGGTAGGAAACTACCCCTATGCAGACGATCGAGTAGGGGTATTAAAAGCAACTTTTGATATAACGCCTTCATTTCAATGCCGCATGCGTGTGATTATGCTTGAGCGGTTAGCTTGGTGTTAGAAGACCACTTTGGTGAAGCAAGAGCGTTGAATGCGCGGCAAATGTTGTTGCTTTCATGCCATCACAGATAGTATTCTTATGCTACTCTTTTGTATATTTTCATTTTGTTGGGGAAAAAAACAGACCGGGAAAAATATAAGCACGCAATCGGCTCTTAGTTGCCTTTTTATCTTTAAACATTTCTAATGAGCTAAGAGGAAAATGCAATCTTGGAATAATAGCCTTTGCGGCTGTGTGCAACTCTCTGATTTGCCTTTCATGCAACGAACATCGCATTTTTCCTCCCGGTTGGCAGTGATGGAAGGGCAGCTCTTTCTGAATGTATTATCTGGAATATTGCATTAATAACTTTGAGCACGGTACACACAAAGTGAACAGTGAAGCACTTGATATAGCGAAGTAATCGCCGATTAAAATCCGGACGACCTTCAAGCTTCTCCGCACCGCACAACGCTAAGTGAGGGGCTTATGATGACATCATCGTAGGCATCGGTACATTTCTAACGCACAAACGCCTGCTTAGAAGGAAAAATAAACAACGCCACAGAGGGCAAACCGTGCCGAGAGTTGTTTGGCAGTGTCTAACGAGTCAGGGCAGGGTGCGGCTGACGACAGCGGTAATTTAAAATCATACCTTCCGTGACGTCACGCTGAATTTCCCTGCACTCCTCCGGTGAAGTGAGGAGAAGCGCAAAATTTCATCGTCGATTACGTCACTATTTTAAATGCTAGTGCAAAAACACTTGGCAGGCTTTACCTATAACTTCTATAGATTTGAGTCCTTGAATATCGCGAAATTCTCAAAAAAAGTGCTGCAGCTGCCCTTTAAACAGGTTAACATCGGCGTGAATGCATAGGCTAGTGGCGAGCCGTTAATACATAACGCTTTCAGACATTCATAACGTTCTACTATCGAGAAGAATCTTAAATTTGTGTGCGTGTATTTGGGACCCACTATTTCAGAAAAATAGCACGAATGTCTTTGAGTCTTAAGGAATTTCCGCCAGCCGCACCTTGCCACGCTCACGGAATTTCAGTTGTACGACATAAAATAAAACACGTTTATGCGGATTTACTTATTTTATTTATCATCCAAAGTTGTTACCGCGACGAAAAATAAGCTACTATATCATTTAATAAAAGATTCAACTGTGTAAGAGAAGAAAAAAAGTTACACCGCCAGACAGCACTTCCCAGGTGGACCGTACAACTTCGTGGCGTCTATCTTTATTTGCTGCTGCTTGGAACGCAATATTTATTTACTAGGCACGAAATGGGTGTATCATTATGTTCAGTAGGGGCATCAGACTTAGCCGGCATCACCGAGTTAATCACGTTTAGTCGAACCGTTAGTCGCTGCTTGCAGAAAATGGCCGGAAACTTTCTGAATTCTTTCAATCACTGCATGTTATTTCGATTTATTACAAATATTTGTGCACCTATATAGTATATTAAGGACAGAAGAAAGCCAATTTGTTGGCTGCGCAAGGCAAAGCAGCAGCTATTAATTTCCCGCCAGCATGTATGGAATTGTTTACAAAACCTCACAATGGTTAGAAAATGTAACGTAAAATAACAACGTTTTCTGAATAAACACCCTAGGGAATAAGAATTAGTTTTATTCGGAATGTGCGCATGGCGCTACAGACTCCCAAAAACAATTTTTGCAGGTGACAAAATCTCTCTGCATGAAATGCTGACAGACGTTCTGCCAAGCTCACTGCTGTGGGGAATATTATTTATTGTTAATGCTTTCCTTAGCTAACCACCCAAAAAAGCTTCCTATTTCGAATGTTTGGCGGGTTTCTGATTCGAATTAAAGGAATAAATCACTCATACCCAATAATTCTGGGCAAAGGCATTTTTGAACGGGAATGAGTTTATGAGTGCAATTTTTTCATATATTGTAAGTTTAACAGTAACAATCAATATATCCGCAGATCTTTCGCCAACAGGCTTCCATTTTTTTTTGCTCTTAACGTTTTTGCGATAACCAACAGTATTCCTTATTGGTTTTCTATGGCAGTCTTAAGTGCTTCACGCTTAACTGCTTCAAAGGAAGTCTAAACTGCTTCATTGCATAAAAGAAAGATTTTGCTACACATCGAACAATGAACCATTACCTTCAATATTTCCATAACAATAACTAACAATTTTTCATTATTAGAAATTTTTGTCCAAGGATGTTGGACATGGCTAGGTGAAGCACACGCTAAGAAAAACCTTCGAATTCGCTATGGGCTCAGTTGCGTAAATATTTCACTTGTAATAGTTAGGCACCTTTGAGGCAGACGTAAAACGTTCAACAGAAAGGAGAGACCGTGCGAAGTCTCAGCCTCTGTTGACAACTTAGTTGAGAACATGCACAATCTTGGAAGAGGGTCTGCTGCGTTCAGTGCATTTCTGTTCTGGTCCGTGGTGTCAGGGCACACGAGATTCTTGGCAAATTGCCCGTGACCCTGCGGTACCTGCAGGTCGAAGCTGCAAATGAGGTGATTGTAAGCTAAAGGCCGAACTTGCCTGAGGCTAAACTGCGTGCAATCGCGCCTGCGTAGCCGTTCATGGATGATTAATTAAGGTCGACAATTTGTGGCGCAGTTCTGTTACCTGGTCTTGAGACTGCAAGCGGCTCCTTCCCATTAGAAGGACTTGATGTTGGGCCTGCTTGTACATGCCTAGGAGGAGGGTTCTGAAGCACACATACACGGCACATACACGGAAATGCACTCATTCTCCGTCGTTTTTACTCAGTTGGTTTCCCTCTGTGTTCTTCATTTACGCTGCCAAGCATCTCCTTCCCATTTCAGGAGTGTCAATACGTACAGGCGCGGACAAAAGTAAACGGAGCACGCAACTTTCTTCGAATATTTTTCCCGCGTCACCTAATTGAAATTTCAAGCAGTGGTACGCGCATGCTGCTAGAGGAGGTCGGTAGGCTTTCTTATAGACAAACAACCCTTCTTCACTACCAATGGAGAAAGCGTGATTGCACTTCGAACGCAATAGCGTGCTCCGGTCACTTATGGCCGCGGCTGTACAGGGTTGGTCATAAGTTGTCAGGCCAAGGGGTGGACTGCTTTGAAGCGTTATAGACAGGCACTTAGGATCCCTGTAAATCTACCATTTATTTCAGAGGTTAGAACGATCCTTCTTCGACCCACGACAGACATAGTGTGCTTCGGGGGTGTCGAAACTGAGCTCCTGCATGGCCCAAAAGCAGGCCCTGTGGCCTGAGATCTTTTGACCCACCCTCTACTGACGGGAAGCAATGCATGACTCAACTGATGATTTCCTCCATTCATACGCTCTCCGTACGTTTACCGAATCTCGTTAGTAAACGGAACGTATGGTTTTCTTTTCTATTCTTAATGCAGCAGCCACACCGAAGGCCCAGTCCGTGTGTGGGGATCTGCCATCGAAGCCACCTGCAAGCAGCGAGAAAGAGCGCGATGCTAACAAGACGCCGACCGGCGGAACGAACGCAGCGGCTCCTGCGAGTCAGGCACAGGCCGGAACCAAAGACAGATCCTTCCTTCCCGTGCTGCTGGCGGCTGGCATCGCCTCCTTGGGGGGCATCCTTTTCGGCTACGACTCCGGTGAGCCGCCCGCACTAAGCCATCGTTCGCGTGACGGCCGCTGTCGGCGGCCTAGTAACGCCGAGAGACAGCCGAGTACAGGCAGCTTTACTAAACACTCTGAACAGAAAGGTGTAAACAGAGAGTAAGCCCTCCTTTAGAGCTCGAGGACAGCTTATTCTCTTTTTACTCCCCCCATATAGGCGTATTCCTGTTAAGAGTGTAAGAGCTGGCTGACGAGGGAGCAGCTGCGGAGGTCAACGGCTGTTGATGCCAAAGAAGCACTAGTGACGAGTAATTTGCAGACTTAAGCAAGTAATTAGGGTTGAAGGCACAGCCCCACTGATCTGCGTTTTTAGCCGACAAGCAGCCGAACTGGACGGCAATCATTGGTTAATGGTGATGGCACTGAGGTATCAGCTTTGACTAAGCAGGCCAACTTAAGACGACGCAGGAGACTTTGTAGAACCTTTCTTAGCAGTTGCGAAAGTTTTAAACCACACAAAAAGGTGAAGACGCTGCGGACTATGCATGAACTACAACCTTCTCTTGTCGCTTCTAGTTCTGTAGCAGCCGAATTTTGCCGTGAATAACTCCCCTTTCAACATCCTTTTGTAGTGTAAGGATGTTCGATACGATTGTGCACTGCCCGCCTCACAGATGCCTCATGTTGAAAATGTGAAAAGATATTATACCTAGCGTAACGAGGTCTCATTAGAGTTTCTTTTTTATTCCAGCTTAGTTATCGGCCACTTTTATATGAAGATTCATTTGGCGCCCGCAGATTCATCTGGCACCCGCAGACAAAACCTAACGCAGAGATAAAAAGATATTTATATTTCATTACAAAAGAGCAGAAAAGAAATTACAACATGTGAAATCTGTCCGCACTTTTTTGGTTCAAGTCAGCAATGGCCTAACGAAATGCGCCTCACTGAAGAGGCCCACCCGTGTAACAGCTTCATTTAAATATCTTTTTTTTTATATATAGGAAGCAGCTATGCCAAATACACTGGTAATGAGCTGCTACCGAACGTCTTTTTTTTCATTGCGAGCTACCTCACCTGCTGTAAATGAAGACATCATTTCTCGTTCCCGGCAGAATGCTCGGGGCGTCCCCCTGGTTGCTCAATATGTAACTAGATGGGCGTAGGATGAGAACCCTGGGCTTTTAAATCACATTTAGTCTACGCGAGCAGCGCATTTCCTGAGACGATGGAAGAAAAAAAAGAAAAAATCTGCTATCTAATTGCATGCCAGGTTGGAGTGTGACGGGTGACGGGAATATGACACACATCTATTAAGTCCCATTGCTTCGCGTACTCTGAGGGGATGCATGACTATCTAGCTATTGCCGCCGGCACCGTCGTCATCGCTTCGGAGAAGACGACTGCGACGTCCGTCTGTACTATTTTTTTTCTCGTCTTCATTATTTCAACCTTTCCTATCCGTACGAGGCAGCGATAGCGTCCCGTTCGGATCCAGTGAACAGGACCATGCACTTTATTTTTCTGCCTTCATTCAATCCCCCCCCCCCCCCCCACCCGCACACACACACACACACGCACACACTCTGTGCAAGTTCCAGCTCCTGCAGCCTCGATGACGTGCTCTTCGATCGCGACCTATTCTTCCGCTCCTCGAGCCGACATTACCAGCGACTTCTGGCCTTGGGTGTGGTAAACACATTCCGGGAGCTTCGAGAAGCCCACTTAGTCAATCAATACACGCGTCTGCACAGACCACGTCCGGTCGCCGCCTCTTGGACCGGCTACACATCAAACATGACTACCATATTGAGGAAAGGGAGAGAGTGCCAGAACCCTGGAGACGCGCCCTCCGGGTCCGACCCTTCCCCGCAACATGTCCAGAGAAGACCATAGCGGTCGTCGCCAGGCGCGCGCGGAAGCGTTGGCGCGATACTACGGTAACCAAGAACATGTGAATTACGTGGACGTTGCCGGCCCACACCACGGGGTGTGGTACACTGCCGCAGTCGTACACAACACAAACACAGTTAACGGGCTCACTTTCAAAGCCTACAGCGCAACACACGCGGAGGAGATTGCCATTGCTCTGGCTCTCACTACTCCCAAGTAGAAACACACCATCACCGACTCGCGAGGGGCCTGTCGGAACTATGAGTTGGGCTGGGCTCCCCCGCTTGCCTGGCGCATATTGGAATATAGCTGCCGATACGAAGATCCAACTCCACGCAACCTGATTTGGGCGCCCGGTCACCAGGGCCTCCAGGGAAACGAACAGGCCGATCAGGCCGCCCGCGCACTCTCTCCCCGGGCTATCTCCCTGTCCTTGGACGGCTACTCCCAATCAGACAATCTGGCCCTTACATTCAAACACATCACCGATTACTACAAGGAGGAGCACCGGCGCTACCCGGCCGCTTGTAAGGGACTGGATCGCGCTGATGAGCGCCTCCTGATCAAAATTCTTACTAACACTGTACTGTGCCCGGCGGTACTTAAACATTTCAACGCATCCTTTGATGGCACGTGCCAGTTCTCTGGGGAGGTGGCTGACACCTTCCACATGGTTTGGGTGTGTCAATCAAACCCATCTATCCCCCCCAACCCCAACCCCACCAGAGAGGACTGGGAGGCGGCCCTGCTCGGCTGTCAGGACCTAAAGACCCAAAAGGCCTTAGTTCACCGGACGCGGGCGGCGTTGCTTGCCAATGGGGCCCCGGAATAGGGGCTCCACCTAGTATTGTTAGGGGAAAGGGCCAATAGGGCCTACCCCAATCACCTCTCTGTAAATATTTATTGCACTATAAATGTTTTTCACCACCACCACCACCACCTTCGTTACTTCTCAAAGAGTTGTTAAGGGATCCAAGTTGGATTAACGTTAACTCTGAGCCACGGTCCTTTGAGTGAGTACTCCTCAATAGTACACAACCTTGCCCGTCAGTATTGCCATGCTTTGATAGCGACGCGCTGCGGTAAGATGACGTTATTGGTTACTGTCAATATCACCGTCATTTAGCCCTTACCGCCGCATTTCCCTTGCCCCTGCAAGCTCTATACCAGAAGACCTTCTAATCTCTTCCCATCAGCTGTCTTTCGATCGCCCCCATCAATAGAATGACAAATGAGTTGAAGAAAGGATAGCATTTAACAAAAGAAGCAACTCATGACTGTGTAATGCGTGCCATTAAAACACAGCGTTAGTTGGGAGCGTGTGTACGCCTGTGTGTGGAAAAGACTGAGAAAGCGCGCTGTGCGTAGTAAGTTGCGATGAAGTTCGGGACCCAAAGTGAAGCTAGTACCCTGAAATTCGTGCCGAAGTAGATTCTTACCAACCGCACGTATACCCGCTTGTATCACAAGAGCATTCACTCCCAGAAGAACCTTCGCCACAGGTGCTACATGGTCGAAAGGGGGAGCTTAGCTTAGCCCCGGTCCGCCTGGTTTGAATCACATATTTGGCAACGTTAAAGATTTTCATTGCCCAAACCGGTAGGGATACCGATATCCAAATTAGCCCTGTATCCTTCTTGGGCAAGTTTCGTCAGCCGTGAATGCTGGCCAGTTCAGGCTCCTGTGGGCATTTAGCTTTTAGTCCTTTGGTATTTCTTTCAAGAGGACATAAACGTTGACTGAATAGCGGATTGATTGGTTTACTGATTGATTGATTGATTGATCGATTGATTGATCCATCGATAGTGTTCGAACGACTGGTTGCGACTCAGCAGCAGGCACATTCTTGCCTGAAGTCCTTAATCCTTACTTCAACTCTCTACTTGCTCTTTCCTTGCTCTTTCCTGTGCTTGGCGCATGACAGCCTTAGCTGCCTAGGTGCCATTAAACCGCCACAACACACTGCTCTTTCTATTGCCTTTTACATCCCCTCATCCCTTTCATCCTAGTACAGCGTAGCCAACTAGGACATCCTACTGGTTAGCCTCCCTGCTTTCACGCTTCACTCTTGAAGATTTTTGAAGAAGTATTCAGAAGGTCTGAAGAATAGGGAAGGTGCCAGACGAGCACTACAGTACTGCAAGGACTGTACACCAAAAGGGTGGAAATTTGGGCTGGTTGGTGCATGATCTGAGGCTAAAAACAGCGCAAACGGGGACGAAGCAGAGAGAGGGACACGACGCTGACTATCAACCAAGTTTTATTGCACGTTCACCGGTTAAATACCTCTCGTTCGTGCAAGAAAGAAGAAAAAAGAAGAAAACGAGAAAGAGGGAAGGCGGGATAGACAAGAAACCACGTGGCATGAGATTATGCATTCATACACAGATAATTAATTTCGCTGTCGCGAAGTGAAATGGAAGGGATGCTGATGCATCCCTTGATGCGTGACGGGACGGATGACGGGATGCTGAGGATATGTGCCTGACGAAGATGGCCTCTGCCGTAAGCAAGTGCGAAGAGACAAGTCTGACAGTAGAGTGTCCTTTCAGAGCCATTGTGTCGGAAAAAAGAACCTGGCAGAGCATTGTGGGCGGTTTTTTACAACGGGCCCTCACCGAACTCACGGTGGACGACCCGTTCCTGATACGCAAGCGTCAAAGCGTGGACGACTTTCTTCAGGGTTCCTGACAGCTCAACGTGAGTGGCTTATCGATAGATGTAAAAGACTTGTACTACTCTCTCCCGCAGAATATGGTGTGCAGAGAAGTCGAAGAATGCATTGACCGACGCGGCGTGGTGAAATTTCAGAACTCTTGCGGCATGTCGAAAGGAAATTTTATGGAATTATTAACGAGCTACCTACAATCCACCATCATTAGTCATAAGGATAGTTTCTACATTCAGCGGGAGGGGATATGCATCGGGTCTTCGCTCACCCCCATTCTGAGTGATTTGTTTCTGGCGCGTATTGACAGAAGTCTTATGACTGCTATTCAAGTGACAAGCATCATTAAGGTGTTCCATTATGTAGATGTCTATCTAAATCTTTATAAAGAGGACGAGACAGCACGACAGCAACAGCACGTTGGCCAAATCATTGGCGTTTTCAAAGAAGAACTAAAAGGACTAGAAATAACGAGCGAACTCCCAGAAAACAACGTTCTGCGATTCCTTGACTTGACGCTAACCTTTTTAGACAGTCACGTTTGTTGGCGGTACGGACCACGAAGCAAAAAGGGCCTGCTTCCTTACACCTCAACCCACTCCAAGATCATCAAACGGGGAATAGTGAAAGCAGCAATGAAAGTCGCATTGACAAGATCTTGCCACCATGATGTACAAGCTAGTTTCGACGCCCAAATTTGTCGGCTGGAAGCAACAGGTTACCCGACGCAGCTACTGTCCAGTGTCGCAGAAGGAGTACTGCAAGAACTTAGAGGCAGGAAAAGATCAAGGCCACATCACAAGAAAGGAAGCCGTATGCAGTAATTCCGTACATTTATGGCTTTTCACACAACCTCAAGAAGATAGGCGAAAACGCTGGAGTAAAAGTGCTGATGTCAGCACCTAACAAGTTAATGAGCATGTGTGCCAAGGTAAACAGTGTGCGAACGGGAAGGAAGCAGTGCCAAAAGAAGCACAAGAACATGCACGTGAAATGTACTAAAAACGTCGTCTATAAGATACCACTGTCATGCGGGCACACCTACATCGGCCAAACAGGGCGCTGTTTAAATGAACGGCTGCAAGAGCATAAAAGACCTTTGAAAGGCGCCATCAGCAGTGAACTGGCAAGACATTGCCGAGAGCATGAATGTGCTCCCCAGCTTGGCAACAGAACAATCATATGTACCTACCCAGACCAACGGACGAGAGAAATTGAAGAAGCCATCAACATTCGGCAAAATGGTCAAGAGTGCGTCAGAATCCCTTCCATTTCACTTCGCGACAGCGAAATTAATTATCTGTGTATGAATGCATAATCTCATGCCACGTGGTTTCTTGTCTATCCCGCCTTCCCTCTTTCTCTTTTTCTTCTTTTTTCTTCTTTTTTGCACGAACGAGAGGTATTCAACCGGTGAACGTGCAATAAAACTTGGTTGATAGTCAGCGTCGTGTCCCTCTCTCTGCTTCGTCCCCGTTAGCGCTGTTTTTAGCCTCAGAACTGTACACCAAGTTTTTGAAGCACGAAGATTATTAGCAGAAGCAGATTGCAAACCACACGTGAAGCTATAGAGGCGTGTTTTAGCAAAAAAGCAGGTTCACAATGTGTTAGTGAGTTAGTGAGTTAGTGATATTTCAGTTTTACCAGTAAAGCAGAAAAGGCGTTTGTTTCACGGTTTTTGTGATGAAGGTGCGGTACACATTTTGTTTCCTTGTGCGGTGTGCGCCTGCGCCGGTCTGAAGGTATTTAAGCTGTGTGTGCATCGCTAAATAAGCAGTTGTCAGTCAGCGCTGTTTACCTCTTTCGTTTTTTTTTTTCTTCCTCCCTTCTTTGACCATGTGCCGTTGCGCTGGAAAACTGAGGACTTAAATCCACAACGCCCACTAGCCCAACAA
This sequence comes from Amblyomma mixtum, assembly GCF_055824585.1. Classification (NCBI taxonomy): domain Eukaryota; kingdom Metazoa; phylum Arthropoda; class Arachnida; order Ixodida; family Ixodidae; genus Amblyomma; species Amblyomma mixtum. Next base: position 65,552,133 of record NC_143018.1, read on the forward strand.
CTAAATCTACTGAACGATTTGTCAGATTTGCTCTTTATGCGCTGCCTTGGGAACCGTCTAGATGTCGCATAATAGCACGATGTCTAAGAGTGATAGCAGTCGGTGACGGTGTGAGCCAGTGACATATAGATGCACGCACTTGCTTGCGAGGCTTACGCTTACTACAACGCGTTCGAACTCAGGTGATATACGACATATGTGGCGTGCTCGGCCAGGACGATCATGTCGCAGATAACACCGCTCTGCAATCGTTCTTTTTCGAGCATATCGAACAGACCGTATCTTTTACCGAGAGTTATACAAACAACTCCTTCTCTTTGCCGGTTTAAGCCACTTTTGTCGCTTTTTAAGCGAGGCTTGTTTACACTCCTTTTTATAACTTTCTTTCCCTTTTTCATTATGCCTAATGGCAAACAGCTCGAATAAAAAAAAAACTCCTACCCTTCCCTGGGTAATTATTCAACCAGGAAGCGACCTTAACCGGTAAGCACCGGTTCTCTGACGTGACTCTGACGAGAGAGAAAACCGAAAAACACAAAAGCGTCAAGTCACAACACGTCGTGATCCCGGGAGCGATTTAAATCGTAGTGGCGGCGTTCAATACGTGCGACCACCCCTAATCACGGGTTTTCCTCGCAACGACAAAACAGGTCTGCTGGGGCGCCTTGGGTTACGGGCGCATTCACGCGGCCTCGCACGAGCGAAGATCGCCAAAGGTCGGCGTCTCAGCACGTCAATAGGCCCGGTACCAGCGCACAAGGAACCGAGCAGGTTTCCGAAGGATGCCACGCGTATGGTTGCAGCCTCTCTTTACGCCCATTAACTTCGTATGGTATACAGATTGCTGTCTAAGATGTTTACAAGGCGTGTTCATCTTGCACGATCGCTTCAGTTCAGATGACAAGACTGCGTACGGAAGCATTAATCTTCCTTGTGTTTTTCTTCCTGGTGTGTACGTGCGTGAATGTTGCGTGAGGGACTGCGTGTGCGTATAAGCTTCCTGAGTGTAAAAGCAGAGGGGGCTTCCTGAGTGCAGAATCAGAGGGGAGGGTGGGAGGCTACTAAATTGGTTACGCACGTGCAAGAACCGCTTGAGCGCAGCATATACAAGCACACAGAGTCGTGCACTTCGAAGAGAGGTTATCTAACAAGTATTATTCCGTTTGCTCGTTATGACAAGTATTGCCGAGGCACAAACAGAGTCTTATTCTCAAGTATCTCGCAATTACTCGTGTCCTGAAGGTTCTGCTTGGAACGATCACTTGCCTCCGGTATTCCGGCATGATTCTTTCCGAAGGTTGCGTCTCTTGGGGCCGCCTATACACTTTAGCAGGGTTTGCGTGTTTTCGTGCGTATGTGACCAGTGTCGCATGCGCCCGCCCTTTCCATTCACAACGTGCCCTTTCCTCTTCTTACCGATGATGTCGCCCGGCGCCACTTATCTCCATCTTCTCCCCGATTTAATTTTACAATAATTATATGAGTGGTTACGCGCTTTTTAAATAAAGGCAACTCTTTTCATCAGCATCCACCTCCTATCTGTACAATGATAATTCTTCTTCGACTAAAAAAACGTGACACAACAGACTACCTTTCTTTTGTACCAGCATTGCTTCAGCTGTGTCGAAATTTAACGGTAAATATTCCCTTCATCGAAAAATTTATCCTAAACATCCTCGCCCGACACCTCCCTTGCGACGGTTGGTAACCGTTTGGTTCTTTTGTAATAGATGCGTCACAGTGCTTTCGCATCAGACACCGGCTTACATACACAGCCTATCGACTTAATCCCCCCCCCCCCCCACCGTCCTCGCCTCCAGAGCGAGGAAAAAAAACAGTAGTTTTTGTAAACGCCTGTATATGAGAATACAGACAGACGGCATAAAAGTCGCAATGCCCACAGATTCACTGTGCGTCCTGGAAGTGTTTGTTGTACCTCAGTTTTTATTATTAACATTATATTTCATTATTTATTCACGGTCATCGAAATTTGTTTGTTATTACGACAACTATTCGAGCATGGATTCCTAAGACTTCAGCTCATCCCTATAAGGCGGTTATGAATTTCTCTGCATGGCATTTTCCCCTCAAAGTTCTCGACACTTCTTACTTTTGGTTACAATACACGCACGCACGCACGCACACACGCACACGCACACGCACACGCACACACACACACACACACGCACGCACGCACACACACACACACATTCACACACATTCACACACATTCACACACACATACAAACACGCGCGCACGCACACACACACACACACACACACACACACACACACACACACACACGAGCGCACGCACGCACACGCACACACACACGAGCGCGCGCAGCACGCACGCACTCACACTCAATGACTCACGCACGGACGGATAGGTGCGGAACCCCAGAGTTTCCCACCGCTTTTTCATTACCTCACACTTGACGCTATCAGAGTTTGGGCATAATAGGCACTTTCTTTTGATGTTTCATTCAGTGTGTGACGAAATCAGTTCTTTTCATTCATGAAATCAACCAAGAAGTTGATTCAACGTGCAGGAGTTCCTTTAAATGTCCCTCCGTACTTTCTGCTTGATGCACTCCGTATCTAGGACGTTGCCATGTTTAATTTCTCTTCTCGCAGGGATAATATCCGGGGCCCTGCTGCAGCTGAGGGAGACCTTCGACCTGTCCTGCGTCGTCCAACAGCTGGTGGTGGGAAGCCTCTTCCTGAGCGCATTCATCGCCTCCTTCTTCGGAGGTGAGCGCACGCCGCGACTTATGGGCCGTTATAGAATTACCCCGCCGGAAGGTTTATGGGGCAGCTTTGATTATAGTTATTGTGAAGCTCGTGTTCGTGAGGCGAACTTTTAAAAACTGGACAGTGTTAAGCGGTGATCGCTCTCTAATCTAGAATTAAAGCACGTAGTTCAGTTTTTACGAAAAGTGAACTAAAACATATGGCTGAGTGCCAGTTTCTTTAAAGGGCAACTGCGGCACTTTTTTTTTAATTTCGCGATATTGAAGGATTCAAATCTCTATAGACTGTAGGTAAAGCCTGCCAAGTGTTTTTGCACTAGCTTTTAAAGTAGTGACGTAATCGACGATTGAATTGTGCGCTTCTCCTCAATGCAACAGAGGAGTGCGGGGAAACTCAGCATGACGTCACGGAAGGTATGATTTCGAATTACCGCTGTCGTCAGCCACACCCTGCACTGACTCGTTAGAGGGTGTCAAACAGCTCTCGGCAGGGTTCGCCTTCGGTGGCGTTGGTTTTTTCCTTCAAAGTAGGCGTCTGTGCGTTCGAAATGTGCTGATATCGGCGATGACGTCATCATGCACTCCCCTACTTGGAGTTGTGCGCTGCGGAGAAGCTTGAATGGCGTCCGGATTTTAATCGGCGATTACACCACTATTTCAAGTACTAGCCCAAAAAGGCTTCGCATGCTTTACCTACAAGTTTCACACATTAGACCCTCTTAAGCTCGTTGATTTCTAAAACCTATGCAGTGTCCCTTTAAGACAGTTCTCTCATCATTGAATATTATCTCTTTAGATGTATAAGTTCAATGAGTAAATTTAAACAGAAGCTTAGGCTTTCTTGCTGTAAACAATAATCCTCTACAAAAAAAAGCACCCCACATAGTCGTTCAAAAGGAAAATTTGAATGGAAGTCTGCGGAAACAGTGACCACTGCTGTAAAACGACACAGGAGTATAAGTGAGCAAATGTAACATTGAAGCTTTTATATTACTTGAGTCGCTCGAGGGCCAACAGTTTTCAGACTGGGATCACGTTTAGCGGAGCACTTCATCGGTGAATTCACTGTCTATAATTAGCGGCAACAATGGAAACAGGTGTGACTGTGTTCCGATACCTCAAGTTTAAAGGACGGCCGTAAGAACTCGTGAAATTACTGCAGAAGTAGCGTTCGAAAGCAGCTTAGTTATTTATATAAGTTTATAACCACCTGAGGCCGTCGTCTCTGAGGCAGTCGCCTGAAGAGACATCTGGCCGTAAACGTATCATACATATTTACGGAACGGTCCGCAATCACTAATGATGTAATTTCTGACCTCATTGATTTTGATTCACCACCACACCCCTGTGGAATGTCAGCTCAGTCTGACGTTGTACTAAATATTAAGGCGAAAGCCTTTAATGCCACATACTGTCGTTAGCAGACGCGTCGGCAGGAATGTCGACAGACGCGTCGGCAGCCGTGTCGACAGACGCGTCGGCAGATTTGTCCGCATTTCGACGTCACTGCTTAAAAAGAGACTGCGCCGAGGGTGGGAATCGAACCAGGGCCTTTGGCATTTGAAGAGAAGGCGCGACCACTCCGCCACGAAGGCTCAAGGTTCCAGCATGAATAAAGGCGCATTTACTGAATGAATAGGTTTCATAAATAAAATGAAAGGAATAAAGTCAAGAAAAGGAAAATAAAAACAAGAAAATAAGCAAAAATAAAACAAAATAAAATAGGATATGAAAATAAAATAAAAACAATAAGAACAAGAAAAGGAGCAAAAATAAAAGAAAATATGAAAAATAAAAAGTAAATAAAAACAAACAGAGCGCCAGGAAACGCTTTCGCCTTGCAGCACTTTAGAGAGCCAAAGTGCCCTCTGAATTTTTAAATTAATGAATGTTATTCGTGAACAAGTAATTTACATTTTTGCAAACTGCCAGCCAAGAAAATGAGTTCATGATCTTGTTTTTCGAAAGAAAAAAGAAACAAGAAATTTGGACTCGACTACAACTGCCCTCTGTGTTCCACGCAAGGTGTCCTGGTCGACCACCTGGGGCGCAAGAGGGCCCTTCTCCTGGCCAGCACGTTCTTCCTTTGCGGCTCAGCGCTGCAGAGCCTCAGCACGGGGCTCGCCATGCTGGTGACGGGGCGCTTCGTCACCGGCGTAGCCGTCTCGCTCTCCACCACTGCCCAGTGCACCTACATCGCCGAGATATCGCCACCCGTAAGCCGCTTTCACCTCAGCGCGGCTTTCTTCAGCTTTGTACTGCTCCGAACAAAACGCTTTCTAATATACCGGGTGTCCCATAAATGACTGATGGATTTTGAAGATCAATAAAAAAAGGTTTGGTTTGGTTTGGTTTATTGGGGTTTAACGTCCCAAAGCGACTCAGGCTATGAGGGACGCCGCAGTGAAGGGCTCCGGAAATTTCGACCACCTGGGGTTCTTTAACGTGCACTGACATCGCACAGTACACGAGCCTCTAGAGTTTCTCCCCCAAAGAAATTCTAGCCGCCCCGGCCGGGATCGAACCCGCGTCTTTCGGGTCAGCAGCTGAGCGCCATAACCCCTGAGCCACCGCGGCGGGCAATAGAAAAAGGACGGAATGAGACAGAATTGTATTCTTTGCGGCCTGACGCTTAGGAAATCATGGAATTTTATCCCTTCAAAATTTAAATTTAGTTTACCATTCCACCAACACGTGGCGCTGCAGGCGATCTGAAAGAGGTGCAGCTAAAACGGAGCATATTTGAGCTCGTCATTCCGTAGTTCGCCGTCAAGCTGATAGCGTGTGCTATTGAGATTGCAGTTCCGCTGTACCAAAATAGTTTATTCTGTTGAAGAGCGGATGTTTATTGTGTTAGAGTTCCACCGCCTGGAACACAGTTTTGTTGAAACGAGGCGCAGTTTCCAAAGAAAATACCCGCCACCTGTTGGTGGAAATTTTGAAGGGATAAAATTTCCTGGTTTCCTTAGCGTAAGGCCGCAAACAATATAAATCTATCTCATTCCGTCTTTTTTTTTATTGCTTTTCAAAATCCATCAGTCTTTCTTGGGACACCCGTTACATAAGACACAGGCGAATTAGGCTATGTGCCAAGTCTATGCCGCCCAACTTTGCATGAAAAACTGTCGCCGTTTTCGAGGTGACCTGGGATGTCTAACAAGAGCTTTATTCTAAGAAATGCACACGTACGAGAAATATAGTTTCCATAAAGAAATAAATTTAGTTTTACTTCTTCATTAAACTTGAGAAGGCAGGAAAACAATCATGCATCTAGAATGAAGCTTCTTAGAAAAAAAAAGATAAAGTAACTCATACCTGCAAAGTAATCGTAGCTTAGTGAAAATCAGGTCTTCTCATTTATATTCTACGGATTTGTACGTGAGTGAGACGAAGTTAGAGTTTCAAATACTTGCAGCTCGATGTAGCTTCCGGTCGCGTGGTACATGAGCTGAGACAGGCGGACAGTACAATTTCAAGACGCATAATTACAGAGCAAAATTTCATGTTTTATTTGATAGCAAAAAAAAGTGTTCGAGAACCGGAATATATCCGTTATATGCCTTCTAAATACACACAGGAAAGAAAGAGCCCTCGGTAGTACGAAGCAGTAGTGCGAGCACTGCAGGAAGTTTTAAGAGATATGGCTAGAGGCAGGAATATTAATAATGAGTTGTTTGTTATCTAGGACATGGAGATCTTTCATGTTAATGGTACGAACTGTCTTTGCCAAAAATAACTAGGTATCAGGGCTTGCTTCTCAGCCAGGTAAGGGAGCCCTTGTGGCACCGCTAAAAACCAAAAGGTCTCGAAAGGTGAGGACAAAGGTTCCCCTTACCCTCAGCTTAAGTTAGGCTTAACTAAGTTAAGTTAAAGTGTAAGTTCAGCTTAAGTTAAGGACAACGCAGCGAGCTATAGAAAGGAAAATGTTAGGTGTAACGTTAGGAGATCGGAAGGGGGCGGAGTGAGTGAGAGAACAAACGCGCGTTAATGACATGCTAGTTGAAATCAAGCGGAAGAAGTGGGCTTGGGCAGGGCATGTAATCTGAAGGCAAGATAACCGCTGGTCCTTAAGGGTAACGGAGCGGACTCCAAGAGAAGGCAATCGCAGCAGGGGGTGGCAGAAAGTTAGGTAGGTGGATGAGATTAAAATATTTGCGGGGATACGGTGGCCGCAACTGGCGAAGGACAGGGTTAATTGTAGATACATGGGAGAGGCCTTTGCACTGCAGTGGGCGTAATCATGCTGATGATGATGATGACGACCCTGCAGGGATCTAGAGCTTCATGGTTGCCATAAGCGCTCCCCTGCACTCTTAAGAACCACTCCCAGTTGCTTAGTTACTTTCGACAAAGATGGCACCTAACTTATCCCTTCTGTCTTTCCATGCATTGCGTTCTCACCTTCGTCCTTTTTCTGGGGTGGATATTAAGCGTATGGTGGCGTAATAATCACTCACAACGCTTGCAAACGGGGCTGCCTGTCAATCCAGAGGACATACGGTGGCTGTTGCTCCTGAATTCCAATGTTATGGCCTTTTATGTGGTGTAAGGTATATCTAACGGCTCCCACAATCTGGCACATACAAACCTATAATATATACATTGTTCTAAATTTTTCAACTAGTTAAAGCACTACACACGAAAGATTACGAAGATGAAAGAACACGCATTTTTTCTGGCAAAACATGTTCTCGTGTTCTCCTGGCCGCAGGTCCACCGTGGTCTGCTCATGTCTCTCAACGAAGTGGGCATCACTGTAGGTTTTCTGCTGGCATACACGGTCAACTACACCTTCATCTCCTACGACGACGGCTGGTACGTACAAAGATTATACTATAGCTGGTAGCCAAGCTCGACTGTGCTCCTTTGTTGTCTCGTTCAGACATTCACAACTACAGAGCTGCTTGCAAAAGTTTAATTCTCCTTTAACGATGCCTCAATGAAGGATGCAACTTGGCACTGTTTTACGTTCAGATTTTGAAGTGAATGGTAACGTCTGACATGGTCAGGGGCTGAAGCTGACATGGAATAGTTAGAACAGCACGAGCAATATGGCCTCCGAAAGCTCTTTTTTTTACGACGCTCGCTTATGTTAGCGACCCCTGCTACATGCCTTCATGCCTACAACACTATTATTAGACCAATCTTAGAATATGCAGTGATTATCTGGGACCCGTTCACAAAGGTAAACATAAATACACTTGAAAGAATCCAAAAGAAAGCAGTAAGGTTTATTTATAACACTTACGGGCGAGCATCAGTCAGTGAACTCCTCAAAAAAAGCGGCTTACCCTCCATTCCTAACATAAATCGCATATGTCGCTTAAAATTTTTCTTGCAATTAATTCATAATAATTTCAAAGTTGACACCTCTAATATCCTTGCTTATTCCTCTGGGTACCAAACTAGAAATCGCCATTCTCTTTCCATAGCGCAATTAAATTCTCGAGTTAATTGTTTTAAATATTCTTTTTTTCCAAGGACCATCCCTGATTGGAATAACCTTACGGATGATGTTGTCAGGCAGAGATCATTGCATTTGTTTGAAGAGCATTTGAAATAATTGTTTGTTTATGACCTTGCCGCGGTATTTTTCTTCCTGATTTTTCTATGTGCAATTCTGTTTTGTTCTATGTGCAATTCTGATTTGTCTATGTGCAATTATGTTTTGTTCGTATGTGTCTGTATTTTTGTATCTTAATACATTGTTTCCCACCTGCTATGATCTTGTGCACAAGATCGCAGTATTCATAAATAAATAAATAAAAAAGGTCAATTCGATTGCTTGTGTAACTCACCGAATGTTTAATCAAGTGATTTAAAACTGGCTACTCACCTTTGCCGTTGTTCTCACTGCCATTCATTTGAACTTCTCTCTTGAGAATACATTGCTGTCTGCCCGCACTGGATGTTACATGTGAACGCAAAGGAATACAGAAAGAATGGATACGTTACACTCGGCACAGGATTCTTCATTCAGTGTTCGAGATCGGCAGATGAGTGTTCGGGAATGAATTGCAGGGCTATTCAAAATATTGTATGTTCTGCGATAATATGCCAGCATCTGCGAGATTTCGGTTTACGCGTATTTATGACCGGTTTGCTTAAGTTCTTGTTCCCGCATTTTCCCCAACAATGAGAGCCGACATCACTATCGCTAGTGCCGTAGCTTGTTACCAGCGTTTGCTCCTCACAGCGAAATTAAGACGGTGAGGATTCACTGGGAAGTAATGAGATTGTAGTAAGAATTGTAGTAAGAGCGTAGTAGATTGTAGTAAGAGCGTTAGGCCGAAAGTTTCGGGACCAGCAGCCAGTGCTAACAATCTTGACCGCATCAGCCGTGAAACTCCGCATGGAACTTATGTAACAATTTCCTCTCCCTGATTAAGTTGGAGATTAACTGATTCCCACGCAACTTTCATCAATGGAATGAACTTTCAACTGTTCTTTTTTGACATATGACAAAAGAAAAAAAAAAGCTTGCAAAGTGCCTCTGGTAGCTAAGCTCACAGGTGACTCTGAGGATGCCCCTATCTGTTAACCTCCAGGAACTTGCCACGGAACACTGCTAGATTTTATGGGGGCTTATTCTTGCAATAGTGCTCAAAGGGCTAGAAGCAGTTGTCGCTCTCTAGCACCAGCGTGCCAGCCCTAGCAGTCAGAGCTGTGACCCCCAACCCGCGGTGCGGTGAGTCGCAACCACGGCGGGTTCGGGCCAGAGGGGACAAACACGAGTATGCTACTCGGATGAGCGTTTATTGCTCCCGAGCAATACAATGCAGCAGCAACAATACAACCGCCGTAACGAGCGAGGGTGTTCCGTTCGCGTACGGGGGTGAAAAACACAAAGGAAGGAACGCACGCAAAAATGTGGGGGAAGTAGGTTCCGCTCACCTCGCGTGGCTCCTCGCTCACGGCCCGCGGCGGTCAAGTCACACACGGTGGCCGGGCGATAAGGGCAGCGGTCTCCGTGGCAGATCTCTGATCCGTGCGTGTGCACGGCTCCCGCCAGAAGACGAGCGAGCCTCGGGAGAATCGCGTCTCCTCCCGGGCTGTGGAGAGGAGGTCTCTCCGTTGTAAGAGGGGAAAGAGGGAAAGTCTCCGCGGCGGGGAGCGAAAGGAAGCGGGGGTGGCGAGAGTGCCCTCCCTCGCAAAACCTCCCGAACGGCGCGCGCATAGCATCGCGTGATAATTACGCGCGGCCGTTACAATGGGGCAGGGGATTCATGTGTATCCCCACAATTTTGGAGCGGAGTTTCGGAGCTTCAACTGTTAAAATATTCTAAACGTGGAGGAAAAAAAAAAACTTAGGAGGGAGCGTCCGGCGACAACCTTGAAGCCTAGTCTTAACAAGTAAAGGTATAGTAAAAAAAAGGAAGTTTGTCCCTGCGTGATCAGGCCACGTGATAGTGTGCGGTAAGATCTAGCCCCGCTGCTCGCCTATACCTTAACAAGTAAAGGTATAGTAAAAAAAAGGAAGTTTGTCCCTGCGTGATCACGCCACGTGATAGCGTGCGGTAAGATCTAGCCCCGCTGCTCGCCTATACCTTAACAAGTAAAGGTATAGTAAAAAAAAGGAAGTTTGTCCCTGCGTGATCACGCCACGTGATAGCGTGCGGTAAGATCTAGCCCCGCTGCTCGCCTATACCTTAACAAGTAAAGCTATAGTAAAAAAAGGAAGTTTGTCCCTGCGTGATCACGCCACGTGATAGCGTGCGGTAAGATCTAGCCCCGCTGCTCGCCTATACCTTAACAAGTAAAGGTATAGTAAAAAAAAGGAAGTTTGTCCCTGCGTGATCACGCCACGTGATAGCGTGCGGTAAGATCTAGCCCCGCTGCTCGCCTATACCTTAACAAGTAAAGGTATAGTAAAAAAAAAGGAAGTTTGTCCCGGCGTGATCACGCCACGTGATAGCGTGCGGCAAGATCTAGCCCCGCTGCTCGCCTATACCTTAACAAGTAAAGGTATAGTAAAAAAAAAGGAAGTTTGTCCCTGCGTGATCACGCCACGTGATAGCGTGCGGTAAGATCTAGCCCCGCTGCTCGCGCGCATGCGCGGATTAGCGCGGCAGACTGACTGTAGATCAACCTCCTTGCTGTAGACGCTCCGCGCCACAAGCCGCGCATACACGTTCACTAAAACATACCAGATTCAAAACATAAAGGACTGACTGGGAGAGTGGAAAATGAGGGAGAATACGGCTTCATAAACACTCGGCTTGCGAACGCTGGCCGCGTGAGGTCACACTCCTTCCTTAGTTTTTATTCCTCCATGACTCTAAACGACAAGCCTATATGCCTGTGTTCGTGCGCTAATTGTATGCAAGGTACGGCGTGCGTACAACATGAATTGTGTGTCGCCGCCTGCGGCCGGCATGCACTGTCAAAGCCCGCCCTGCCAGTGCAAATGCTGTAGCCGCCCGGTTTCTCCCCAAGGCAGCTGATGTTCGCCGCCGCCACGTGTCCGGCCCTGCTGCAGCTGGTGGGCACACTGTTCCTGCCGCAGAGTCCGCACTTCCTCGTGCTCAAGGGACGACACCAGGAGGTGAGCGCACTCCATCTGTCGCTCCTTTCGATTCTATGAGCGCGCTGTGTAGATGATGTCCCTGGATGACGTTTCGCGCAGACTTTACGTTTTATTGCGAAAGCAATACTACGCTAGGTTTTGAGCCTTCAGCGTGGTCCCGGCGGTAGTCACCTTTGACCTTCAAACGGCCTCCAGTTTGATGACGCGTGGAGGCACTCGAGTCTGTGACGTCATACCGAGGTGAAGGCTGAGCTACTAAGTCGGTTTCTCGGCACGGTCCCAGCGGTAGCCACGGAGCGCCGCAGATCCCAGGCAGTAAGAGAGGGGACTGCGTTCATTTCGAGGAAAGGAAAGGCGTCTTACCAACTCTGTGGTTTAGTGGACACCTCAATAACATTTTAAGCTAATTCCGACGTTTCATTGATGCGCTCTGACATAGACAGCGTTGTAGACTGCGTTGATTTGGAGAAAAGGAAAGGCCCCTTACCAACTCTGTGGTTTAGTGGACACCTAAATAGCACTTTAAGCTAATTCCGGCGTTCCGTGCAGCACTCAGGCTTTCGCCTTTCACTACTTTAGTCGCTAAAGTTGCTCGTAATTTGTTTTCGCAACCTTCCAGGCTTAAACAAGCTAAGCCTCTGCCAATTTTTTTAATTGGCAATGTTGAAATGTCTTCGAGGGCTTACGGGACAGATTTGGGCCCCCTTTCGCGTCCGCGTTGGAGGAGACCACGCACGCCCTTACAAGTGCTCACTGTATGTATGGCCACAGTTAGCGTGCACTGCAAACAATGCCGCGTGGGTGTGAAGAGAGGTTTATGTTTCACAGGGATTCCAGTCACCACAGGTCATGACTGGAATCGGCTACCTGTTGACGTGGTGTCTGTGGAATCTCGGGATGAGTTTTCGTCTCTGTTTTATGACCATTTGTGTAGTACTTAGTAAGCATATTTTGTTACGGGCTTGTTTGTTTGTAACAGTTTGTCTTGGTATTTCTGTCACTATACAATGTAATGTTTCCACTTCTACCTTAGTCCTGGAAAGGACTGGTAGTATGTCATAAATAAATAAATAAATAAATAAATAAATAAATAAATAAATAAATAAATAAATAAATAAATAAATAAATAAATAAATAAATAAATAAATAAATAAATAAATAAATAAATAAATAAATAAAGATGAATGAGTAGATAAAGAAGACGTAGTTAGTCTCAATAGATTACGCTGCCATGTTATAAGAGGAAGAAAAAGAACAAGAAGAATACGCTATGCCATTTTCCTAGGGCTCACCTACAGCAACTGCCAATTACAGAACATCTCCGCGGGAATGTGTTTGTGAAGCAGTTGCAACCAGTGTTTCTTGTGTTTATCTGTTGATTTATTTCGTCTTTGGGCCTTTTTCTTGTTCCCCAGCCTTGCTTTTGCGCTGGAAGCGAGGGATTTTTGGGTGCTATAAATGAAATTCTCGAGTTCCGAACAGCTCCTTGCCAATGTCTTTAGGAAGAAAACAGCACAGAAGGCGCTTCTTGCAAGTGCTCATCTATTGTGCTACGTCAGCCACCTGGAAATGGAGGCTGACTAAAGAGTCTGAGAGTAAATTATGACAACGCACTGTATACCTTACGCACGGAACGTGCAACGTGCTAGAGCATACAAAAGTGTACAGTGCTTGGCATGAGGAATCCAGGGGCATAGATGTCCTGTCTCCCAACGATTCCTTCATTTCACTACCAAACATTACATCGCGTGAGTTCGACTTTTGCCTCCACAAGTGCAGTCTCGAGACAAAAAATAAGGACATAGATATCATAATCGATTGCTGCTCGTGCGTACTGGAGTCTTTTGTCTCTGAGAGTGCATACGTGCATGGGCTTTTTATGCCTTTGACACGGTGTGTGCAGCTGACTCTACTGGGACATCATCCCAAACCATAACTCCTTGCTTTTTTTTTTCGCTTATTCACCCTTGCTTTTCCTCAGTGCGCACTAGCTCCACTCTTGTTTACATTAAACTTTTACCTTCTATTTGCGCAGGCCCAGAAGGTGCTTAACGTTATCCATGGCGAAAGCGCGGCGTCACAGGAACTAAATCGCATGCAGAAGTCTCTCCTGGAAGAGCAGGTCAGTTCTCCTAAGTGGCTCATTTTCCTGAGCGTTTTTCCTCAGAAACACTTACTGCAACCGTACCAAGCGTTTGTGACCATTCGAGTCATTTGACGTGTGTACGCTCTTGAACGTAACTGTTACCTTTTTGCCTGTTTTCAGAATTATCGCTACCGGGACCTATTCGCGCCTGGAATGAGAGGGAGAATGATTGTTGGCGTTTGCCTGGTCATCCTCCAGCAGGTACGTTAAGCTCATATAATTAAAAAAATTTCTAATGATCACGGACGCAAAGGTTCAACACTAGTGTTTAATATGTGACGATGACTAGGCGGTATTTCGTGGGGGGTAGTTTTCAGGAATGCATTTGTTTCGCCCAAATTTAAACTCATTGGGTAGATTTGTTTCATACTCGTAATGGCAACTTTTTTTATTTGTGAAATAATATAAAAGCTGCACCGAGACGTATCTATGTAAAATTTCAACAACTCCTCTGTTCCCTGGGTTTTAATGATACGATCACACGCCTGCCGTTATGTGCTTGCCTGTGGCTATGCGAACGTCATTACTCACAGGGACACCGAGCCTTTTCAAGCTTTGATCGCGTTCTCTCGGTGTGAAAAATGTATTTTTGCTTAATGTGCTCACTACCATGTTTTATAATGAACAATGGATTTCCGGCCTTTTTATACTTTACGCTCTCTGTTAGCGCCCTCACACCCGGTATTTTTGGCAAGTAGGTTGGTTGCTTTGTGAGGACCAAGGAAAATATAGACTTCATCTGTACCATTAAAGGACCGCAGGTGGTACCTCTGGTAGCGAAAATTCTGCACTGACCATCTCTGGCCTCGAATTTTCCTGATTCTTCTTTATGTTTGACATTCAGCTTTAAAACACTGACACCTTGGTTCCTTTCCCGATGCCTTGCTCGGTAGTCACGAGCTTCAACGAGATTCATGCTTGCTGGAGTCTCCTCGGAGATCTTGCCTTTTATATCACTTCTTCGCGCACGCCGCCTGTTGACCACATAAAGCTTAACGTATTCACTTGTGGACGCGCAAACAGCCTTAACCGTTTCATATACAAGTTACCACAACATAAAAAAAGCGTATACTTCTTGTTTTGTTCCCGTTTTGTTGCTGGTTTCATTATTTTTGATCCACACCGATTAGCCCGCATAGTTACTCTGGTGCAGTAAACAACTGATCCACCTTCTTGTAGCCTTGTTTAAGTCCGAATGTATGTTTGTCGAACAGGTGTGATCAGTGCCTAAGCAGAAAATTCAAGTGGCTTTAGGACCCGGCTGACGTAATCGATTTCGCTTTCAACGAACTTGCTTCCAGTGCACTGGGCAGACGAATGTGATCTACTATGCGCCAACGCTGCTCAAGCATCTGGGCTTCTGCTCCAACGTAGCTGCAACCCTCGCTTCTGTGGGCTTAGGCGTCGTGAAGGTATGTGTTACGTCATAAGAGCGACTTTTCTGTGAACGTGTTGCCATCGTACCTGGCAACTGCAGACAGTCAGGCGCGCCAGAAAGAATGCGACCAGCCTTTCTTTGGGAAAGTGTTTCGCGAAAACAAGCACAAATAAGGCAACCTTAGAACTGCAGCTCTTTCATCGGTACTAACCGAACAGTAATGGTTGTTGCTGTTAAGGATATAGAAATTCTCTTTCTTTTTGTTTCGTGCAACGTTTTAGACGACGTATCCTTTACGTTTCTTCGCCTATCATCTTCTACGTCTTGTATTGATGAAAAAAGAAATACAGACCGGCTGCCATGCGATAAAGCCTTGCATAGTGCTTGCGATTGTTTACTGCGCTCGGCAGTGCTGTCGACAACATTGTTTTCTCTCACATGTCATATGAATACAGCACCCTCTCGCTTAGAAGCAATGATCCTTGATCCTCCTACATGTAGTGCTACTCCCCATGGTGCAATTCACTCCACATTTTTTTCCTTCTAACCTCTACCAAATCGTATCCCTTTCTTGTTCTGATTAACTAATTAGGAGACTCTTTTCATGTGAAACCTGACTCTTGTCTATCCCTAATGTACAATTTTGTAATTCTAAATTCTTGTTTGCTGATATGGTTTACATAGTTACCTATGGTTTACCAATAAGTGCCCGATTCAACACTTATTATGTTATACGAAGAAAGCTGTTAAAGCTTTGCTTTAGCCATTGAGCCCTGCATTCTAAAGTGAAATCTACTCTGTAAACAGTAAAGCTTTAATTACTTAGTGAATTAATTTATATTAACCTTAATTATTACAACCTAATTCGAGGTTAACGGAAATAAATAAATAAACTGCAGCGTAGCAGCAACGCTCGGTCAGTGTTGTGTAAGAAGTCTTCCACAACAAATAAATATATTGCACTCCTCTGGAGCATTTTGATAACCTCCACTTGTCCACTGAGCTGCCGTTTTTTTTTCCGAACTCCATATTACGGCTCCGCCTTCCAGTCTGCTGTACGGTGCAAGAATTTCTTCATTGTCCTGGTTCGTTTCATTTCACTTTGGCCTGTTACAATAGCCATAGTCTGCGCGAAAACTGTGGCCAAGGTAATAGACGTCAGTTTGTCATCTGTAATTCTTCATTCGTTTCGACAGCAGTCCACACTGAAAAAAGTAAGCATTCGGTAGCTTATTTAACCTCAAGCATTCTGCACTTCATTTATGTTTTTTTTTATTTATTTATTTATTTCATTACTATCAGGGCCGTTGAGGCGTTACAGATAGGAGTGGTAAGTATATTTATACACCGCCCCCAAACCGCAGGAAAAACCATTAGTGAGAATAAAGTTTTCCCTTCCTTCCTTCTTCATGAGTTGGACACTAGACGAGCGCGAGTAGTTAGTCAAGATAAAACGGGCTGAACGATTCTGAACTGATTCTAAAGTATCAATCAATGACTTGATGTTAGGCTCCCACACGGAAGACGTGTATTCTATTTTAGATCGTACTACAGTTTTGCACAGAAGCCATTTTAAACTAACCGGAATAAGTGAAAAGTTACGGCGAAGGAAACCAAGGATGCGATTAGCATTGTTAGTTATGTGTTCGATATGCGTTTTCCATGAGAGGCCATTGGTAATGTATACCCCAAGATACTTATACTCCGTTTCATACATCAGGTGCAACGCTGTCAAAGCTAGCGCTCTTTTTTGCGCAGCCTGCATCCTTGACAGAAAATAGTGCGTTGCTTGTGGTGAGCGAAAAATAACGAATGCATTGCCGACAGGCTTCGTGGGTAATACATTTGTCATCAGCGTGACAAAAAACGATGATATTGCGAGCGAATCGGTCGAGATCTGTGATTTTGTATTTTGCGTGTGTCGTCTTTTTCCATTTCCCGTTTTCCCTGTCCCCGCTGGCCGCCGTGTTTACTCTTTCTGTCCGCCTCCCTTTTACTTTTGAGAAAATGGCGTCCAGCTCAGCGGCGTGACGACAATTTGGACCAATCTGAAACGCGGACAAATACGCTTTGCTCGTCGGTAAATTGGTTTTTGAGGAAAGGAAATGTATCTGTCATATCTCGAAGGACACCTAAACCTCGCCGTAACGGGAAGGGAGGAAGATGGAGCGACGCGTTAGACCGCACGGCCACAAAACAGCGCGGAGGGATACACCTCTTTATTTTTTTCTGCGGACTACTTCCGTAGCCTTCACCGCGTTGCACATGATGTATGAAACGGAGTATATATGCAGAAACAAAAGGTATAGGAGAGCCATTTAGACTATAGGGATTCGGGTTAGCTTTGTAAGGTAGTCGTGTTACTTTCATTGCTTTACATTTCGATACATTAAGCTTTATTTGCCAAGTGTCGCACCAAGCAAAATTCAGGGGCCACTTTAACTGTCTAAAGTGCGTAGAGGTGAAAGCGTTTTCCGCATCACTTTCGCAGCTTCTGTGGCACTGGTGGCGTCACATGCAATTAAGTACTAATTACTAAGGGGTGACAAGTCGCCAATTAATGGTTAATTACAGATTAATGCCTGAATACTAATTAACTGCTAATTAATGCCGCTTAAGCTTCGCCTTTAGGAGTGGAACGCGACAGCGTGTTGTAGTGCTGCCAGGGAGTCCACGGAACGCCACCACCCGTTCGGCGCGATGCGTTTCCCTCTGAACGCAACGCTTTTTGAGGAAAGGAAATGGCGCAGTAATACTCTGTCATCTCGGTGGACACCTGAACCGCACCGTAGAGGAAGGGAGGAAGTGGGAGTGAAAGAAGAGAGACAAAGATGGGCCGTAATGAAGAAAATGAAAATTGTATTTGAGGAAAGGAAATTACGCAGTAACGGTCTCACATATCTCGGTGGACACCCGTCAAAATTCAGGGGGGCACTTTTTTGACCTAAAGTGCTGTCACTGATGTGTGGTTAAGATGTTAAGCTTCGCCTCTAAGTTGAACGCGACAACGTCTTGCAACACTGCAAGGGAGTCTATAGAACGCCATCGCCCGTTCGGCTGTACGCCTCGCTCGTCGGTAAATTGGTTTTTGAGAAAAGGAAATTATCTGCCTCTCATATCTCGGTGACACCTAAACCTCGCCGGAAGGAAAGGGAGGAGGATGAGAGTGAGCGAAGACACCGTATTCACTAGACACGCCTTTGCTCATTCGAAACCATCGAGCTGGCATAGAGGAGTGGATAGCATGCTCGTCTCGCACTCCGAAGACCGGGGTTCGATT
Source organism: Amblyomma mixtum (assembly GCF_055824585.1). Taxonomy (NCBI): domain Eukaryota; kingdom Metazoa; phylum Arthropoda; class Arachnida; order Ixodida; family Ixodidae; genus Amblyomma; species Amblyomma mixtum. The sequence goes on from NC_143018.1 coordinate 65,570,217, forward strand.
CCCGAGCTCGACCAATTTCCTACTCGGTTTTATTTATTTATATGGCCTGACTTGAAAAGTTAATTAGGCTAATTGAGTAATTAAGCAATTAACCAAGCTCGGTCCCACTTACTTAGAGCATCCCTATACGATCCCTTCCATTGGTTGCATGGTTACTAGCCAAAGTACAATTGGCCCCGTTTGAAATTCGCGCACTGGGACGTCACGACCGTTTCGACCAATTGAAAAGCGTGACATTTCTGTCGACAACTGCTGCTTATAACGATGAGACATTAAAGGCTTTCGCCTTAAAAATGTTATTAATGACAGATTGAGGATCCAAAGTATCAGATGGGTTGGAAATTTCTCTGTATATTACACAGTCGTCAGCGAACAGCCTGATAGATGATGTTATGAGATCAGGAAGATCATTAGTATAGATAAGGAAAAGGAGGGGTCCTAGAACAGATCCTTGAGGAACGCCCGATGTTACTGAAGAAAGATTTGCTCGAGAACGCAGTACGTCCTTCACAGTATTTAAAAGTCGCTTCCATTTTACAGGTTGCCGCAGCACTGTTCGCTCTTCTCTTCCTGGACCGCTTGGGCCGCAGGGTATGCCTCTGCTCCGGAGTGCTCCTAATGGCCGTCAGCATCTTCGCCCTTGGAATCCTCGCCAAGTTCTCCTACGGCGGTGCTGGTCACGTGATTGCTCTGCGTTGTCGGGACAGGGGCAGTATCTTCAATTCCTCCATGTCTTCGTACTCGTACTCGACTGCCGCCAGTGACGTCACAGAAGCGACTCAAGGACCCATGAACTCCTGGCACTTGACCACTCCATCCTTGAACCGGCGCAACCGTCGAGAATACGTACCAGAAGGATCGTCCTTCGACTCCTCTAGGCTGGCCACATTGCCGAGTGCGCTGGCAGGAGCGCCAGCAACGTCAATTCCTGTGGTCTCGAGGAAACCGGAACCAGCAAGCGTTGGCTACACTGTGGGCTATGGAGCCGAACTTCCTCGGATAGCAGCCACTTCGCCACCTTCCGCGACTATGGACCATTTGCCAAGCTCAGGCCAGGCACGTTCTAGTGCACGGGACAGTACGGATGAATCTGAGTCTGAGATCCCGCGAGAAGATGAGGGGCCCAGAGAAAGCAAGCCACCACTGCTTATGCAGCAACACGCGGGTGAAGATGGAAGTCCTGGAAAGGTTTCCATCGAGTTGTTGGATCGGCCCGTCGGAACCCGGACGGCGCCAACCATCGCCTCTTACTCACTGGCCGACGTGCACCCGTCGAACGACGTGCGCGGGAAAGCTGCCATCATGCGAGAGGGCGTAAACGCACCGCTACTCTCGGCATCAGGAGCGCGAGCGAGTGACAGAATGGATATGAAGACAGCGACGTCCTCATACGACGGTCTTGATGGCGGGGATCGCTCAGAGGCCAAAGAGAAATCTGGTCGCAGTCGTACCGCGGCAAGCGCTGCGGCAGCAGAGTCTCAGTGCTCGGGTGTGCCGCAGGGATCGGCGGTCCAGAGAGCGCTCACATTGACAGCCCTCATGTGCTACGTGTTCGCCTATGGAGTCAGCTTTGGAACGAGTAAGTATTTTCCCGGCTTTCAGGATGTTTTTAAACTCCTATAGAAGCGTATTTTCAGCTCAAGAAGCATCTTTTTAACCGATATATACAAGAACATACTTTTCCTTTAAAGGATGGATTCCCACAGGTGGGACAGAAAAATAGAGTTATACCCTAATGATAGCGACATAGAGAAGGCAAAGCGCTATCTTGCAAAAAAGATATAGAACAATGGAGTAGAGGGCCCTGTGTTGTGGAATCCCCAGCGGCATGGACGAAAAATCCTCAGTGAAATCCCCAGACAAAATATTGTGACGTCATCACATCCTGCCCACTGGGTGGTGAGCAAACTGCCCTTCGTGGCATGTGGCCGTTGATTAAATGAACTCGCAGTAACCTATAAATATAAACGATATAACAACCAATTTAATATATATTGTTATTAACCTATTAATGCTATCGCGTCATAACCTTAAGAAAGAGGTTAAGAGTCTCGTCCTGTTTTTTAACCAGTTAATATGGGCACTGACATGACGAATAGCACAAAGACGAATAGTATCAAAGAAAAATACAGGAATTCTCCCGTTGGCAGCATTGAAACAAAATTTGCCCTGTCATCTTGTGGTTATATGTGATGACAACTTAGCTAACAATAAAGGGAGAGAATAAACATTATTTAAAAGCAAAATTAAAGGCTACCTGGTAGTCCTCATCATTCCAGAAGCCCTGTAGCCTCGACAAGTATCCCGTCTACTCTTTTGATTTGCTGACTAGCAGATAGCTTCAGAAAGCTCAAGTAGTTTTCATCGACTAGAACTAGAAAGATTAATAATGTTAGTGCAGTTAAATCTGTCCTTTAAAATAGAAAAATACTCTAAGAGGAAGAAATGACTCTAAAAAGTAGTCCATAATTAGGCATTCGCAGAACTGTGTCGGTTAGAGCGCATTTACGCTTATTGTTTCCCTAGTCGCATTTTCGTGACAATTCACGCTTACCCGACATATGTGACGCTACATAACGCAGCTGCGTCGGTTAAGCGAATGCCATTTATCCGCCTCCTGTTTCTTAGCGCTGCGCTCAATTCGCGTCTCGTTCTCTACGCAGCAACGTGGCTGATCCTGAGTGAAATCTTCCCGGCATCTGTCAGGGGCCGAGCCATATCGGTGGCGACCTCGGCCAACTGGGCCGCCAACATGACTGTGTCCGCCTGCTTTTTAACGGTTCTCGGTAAGTGCTAAGCGTGTAGTAATCCCACCAATGGAGTACTTTTAGCGCTGGGCACCGAAGTTTACGTTAAAAGAAAGCTAGTGTCGGCCGCTGTCTTGAAAAAGAAAAAGCGGAATAGACTAGATCTGTCCCGTATAATTAATTTGATTTATTTGGGTTTAACGTCCCGAAGCAACTGAGGCTATGAGGGACGCCGTAGTGAAGGGCTCCGGAAATTTCGACCACCTGTGGTTGTTTAACGTGCACTGACATCGCACAGCACACGGGCCTCTAGAATTTCGCCTTCATCGAAATTCGGCCGCCGCAGCCGGGATTGAACCCGTGTCTTTCGGGTCAGCAGCCGAGCGCCGTAACCACTGAGCCACCGCGGCGGGTTCTTATAATTAATGATTAATAATCATCATCATCATGACCAATAGGAACGTTGCATTCACTGCAACGCAGAGACCTCTCCCACTGATTTTAAATTGTACAACCCTATCAATCTCAAAGTGACCAAGGGATGCGTGGGGAGGTGTATCTCAAATTGGTTGCGAGCAACTGCGAGCAAAGATTTTTTAAAAAATTATTTGCAAAAAATAGGGTCCCGGTAGAGCTTTTTAAATTTGACTTGAATACTCACAAAGACCAGTTCTACAGATCTGTTGCACTAGAATATGACCATCAAAATCATTCCAGGGTTCCTTTAATTAACCGTAACCCAGAAGATTTCCCCATCTTATCTTTTCTCATAGTTCTCCACCACCCCGGCTGCGTTTCCTTTATTGGTTGATTCCGGCAGAGTATCGCCACACCAGCACCTATATAGAAGCAGTATCTTGACTGCTTTCAGAACTGTTTGGTAAACCACGTGTAAACCGATCCGTGTGAATGTCCCACCTTCTTGCAGATGCCCTGGGTGTTGGAGACACATTGCTCATGTACTCCGGCGTGTGTGTCCTAGCACTGTGCTTCATATTCCTGTGCGTGCCAGAGACCAAGCACAAGAGCCTCGAGGAGATCACCGAAGAACTGGACCAAGGGTACGTTGGTGCGAACGACTCTACGTGTAGCATATTCAGAGTACTTAGCCACTGGAGTGTGAAGTTTGTAAGCGCACTTGTTCTTCTGGTCGGTTCCCACAGCTACAAAGGAGGAAGGAATTCAGTCTTACGCCACAGTGTGGTATAGTGTCCAGACATGCCGCTAGGGGCGAAGAAGTTTTTTTATAGCGACAGCTGTAAAAGGCACGTTTCTGAGTGCTGAAGAGCTGTCGATGGCGCAGCACCGCGTCACGCTGAATTGTCCGAGCCCAGTGACGTCACGAGTGAGCCTCAGTGACGTCACGAGTGAGGACCCAGTGGGATCACACGCACGTTACCAAAGAAAACCAAAAATAACAATGATAAACAGGATGACATTTACTACCGAAGAAATGCGTCGCTGAAACTCGCACTGCACAGTGGTATTTTGTGATTGTTTTTGTGTGTGTGTGTGTGGGGAGGGGGGGGGGGGGCGGATTTCTTTGCATGTGCACTGAAGTTGGTCCAACATGAACTTGTGGGCGAGTTGGTCAGGTATAATTCTTAGTAAACCAGCGCAACAGAACGAGGCCAAAAGATGAAGACGGGAAGACGGGTTGTGTGTTTCGTCCCGTCTTTTATTTTGGCGGCGTCGTGTTGCGTTGGTTCACTAAGAACGAAGTTTGACGCTCAAATCACGATTGTCGTATGCGATCTAAATTGTCTTAATCCGATTGTCTTAATCCGCTTTGATGCAATGCCTGACTCTCACATCTTTCCGCACTTTGTTATTACTTAGTTTAGTTTATATTTCACTTCCTCCAACCTCACGTGAGCAGGGGTATGCGGATAGTATTTTTCTCAAACTGAATTGAATGCGAGTAGTGTACTTTTGCTATCGTATCGAATACGAAAAGTTTAGCTGAAAACCGCATCGAATACGAATCGAATAGTGAAAAAATGAAATCGAATACAACGAATAATTTGAAGAATGTTCGCTACTTGCGCGATTATTCAGTGAGCACTCATGACAAACAGCCAAGCGGTGCTTTCGCAGTTATAGCTGTATCTGCTAAAAGAGCCAGCACTGATCTCCAAAGGCCCCTAGGTCAGTATCATTCGTCCATCTATGCCCGAGATAACACTTGCGGCCGTCATTCTTTACGTAGACGTGCTTTAGGTCCGTTTCTTATTTCTGCAGCTCCAGAAGCTCGGTTTATTTCTAGTTTTGGTGTCTTGTACTCGATAGCGAGGCTAATCTTCGTTTCGTAATTATAAGCGCCAACATTTTTTTTTTTGTTGCGAAAGCAACACTACTGGAGCCCATCTCGACTCATCGCGTATGCTCGTGGCTGTGCGGCTACCAAACGTCCTTGAGTCGCCGTTGCCTAGCAACCGCTTCAGCTGTGCTCCAACAGATGGCGCCGCGCTCCTGCCTCCTGTTAATTACGAAGCCCTAGGGTTTAAAGATAACAATGGTCATGTAAATAAATCTGCAGTGGAAGTCAGCAAAAAGCGATTGGAGGATTGGTGGCTGAAAAGCAGAGATGTGGAATAAGGTTAGAATAGTAGGAAACCGTAGGCAAAGTTGATGGAGAATCTTAATGAGAATTGCCAACACAGTAAACAAAAAAAATAATAAATAAAGAAAAGCTGAGCATGGTGGCAATTGCCACCACCCCGTTTCAAAGGGGGCGCTCCTATTCATCCATCCATCCATCCATCCATCCATCCATCCATCCATCCATCCATCCATCCATCCATCCATCCATCCATCCATCCATCCATCCATCCATCCTGTCGCCTACACACCCAGAGGGCACCACCCTCGCACAGGCGCTGGGTTTCACAGCTCATGACGGCGTCCTGCCGGCTAGGGAGTCGGCACGAGCTAAATCAAGCGCTTAACAACAAGCTAACACCGCAAGGGTATTGGCAAAAACGGCACGTACGATCTTGAGCCGTTGCCTAGCAACCCGAATTACTACTCAAGCTTGCACGAGTTACTTGGGTAAGCTCGGGTAGTAACTCGGGTAAGCTCGGGTAAGTTCGGACGAGCGTCGTGTTTTTTTTTTTTTTTGCAACCTGCGTATTGCGTACTGAGTCTTGTACAGAGATCATGCGTGTTCTGGTTAACTTTTCTCGAGAGTAGGCAGTTCGTGTATTGATCTCATCATTCCATTTTGAAACGCAGGTTGGTCCGGTGGCGGACACTGCTCCCGGCACGGTGGTGTCTTGCTTCGGACTACAATCTTCGTGGCGCTGCCTGAAGAAGAGTGTGCACAAGTCATGAACTGTGCTTTCCTTCCAAGAACCTCCACCGACAAAAAAAAAAAACGGTGCATAGAACTTGGCACCACTCTGCGCATGGGTTGAGCGATTACAGCGACGGACACCGTGAACCTGTAACGTGGACCTGTACAAAGCCCAGCAAACATCGCTGAGCATTTTGTGGTGCACTTGGTGAGGTGACTGTATATAGTGTACACACAGACTTACCGGAATTCTTCTAGAAGACCACTCTGGACTGTGTTTTGAAATTGCCACGTGATGCTAAAAGCGCTGTTAAATGTATAGGGTGAAAAGCCGTTTTCTCCGGTTTGTGTTGTACCGTCCCGTCATGCCGAACAAAATCTCGGCGTCTCCTTTTTCTAGACATTTCGATCTCTCCTTGCCAGGCGACTCAGGAGAGTAGTCTTTCGTGAGAAAAAGTTCCGCATATCTCGCAAGATGCTCGCAGCGTGCTTGAACCACCGACGAAACCGTTTGAGTTTGTTATCGCGCTCAATCAGATGAACGGTGAAAAAATTACATGCGGTCGACAGCCTCGAAGACAGCCGTTATGCGGGCTTCTCGGTCAAGTTTGAACGATATGGCAGCTTTCTTCCTGTTACGAGCTTTCATTGCAGTTGTTGCGATGTCGAGTCATTATGGGTATAGCTTCTAGCGGTAATGCATCGCATCTCAATACACTGCGCTATGCTTTTGAATAAACGTGGTTCAAGTTCTTGAGGGAACTAAGCTGCGAAAACTCCTTACTTTTTGCTCAAGCATGCTACAGAGCGAAAGCTGGTGACAACGAAAGAGACACTAGTCTTTTTCTGAGACATAATACGTATAGTTACGAATGATAAGTGCAGTCATAAGCCCAAACATAGCGAGGAAGGCTTCCGATTTAGTCAGCTGAAAAGCTGAGGGAACTCTCCTCGGAACTGTGGGCAGTTTGTGCACGCAGCTGACGTAGAATCCAATGAAATGTGCAGCGCTGCGCTGCCTGAAATGTTTTGGATTTCTATTTGTTTTATACCGCGAAAGAAAGGTATTGCGTTGACATTCTCATTACGCATGCACTCACATCTGTTAGGCAGTTTTTTCTTTAAGACCATGTATATAAAAGTTACTATTACTGAGCCTTGTTAAGTTTGGACCAGCATCTCTGTAGAACTGCGGCAGGAAGCAAGCGAGGAAAACAAAACGAATAAAAAGTTTGCTCAAACGTGTCCGTGTCGACTGTTCTCTCTGAAGCAAGATGAGGAACATGTTACGCAACCGCTACAGCGTCTATCTGGCGATAGTTTTTCAACCAACTAAGCCTATAGCAAACACTAAGGTGTACCTTCGGCAGTAGTGCGAAACCAAGACGGCGGACAAAGCACAGATACACACACCACAGACACTAACTTCCGACTGAAAGGCTTCCACAATACCAAGGCGAACGTGAACTGAGAGGACTAACAGGCGCTCCGCCTAGCATGAGGGAGGTGCGAGGTTCGAACCCCAGTGCCGCCGGGTACCCACCGGTGATATAATGAGTACAAGCTTTCCACTGGTCAAGTGGTCGGCTTATCTGGGGTGAAATGCTTGGAAAATGGGTCTTCTAACCCACCTTGAGTAGTCGAAAACATCTTGTGCCATGGCGCTCTTCGACCCCAGGTGCCCTTGCGCCACAAAAATCCGTAACCATCTTCACAACTAATAGGCGCATGCGCCAAAAACTATTAAAGAAAACAAGGCATATTGGCGCATGTGCCCGCTGGTCCTCTCATGTAACGTTAGCCTTGGTCGTCTCTAATATTACAGTCAGAAGTTAGCCCCTTCATCAGCCATGAAACGTGAAAGAAAATAAGGTTTTTTGGCGGATGCGCCTGTTGTTCCTCTCAAGTAACGTTCGCCTGGGTCTTTTGTCAACCTTTCAGTCGGAAGTTAGTGCCTGCGGTGAATGCATCTGTTGTTTGTTGGTCATCGTGGTTTTGGGCCACCCCCATGTAACGGATAGCCGACACCAACTTGCCCAAATTTCGACCCTTGTCAATCACTAAGGTGGTGACCTCATTCTCCGTCTAGGCAAAGGTGCTCCTTTTTGAAGCTAGTTTGAAAGTCTTGTCTTTTAGTTTCAATGACGCGATATGTTTCGTTACTAACCACACATAAACCACTGTTTCCAAATTACTGCCGAGTGAATTTGCGGAAACAAGGGCTTGTGTTTTGTTTGAGTAAGCAGGAGACTTGAAACTGCGCGATGCACAATTTGCCTGTGCGTTTAAAATGACGCTCAAAAACGAAAGTTCCTGCGGTAAAGTATAGAGCGAAGATTCCAAAAACATCAGAAGGTGACTTATTATCTCAGCATCCGCACGAACGACACCTCGCCGGTGCCGCTATAAAAACACATGCTAGCAGCGTCCGACCACACCTGAGTCAGCAACAGGTGCACCGAAGGCATCATATCTCTAAACTGCCTATTGAGCTGCATGCTACAGCTGGCCTTACTGCAGTCTTGCGGCGGCAAACAGTAGCAATAATTCCATTGTTCGTGTTCTTCGAGCTACTTTCTCCGCATTTTACTTGATCTCATGCCGACCCGCTGAAATGATAGAATGGCGGCAAAAAATTTGATAAATAAATGCAGAAGTACATTTTTCAAGCGTGTGGCTGCGGCCTTATTACAGACACCTCTTCATGCACTCGCTTAGGTGCAGCTGGAGGTCGTTTCGCTGTTTAAAGCTCGTTCTGCTCACTATTGGTAAAGGTGTTCTGCACTGAAAAAAGCCACATACGGCTGGGATTTCTGACGGTCTTGCTCGCTGCACAAAGCTTCGGGAAACGCAAGTCTGTGAACAGGCAATAGAGTTTCAGACAAAACGTTGCTACTGGGACGTATGGGACGGCTACGCACTTTGTCACAATATCTTGGGGCTGAAGGGTGGGCCTCATCTGGAGTAAGCAAAGTAGGGGTCCAATTATTAAATCATTAAGACTAGTTGCTTGGCAACACCATGCACTGTTACCAAATCGTAATCGGTAATCATGATTCCTAAAAGCGAGGGCGCAATTTAAGCCAGTCCCGAAAGGTTCAACGTTCAATACGGTTTAGAAATTCGGCTCCATCAGTTCGCCGATGCCAAATGTAGCTCCCACTGACTGCCGACAATTATCAAAATGGTGTATGGATAATTTTGCATCGGTACCTCCTTTGGCAGAGGAACAAGTCAGTGTGGTGGTCCCGCTGACACCATAGTCTTCTCAGTGAGCAAACGTGAGCGGCGTTAACCAGAGTTCCCTCAGTTTATCGATAGCAAAACTTCGCATAGAAGCCATGTATCAAAACATCTTTCTAATAGGGCCAAAACTGGCTGTTTGGAAAACTGTTACGGCACCTGCAACATTCAGAGCAAAGAAAACAAAAAAAGAAAACTAACAGGGCACCCCCGCCTGTTGCTGGTTGCCCAACTCATAAGGTACACAAAGTGGCCAGGAGCATACTCGAGTTTTGAAACCGAGTCCCACCAGTGGTACGATCAAAAAGCTTTGGCGCTAAGTGTCCCATTAACGGATCCCATAGAAACCGCATCGCAAAAAGGAAGCTACACTGGGGTAACCTCGTTACCTTCTTTGTTGTTGCGTGCAGCTGGTGGCGAACTTGCATGCGGCGCCAGGTGTTTTGAGTACTGTGCCAGGTACCATTGCGAGTGGCAGCACGACAAAAGTGAACGCAGTGGCGTGCTCCAAATAGCCTCGAGCTCTTCATAAGTTGATAAGCGGTAGCCACGTTTGGAATCACGGCGCAAAGACGGTGTAACTAATGTCAGTAGCGCAACATATACAAAGCACAGTGGAAGAGGAAGGCAGACCGGTTAAGCAAAATGTGTTCCAGTTGGCTAGTTTTCAATGCAGTGAAGAGTTGAGCAGAGGTAAAATGGAAAAGAGAAATAGAGGGAAGGGGTGAGGAACAAGGGCACCAGGTAAGGACATGCTTGCGGTCAAGTCGCAGTCTGTAATTTTATGTGAGGTTTAACTTCCCAAAGTTGCCAATTGGCTATGAGAGGCGGAGATGTGGAGCGCTCCGGAATGATTTCGACCATCTGGTGTGTACTTTAGCGTGCAGTGATATCGCGCAGCACACAGGCGATCTTGCATTTCGGCTCCATCGAAACGCTGTCGCCGTGATCGGGATTCAGTAACGCGACGTCGCCCTCCGCAGCTGCACGCCACAGCCACTAAACCAACGATATGGATGCAAGGTTACAAACTACAGCAGAACCGAAGCAACTTAAAGAACACACAGTATAATAACTGAATAGAAACTATGGCGTTGGAGAAGACTGTAGGCGCTCCTCATATTAGAGCGGAACACTGACGGCGCAAAATGCTCGAGCTCGAGATGAAATGCTCGAGATGCGCAGAAAGACCAGCCACCATGCCTACTGTGCATACATTTTGCGCTGTCAATTCTCGTACGTTCTGGGCAGCAGTGCTTCGCAAAGCGCGGAAGCCACGCGATCGTATGTTCCCTTTAACAATGGACCGTACTGTGCATGCATACATACTCAGCGGTGGCTGCTACACTCGTTGACAAATACTTTGGAACTTCCCGAGGTACTCCGGCTGCAAAACTTGCTGCTTAAAATGGATGTGGGCATAGCCTTGAGTGTGTTGCAAGGAAAAAAAAACAGTGACTCGTGCTGTTACACGACTGGTACGACAAACGCCGGCAGTCGTCAAAGTAATGTGGAGGCGGTGGAAGTGGACGCTTTCCCCTACACTGACCGGGACAACTATTGCGTCCTGTATTTTCCCCGACGTTGCGCATGTATAAAATATAAGCCAACAAATATACTCCGATAAATGCCGAACAGAGCTAAGCTGGCTTGCCAGTGTTGTAGAGCGATGCCTTTGGAAGACACCTGTGCCTAGAAAATGACGTTGACATAGTGAGTAGGCGCAGATTCTCAGAAAGGTCTAGTATGTGTAAAGTAGTGAGTAGGCGCAAGTTCTCAGAGGGGTCAAGTATATGTAAGAAGTTCCGCCTTCATCAGTTGCACCGATTAAAACTTTCTACACAGCTCTTTCGCATGCTGCAACCCTCGGAAGTGCATTCTTGGAAGCTTGCGCACATCCCTGAGAGCAACGTATTGGCATTATTAGCCCGGATATGAATACTTATACCTTTCAGCAACGAGTAAATAATACATGTAGGCCCAGGTTGGACCCGACGCTGTTTTTGTTTTCTTGCTATCGAGGTTGCGACTTTGAAGCACATAAATGTTCTCCGTACTGTCACGCCGTCGCATCCTCAACCTCGCTGTCACGATGTCATGGGGAACTCCCTTCGCTCGGGGAGTCCCCACAGTAGTGTTTGCTCCATTACAGCTAATGTGTTCGCGTAAACAAACTTGGAAAACAGCGTCTCATGACTCCTTTCTCCAGAGCGTTCGATCCTGATCACTTCAAAGTTCGACTATGTTTAGTTTAGTTTATTGGGGTTTAACGTCCCAAAGTGACTCAGGTTATGATGGACGCCGTAGTGAAGGGTTTCGGAAATTTCGACCGCCCGGGGTTTTTTAACGTGCACTGAAATCACACAGCACTCGGGCCTCTAGAATTTCACCTTCGTCGAAATTCAGCTGCCGCGGCCGGGATCGAACCCACGTCTTTCGGGCCAGCAGCCGAGCGCCGTAACCACTGAGCCACCGCGACAGGGTACAGTTCGACTATGATTGAAAAAGATGGGGATTTCCGGCTTCTTTCGTATATATCTCATCCAGTCAATGATCTTTCTTGTCTACCATTGACTGTCCCCAGTTACGTCTTGCAAGTGCGGTGCGAATTTTTCAATGAAATTTAAATGAAATAAATTTCATTTTTCCGGCTTAATTTTTGCATGCAAACCAAGGAAAGCAGGCGAAAGGCATGACGGGAAACATGACTAAGGCCTGGCCCCCTGTGGAATTTCAACGCATACGGCAGTTGCCGATTTTAACGGAAAGTGGAGCAACTACACACTAGAGCAAAATGTTTTAACCGAGCTTATCCGAGTTACTCCGATGTTTCACACAAGATTCTTCGTTGGTTTTAACCGCGTTAAGTACTGCTTTCGCACTGAAACTAAATGTGGCCCTAATTGTAAGGAATCCTTGGAGCCACGCTGCAATGAAAAACAAAGCACCGCGTAGCGAAATTTAACAATGCGGAGAAATATTCCCGAAGAGTGAAGCATACAATCGCACTCCGCACAACCTGCAACGCCTCAGCGGCAATCGCAGTGGGACTTACGCTTTACAGCAATTCAAGGTGCAGTGATGCACATTATACAAATCCCATGCGTCTCGATTTGCAGCCGTGAACATTGCTTTCTACAACTATACCGGGTTTCCAAAGCTCTGTCAAAGAAGCTGGGACTACACCTTACATGTTCCAAATCATTGTCCATGCCTCGCTTCTCAAAATTTCAGTGACTAGTGCCATCTGTCGACCGCCAGTAGCGAACGCCGCGTCACTGAATGGGAGTGTTATCACTTTTAATGTAAGACAACTATTAAATTCGAATTGTTGCTGAGGGAGCACATTGATTGCGGTGGTCTGATGTTCTTACGCGCCACAGAATATGTCTTACAACATGATTCCTGCATAATATACAGGGCGCTTCACCTAATTCTTTACACAGTTATTTTTTTAAAAATTGGCTTGTTGAGTTAGAAGAACACAGCATTGTCAGCTGGGTATAGAACATCAGAATGCAGCGAAGACGTGCTATCTAGCAGGCTCGTCAACTAATACTGAATAGTTAACTTTGTAACTATTACCGTTAGGCCCCATAATTATTGAGAGGCGTGTAGGAAACTATAAGTAACACCGATATCAGTTTCTAGAATTTCAAAGACGCGGTTACCCTCGACACTGAGGCCAATAAATTTTGGCTGCATCGCGCCAAAATACATGCGCTTTCGAGAAGCTTACAGCCAAAGCATCCTCTGCAATGCACAAACTCGTCGAAATAGCCAAAATTTATTGGGGCACAGTGCCGAGGGTAACTCCTTTTTCGAAATGCTAAAACTGATACGGATATTTTTACCTTGGGTTACACGCCTCTACATAATTAAAGAGCCTAAAAATGATAGCTAGAAAGTTAACTATTAAATATTAGTTAACCAGCCGGCCAGTTAGCACGTCTTAGCTGTATTCTGATATACTACAGCGCTGACAATCCATTTCAAAATTAAATCAGAAATTTTAATGCTGAAATGCACGTGGCACATCACGGCAGCAACCCAAACTGAATGAGTTTATCCAGAATTTTGGAACTTGTGGGCGCCACAGGAGATGCTCGGTTCTTTCAAGTGAGGGATAAAACTAACTGCCGCTCTCTTTGAAAGGACTGCTGCGCGCACTTGCAGAAAAAAGAGTGGAATAAGTTCCGCTTTGTTCAACCTCGTCCACCGTGTGTGCAAATGTGTCTTTTCTGAGGCCGCGTTTCCTGTATGTCGCCGTGAAGGGAGCGCCTATGGAAAACGGACATCCGCAGTGGCGGCTAGCAATCGCTCTGAGCGCCGAAGGCCGCGCTTAGCGACAGCTTTGTTTTTGAGAAGACGTCGCACTGTTCTAAAGCTGGCCCGAGGCCAGTGAGAAGCATGTTGAAACCATTTCTTCGCCGAACAGCTTAGTCGCGCCACTGGTTACAATTTTAGGTCGTCGCGAGAACCCTGCAAGAGAGCTAACCATAGAACTGTTTTGTAATATGTTGTTGCTCAGGAGTCTAGGAGCAATGTATCTATGGTTGTCAGCCAAGAATATGGAGGCTAACGTAACCTGACCAGCAGGACGGTGTGGGCGGTATTGCATTAACTACTTGATGGCCCAGATTTTTACCTCTTTTTTCGAACAGCTCCCCGCCACGGTGGCTCAGTGGTTACGGCACTCGGCTGCTGACCCGAAAGACGCGGGTTCGATACCGGCCGAGGAGGTTGAATTTCTTGAAGGCGAAATTCTAGAGGCCCGAGTGCTGTGCGATTTCAGTGCACGTTAATAAACCCCAGGTGGTCGAAATTATTCCGGAGACCTCTACTACGGCGTCTATCATAGCCTGAGTCGCTTTGGGACGTTAAACCCCAATAAACCAAACCATCTTCGAACAGCTGAACGCTTTCGCAATACTTTACATTGCACAATAGAACAAAGGCATTGTGCCATCAAAAAAAGACTTTTTTCTAAGTGTCCTGTGATGTGCTGCTCCTAATTTCACAGATGAAAGAGGCTTTACAGCATTTGCCCATCCGAATTACTTTGTGCGAAAGGTCTGAAAGGCATTTCGACCTAGAAGCAGATTTAGGTGGCTTCCGCATTTCATGCGATGCAGAGTGTATATATGCGTGCAACATTTGGCTCCATGAGTCCGTAGAATGCGCAAAGACTGTTCCAGGCCGCCAGGGGAATTAGAAAAGACGGCATCTGCACTGTTCACGAAGAACAGTGATGAAGGACTTCGCAATTTCTTGGAATGTGACGTTGCAGAAGTTTCATTTTTTTAGTGAAATAAAATTGTTTCGAGTACGAGAAAAAATTTCTTATTTCTTATTTCTTCAACGAAAACTCGTGAAAATACTCAGGGGTTCAGGAATTCTGAAAATTTTCTAAATAATATTTCGCAGAAAGGAAATACACACTGTCTCGAGGAAATTTTTAGAGGCGGTTTTTTCTAGGTTTTTTTAAATAATTTTTCTGGATATTATTCAATGATGCAAGAAAACAGGGATAGAACTAAGTCTATTTCGGTCTTACTAAGAGCGGTCTTGCTAAGAGAATTCCGTAAACAATATGCAGCTTCCTTAACCTTTTCAGGAGAGATTTACATGAAGTAATTTTTTGCTCTAAGACATCGCTCTATCATTGACAGCTCGATTTCGCTGAGCTTTTCTGTCAGCTTGCGCTGGCTGCTCAACAGGCATTATGCAGTGTGTCTTTTGATCACGAAGAAATAAACACTGCGATCTGTTTTTTATGTCATGAAGTTGAACACCAAGTGACCTCCTATAGTGATTCGAGTGCATCTGTTTATTGGCTCATCAACCAGCTTCGCCCAGGCTGATCAACTCCCAAACGGAATAATTGCAGCGCTAGTACTTACGCATTCAGGAGGTGAGAGAGGCGAATTGCGCATCGTCAGCCTCCAAGATCCTCGAGACCGAATACATGTCCCCGATAACTTCTGAGGAATATCGAACTCATGTAGACATCCTAGCAGTGTATACGCCAGCAACGACAGACCAGTAAGCACCTGCCTCCAACGGGGCAGAGCCCACGGTCAACGTTTTCAGAACAGTTGCTCTGAAACTGCAGTCATTCGAGCAGTTTTGAAGACTTTTTCAGCGTCCATTTGAAATCGTAAGGCGAAATATCTGCTAGGTTGCGGGACTACCTCACGACAATTAGTTACGCACACGAAAGCGTGTGACCCACTCTTAACAGTACCTTTTGCTGGGGCTAGCTGGTGTGACATTGCGTTCAGGAAAGAAAAAAACAGCGCTAAATAGTAGACAAACCACACAGAAAGACGGACAGGACGGGCGCTGACTCCAACTAAGTTTATTGAAAGCCACATGTAGCATATATATAGCCCGAAGAAGGTGAACGCATGCGCGTTTCCCACATGGCAAAACACACACACACACGGACGATAACTTCTCATAATCGCGTATTTTTTAACAATCTGTGCTCATTTAATCGTAGGGAGACAGAAGTGGTGCTGACGCACATGCCACCCCTCTCTTTGATAAAAAAAGGCTTCTGCCAGTTCGCGAGCTAATCTATCCTTACTTCTGGTTAGAATTTTAATCTCTTCAAGTCGTGGTGCACAGTGCTTTTTATTTTCATCAATGCAAGAGCGGCAATGGGCGGGAAGGTTTTCGAACGAACCTGATGCGTTCCCTAAAGACCTTCTATGTTCCCCGGCACGCTCGTAGACGCAGCGTCCAGTCTGGCCGACGTACACCTTTCCACATGTAAGGGGGATCTCGGGCTATATATATGCTACATGTGGCTTTCAATAAACTTAGTTGGAGTCAGCGCCCGTCCTGTCCGTCTTTCTGTGTGGTTTACCTACAATTTAGCGCTGTTTTTTTCTTTCCTGAACACGACCCACTCTTGAAGACACAAACCCGGCTAACGTTCCTTCGCTTGCACAGAAGCAGCCATCCTGGAGAGGAAACAAGCTTTATATAACAGTACTTGGAAATGTTCTTTGCCTCTTTTTTGTGCAACGACATATAGCCGCTGTGTCACATAAACATACACGCAGCCGCATTTCGTCGAACCCGAAACACCTCTGGTCACCGTTGGTGGTACGCCGGTGGCGGAGCAGATGGCTGAGGCCCGTTGGGTGGAGCTCTGGTTTCGAACGTGGCGTAATTGTACTGCGGCGGCGGGAACCGATAGTAATCCTGAAATAAAATAAAAGGATCACACTCTCAACGTAATACGCTTGCTAAAGAATTATGAGCACATAAGCATTTATCGGTACATGTATCGAAAAAAAAAACTCGAAGTTGCTTCTATCAGTAGTGTGCAGGCCGAGCAAAACATTCTTGGGCTATAGAGTTTCGTTTATCGCACTCCAGAATGAAGCACTCTTTTCTTTTCTAAATAGTTTTCATTTCAACGACAAAGCCTCGTAGGCATTTTCAATCTCAATGGAGAAATAAAAACAAAACTCGTTCCTGCGTGAAAGCTGACGGTTACGCTTCCTCTTGCAGATACCTGCCCAGCTAGTTGTACTCATAGTTTTTCTTTTTTCATGATCAGCCTTTACGAACTAACCTGGCTGCCTATTATTATACCTGTACTTGTCTCAAACGAAGATAAGATACGGAGACGTAGTGCACGGCCGTTTTTTTCCCCCTTTGCTTTTCCTGAAACTATGCACCCCCGACAAAAGTAGCCAGCGCTTACACGCGCGCTGACTTACGTGTGCTGGGTAGTCTGCGGGAGTGAACGTGTTGGGCGGGGGAGGAGGTGGCATGGTGTACATGGCCACCCTCTCTCCGCACTGCATTCGCCGCATCTCCTCCAGGCGCGCCCTCGAGGATTCCGTCTCCGGGGAGTTCCGGTCCTGGCACCTGTGGTGCACAGAAATTCATACATTTCTAATCTAATCTAACCTAACCCAATGAAACCAATAGTTTAACCTACTTCTACAAGAGATTAGGTGGCTCAGTGGTTATGGCACTCGGCTGCTGACCCGAAAGACGCGGGTTCGATCCCGGCCGCGGCGGTCGCATTTCTTTGGAGGCGAAATTCTAGACGCCCGTGCGCTGTGCGATGTCAGTGCACGTTAAAGAACCCCAGGTGGTCGAAATTTCCGGAGCCCTTCACTACGGCGTCCCTCATAGCCTGAGTCGCTTTGGGACGTTAAACACCCATAAACCAAACCAACAAGAGATAAGAGCCCAACTCCCTTCTTTTTCTTTTCTTGAGGTTCCTTGAATTTTGACCATTTTATCGGACAGCAAAAGTCTACATTATGGTGCTACAGGGACGACAAGCCAGTACTTTACAGTTTCAGCCTAATTTCTTTGGAGAAGAAATTCTAGAGGCCCGGGATGTCAGTGCACGTTAAAGAACCCCAGGTGGTCGAAATTTCCGGAGCCCTCCACTACGGCGTATCTCATAGCCTTAGTCGCTTTGGGACGTTAAACCCCATAAAACCAAACCAAACCATAACTGAGTCAAGCATGAAAAGCAGCACATCATAGTACTCGCCAGTAACGGTTAGTAGGAAGACTAACTCTGGCTGATAGCGCTTTGCACTTAGACTCTAAGGTAGAAAAGTTTGCTTTTCGAGATGCTAATGGCTATGTCAAGGCGGTGGGTCGAGAAAAGACTGACCTCTGTAGCGCACTGAGTACGGTCGCGCCCAATTATAAAAGCCTGAAGGTGACACGGATTGCATTCGTTGTATCCGAGGTTCGTAGTAAGTGGACATCCCACGTTACGGACAAAAATACAAGATAGGAGAGTGTGATTCCATTATGTGCGTCTGCTTATTCAACCTAGACCCCATTACAGAGCTTTCTAAGCTCTCCTGCGCTGTCACATGCTCCTCGCCGATATCGTTGCTGTCATCAAGCTGGTTTAGGGACGCAATGTAACTAATCGCGGCGGAAGCCCTCCTGCATGATAGCGGGTCACATGCTCCTCGTCGATATCGTTGTTGTCATCAAGCTGGTTTAGGGACGCAATGTAACTAATCGCGGCGGAAGCCCTCCTGCATGATAGCGGGTCACATGCTCCTCGCCGATATCGTTGCTGTCATCAAGCTGGTTTAGGGACGCAATGTAACTAATCGCGGCGGAAGCCCTCCTGCATGATAGCGGGTCACATGCTCCTCGCCGATATCGTTGCTGTCATCAAGCTGGTTTAGGGACGCAATGTAACTAATCGCGGCGGAAGCCCTCCTGCATGATAGCGGGTCACATGCTCCTCGCCGATATCGTTGCTGTCATCAAGCTGGTTTAGGGACGCAATGTAACTAATCGCGGCGGAAGCCCTCCTGCATGATAGCGGGTCACATGCTCCTCGCCGATATCGTTGCTGTCATCAAGTTGGTTTAGGGACGCAATGTAACTAATCGCGGCGGAAGCCCTCCTGCATGATAGCGGGTCACATGCTGCTCGCCGATATCGTTGCTGTCATCAAGCTGGTTTAGGGACGCAATGTAACTAATCGCGGCGGAAGCCCTCCTGCATGATAGCGGGTCACATGCTCCTCGCCGATATCGTTGCTGTCATCAAGCTGGTTTAGGGACGCAATGTAACTAATCGCGGCGGAAGCCCTCCTGCATGATAGCGGGTCACATGCTCCTCGCCGATATCGTTGCTGTCATCAAGCTGGTTTAGGGACGCAATGTAACTAATCGCGGCGGAAGCCCTCCTGCATGATAGCGGGTCACATGCTCCTCGCCGATATCGTTGCTGTCATCAAGTTGGTTTAGGGACGCAATGTAACTAATCGCGGCGGAAGCCCTCCTGCATGATAGCGGGTCACATGCTGCTCGCCGATATCGTTGCTGTCATCAAGCTGGTTTAGGGACGCAATGTAACTAATCGCGGCGGAAGCCCTCCTGCATGATAGCGGGTCGCATGCTCCTCGCCGATATCGTTGCTGTCATCAAGCTGGTTTAGGGACGCAATGTAACTAATCGCGGCGGAAGCCCTCCTGCATGATAGCGGGTCACATGCTCCTCGCCGATATCGTTGCTGTCATCAAGCTGGTTTAGGGACGCAATGTAACTAATCGCGGCGGAAGCCCTCCTGCATGATAGCGGGTCACATGCTCCTCGCCGATATCGTTGCTGTCATCAAGCTGGTTTAGGGACGCAATGTAACTAATCGAGGCGGAAGCCCTCCTGCATGATAGCGGGTCACATGCTCCTCGCCGATATCGTTGCTGTCATCAAGCTGGTTTAGGGACGCAATGTAACTAATCGCGGCGGAAGCCCTCCTGCATGATAGCGGGTCACATGCTCCTCGCCGATATCGTTGCTGTCATCAAGCTGGTTTAGGGACGCAATGTAACTAATCGCGGCGGAAGCCCTCCTGCATGATAGCGGGTCACATGCTCCTCGCCGATATCGTTGCTGTCATCAAGCTGGTTTAGGGACGCAATGTAACTAATCGCGGCGGAAGCCCTCCTGCATGATAGCGGGTCACATGCTCCTCGCCGATATCGTTGCTGTCATCAAGCTGGTTTAGGGACGCAATGTAACTAATCGCGGCGGAAGCCCTCCTGCATGATAGCGGGTCACATGCTCCTCGCCGATATCGTTGCTGTCATCAAGCTGGTTTAGGGACGCAATGTAACTAATCGCGGCGGAAGCCCTCCTGCATGATAGCGGGTCACATGCTCCTCGCCGATATCGTTGCTGTCATCAAGCTGGTTTAGGGACGCAATGTAACTAATCGCGGCGGAAGCCCTCCTGCATGATAGCGGGTCACATGCTCCTCGCCGATATCGTTGCTGTCATCAAGCTGGTTTAGGGACGCAATGTAACTAATCGCGGCGGAAGCCCTCCTGCATGATAGCGGGTCACATGCTCCTCGCCGATATCGTTGCTGTCATCAAGCTGGTTTAGGGACGCAATGTAACTAATCGAGGCGGAAGCCCTCCTGCATGATAGCGGGTCACATGCTCCTCGCCGATATCGTTGCTGTCATCAAGCTGGTTTAGGGACGCAATGTAACTAATCGCGGCGGAAGCCCTCCTGCATGATAGCGGGTCACATGCTCCTCGCCGATATCGTTGCTGTCATCAAGCTGGTTTAGGGACGCAATGTAACTAATCGCGGCGGAAGCCCTCCTGCATGATAGCGGGTCACATGCTCCTCGCCGATATCGTTGCTGTCATCAAGCTGGTTTAGGGACGCAATGTAACTAATCGCGGCGGAAGCCCTCCTGCATGATAGCGGGTCACATGCTCCTCGCCGATATCGTTGCTGTCATCAAGCTGGTTTAGGGACGCAATGTAACTAATCGCGGCGGAAGCCCTCCTGCATGATAGCGGGTCACATGCTCCTCGCCGATATCGTTGCTGTCATCAAGCTGGTTTAGGGACGCAATGTAACTAATCGCGGCGGAAGCCCTCCTGCATGATAGCGGGTCACATGCTCCTCGCCGATATCGTTGCTGTCATCAAGCTGGTTTAGGGACGCAATGTAACTAATCGAGGCGGAAGCCCTCCTGCATGATAGCGGGTCACATGCTCCTCGCCGATATCGTTGCTGTCATCAAGCTGGTTTAGGGACGCAATGTAACTAATCGCGGCGGAAGCCCTCCTGCATGATAGCGGGTCACATGCTCCTCGCCGATATCGTTGCTGTCATCAAGCTGGTTTAGGGACGCAATGTAACTAATCGCGGCGGAAGCCCTCCTGCATGATAGCGGGTCACATGCTCCTCGCCGATATCGTTGCTGTCATCAAGCTGGTTTAGGGACGCAATGTAACTAATCGCGGCGGAAGCCCTCCTGCATGATAGCGGGTCACATGCTCCTCGCCGATATCGTTGCTGTCATCAAGCTGGTTTAGGGACGCAATGTAACTAATCGCGGCGGAAGCCCTCCTGCATGATAGCGGGTCACATGCTCCTCGCCGATATCGTTGCTGTCATCAAGCTGGTTTAGGGACGCAATGTAACTAATCGCGGCGGAAGCCCTCCTGCATGATAGCGGGTCACATGCTCCTCGCCGATATCGTTGCTGTCATCAAGCTGGTTTAGGGACGCAATGTAACTAATCGCGGCGGAAGCCCTCCTGCATGATAGCGGGTCACATGCTCCTCGCCGATATCGTTGCTGTCATCAAGCTGGTTTAGGGACGCAATGTAACTAATCGCGGCGGAAGCCCTCCTGCATGATAGCGGGTCACATGCTCCTCGCCGATATCGTTGCTGTCATCAAGCTGGTTTAGGGACGCAATGTAACTAATCGCGGCGGAAGCCCTCCTGCATGATAGCGGGTCACATGCTCCTCGCCGATATCGTTGCTGTCATCAAGCTGGTTTAGGGACGCAATGTAACTAATCGCGGCGGAAGCCCTCCTGCATAATAGCGGGTGGTACGTCGGCCTCCTCGTCATCGTCCTAATCAGGTTCCTAGTAGTGCGAGAGTTCTTGTACTTCATGTACTAAAATTTTCTTCACTATATGGTTTTGCGATGTCGGCGTCATTATACGCATAAACTAAGTCAGTCCAGGCGGCATCAGGTCCAGCCAGCTGCGGATCGACGACGCGTTGGCATAAGTCCACATGTGTCCGATTCGACAGCGCTTACATCGTTTCCGGCTCCGTAAACGCTGCCTTACGGAAACAATTATTCATGCATTTCGCAGTAGCTCCCAAAGCACTGCGCCTTGCGACTCTTCCCGATGTGAAATGGCGGCCACCAAATGCTGCCGTTCATGAGTGCGCACAGAAAGCCGCTAACGCGAACGTTACTGCACTTTCGACCAGTGCTATAGAAGTCGCCTTTTGAGGCGTGCTTTTTGACACCTGCATCTGGTAAAAAGTTTTGTCATACGTGCCTTATTTATTATTATTATTTGTTATTTATTTTTATTGTTCTTCCTTGGTGGTTTTCGACTGCGGGACTGAATTAATAGCGTATCTTCGTTCATTGTAACCGAGTTGTGCAGCCACAGGTCATCGTTGCATCTGAGCACCGCCATCGTTTGTAATAAGCGAGCGTCCGTTATAACTTCGCCCGTTGTAAGTGGACGTCTCGACGGCGCACTTTCCGAGCAGGAGTGAAAAGCGGGTCACTTCGAAAGCGAAATTTTCAAATGCGCACAATTTATAAAGACGCTTTTTGTGTGCCTGTTCTTTGCATGGAATTTTTTTTTTTTTTCACCGCTAGAGCTTCTCTTCGTTCTCGTTGAATTGTTACGTCCTTAAAATTCCTTATGGCATCGCAAAGCTGGCACATGACTAAATTGGTTGCGTAGTCTTGTCAAGTTGGAAAATTGTTTTCGTAAGAAACGACGGTGCTTCCATTCCCAGCATGTTCCATGAAATCAAGTCGCAGCGCCGCTTGCCGCCTTCAGCTGCACATGCCGCGATATTTAAGGAAAACTTTGCAAGGCCTGCACGCGAAAACCGAGGGGCGGCACACTCAGCTGTGGCCAGAACAGGAGCAGGTAGAAATGAACAGCTGTGGCCGAAGGCTTCCAGTAGATAGAAGACAGCTTCGCTCCAAGGAACAGATGTACCTCTGCCTACCTGTCTGGAATATGCGGTTTAGTCAGAGATTTTTATTGTTGCTTTATTTAATATGGTGTCCTTTCAAGGAAGGTCCCCGCCAGTATGGTTTGAATACACCTATTGTTCGAATCGCATAAGCTGGAAATCTGTTCAGGCCTTTAGTTCATGTTTGACCTTCTACGAGCGGTGAAAGCGCTCCTGACTTTCTTAAGGGTCTCGGGGTTGCATTCCCGCCTATAATCTTTAAGTTTTCAGTGCGCGCCCTCTGTCCCTGTGACATAGTGGTCGCTGGACACTTAGACAACTCATTTCCTTGCCGCTCTTTTTCCTTCTTTCCCCTTTGTTCCCCTCCCCAAGTGTAGGGTAGCCAACTGGGCATCGCCTGGTTAACCTCCCTGCCTTTCCGTCCTTTTCTCTCTCTCTCTCTCTCTTCTACGAGGGGCCCCGAGTGATTACGATGGTTCATGTTCTCCAAGCCCAGTCACGGACAGGATACACCGTGTATATTAGCTGCCTCGAAAAATAAACATTGTTTTTCAAGCAGCGTTAATGGCTGTATTGAGCGATAAGATGAAGCTAAACCTTTTATAAATGCGTTGAGCTTCGTGCAGAGTAGCTGTTTAAAGCCCTTTTCGAGCCTGTACGAATCAATTAATGCTTTGCTTAAGCATTCGAGCCCGCTTATAACGAATCTGGCGGTCGCACGGATTTCGTTTGTTGTTCCCGAAGTTCCCGTGTCACTCGCCGTACCAACCCGCTTAACATTGTGCCGTTTATGCCATTTTTAGACTGCTTCAAATATTCATCTTTTCCTGCGACCGTCGAACTATGGAATGATCTGGATGTCACATTACGTCAGATGTCTGTTGACCGCTTTGCGCAAGAATTGCCTAATCATGTATTTTCTTATTAATACCACACTATTGTTTATGTAAAATGCCTGATTCACACTTGTAATTATGCACTATCCTACTCTTCTATCTATATGCTCCATCCTCTCTACCACTCCTGGAATGTCCCAATTCATGGGATAGTAGTATTTGTAAATAAATAAAATAAAAAGTTAGCAGTAAACTGACTTGCCATTTTACAGCCCGACATACGAAGTCGGACAAAAGTAAAGTTCTTTTTTTCTTTAAAAAGTCCGTTACCAACGTCCGTCTCTTAAAGCTGACCCTATCGCAACGCTTTCCAAGTGCTCCAGTATGGCCTCGTGTGGCCCTTTCCGAGGCCCTACCTTATAAACACGAATACGCCTATATGGAAATAAAAAGGTAGTGAGCTGCCCTATAGCACATTCTTTTTTATAAAAGAGAGTGCACTAGATGACCGCTTACTCTTTTTTACTCCTTTCCATTGATAGTGCAGCTGCCGACGAGCTGCTTTAGGGGCAACAACATAACTAATCGCTGTTGAAGCGTTGACGGCAGCTAGTGGTAGGTAGGCCTCCTGACCTCCGATCCTCTGGAGAGTTCAAAGTATGCAGTGAAGAAACTAACCCATCTAACCGTAAGCGCAGAATGTAGTGTCCGCTGTCTGCGAGCAAAACATGCCACGTGCGTGGCACTGAAACTTCTCAAATCCCTAACATTGGTGGTTTTTCAGAGACCTTGTACAGTAGTTCGGCTTTCAACGCTTGACCTGTTATAGCGCCCACCACGCTTCTGCTTTCACTTTAAACGCCCATACCAGCCAGCGCACACACAAGTCTGTGTGACCTTGTAGCTTATCGGCGGTCGCTTGGCCGACGATTAACTGCAATTTTAATTCTGCCGTTTCTTGGCTGCAGCCACTTTCTTTGCGGGAGGCGGTGGTTACGGGAGTTGCGAGACGCCCTTTGGTCACTGCGCTGACGAGTAGCGCGAGTTTGTCTACATCAGGGGCGAGTTTGAGGCGCCTCCTTATTCGCTCTAACCGAGTGTGAGGTCATGGTTGTTTGTCCTAATTGAGGCGTATTGCCATCACCCTGGTATGTATTGTGACGGTCGCACTGCCGTTGTTCGTAATAAGTGGGCATTCGTTATAACTGCAACCGTTGTAATTGGGCTCGACTGTATTGCACAGGAGTGCCTTGATCCCCTGAAGTTAGAAACAAAAAGAAATACAGTAGTTTATAGTTATGTTTCCTGTGCTGTAATTCATCTCCGAGGCCAAGCACACAAGGTAACTCAGGGAATTTAGAAGGACGCGGTTGTAGGCCAGTTGGTAGGACATCGTGAGGAGTAAAACCGCAAAGCAGGACGGGACAAAGGCAGGCGACAACACAGGGGGGTACTGTCAAATGAACATTACTTCCTCTGTAAGGCATGTTGACGGGCTAGTTGGTTATTCATCTTGACACTTGGGAAAAAACCCACCTAGGCGCAAATGATTTCACGACACAAAAAGAGACGAGGAGACAACGGACAACGGAGACAACGTCTGTCCGTTGTCTCCTCGTCTCTTTTTGTGTCGCCGCCGCGGTGGCTCAGCGGTTATGGTGCTCGGCTGCTGACCCAAAGGACGCGGGTTCGATACCGGCCGCGGCGGCTAGAATTTCTTTGGAGGAGAAATTCTAGAGGCCCGCGTACTATGCCATGTCAGTGCACGTTAAAGAACCCCAGGTGGTCGAAATTTCCGGAGCCCTTCACTACGGCGTCTCTCATAGCCTTAGTCGCTTTGGGACGTTAAACCCCATAAACCAAACCATCTTTTTGTGTCGTGAAATCATTTGCGACTAGGTGGTTTTTTTCCCAAATGTCAAGATTATTTCCTCTGTCGAGAGGCTCCTTTCTCAAAGTTATCTGCTGGATCCTTCTTTGTTGTATTTTCATATTGGCCTTTGCCGTACGTAGATGTGATGCAAGTGCTTTAAGTTTTTCCTGCTATAGCTGACTTCAGATTTCTTAGGTAACCGCGGTGATTTATCTGGGTTCCGGGGATAACTTATCTCTGTGCGGTTCGGATCTAAAACCAGGCAAGTTTCTTTTCTGTAACCTGAAGCATTGCAGAGAGCTATTACCTCGGCAACACAACTATTTTTACACTGAACCCTATTAGATGACTAGAAGTGGATACTACAAATGCAGCCCCGAGGATTTTGGCGCTTTCCGACCCTGCAATGCGAATACTAAAATTTGCATTTCGTCAAAGATATGTCTAAGAGAGGAAGACTTCCTTCTGATAGACCAAAGTTCATTCAGTTGTGAAAGCATTTGTGACGACCAGCTAACGCATGCTGACAGCTGTGTCGCCTCGACCGACCTTATTACCGCAACTCTGGTATTTAAGACTGCCGCTGAGGTTGTTTTGTTGAAGAAGTTACTTCAACTAGGACACTTAGCATTACCTCCGCTCTTTTTACGAGCAACTAGGCACAAAGAATGGCAAGGCTGAGCTAAGAAACAATGTCCAGCCTCGTCCTGTAGGGTGTTTCAGAGAAGACTAAATAATTCTCAAAAATAGGTTTTTTAAAATAAAAATATGGCTTTTTCAGCATAGTATTAGCGGTGTTGGCGGGCACCAAAAATACCGGTGAATCGTCTTATGTTGTGAGCTGGTTAGCTAACTTTTAATGATTAAATTTTAACGTTCAGAGTTAGGCGTTTATTTGCAATTAGAGATTTGTAGCCGGTCGTTATTAATAACCATATCAATTTCTAAAATTTTGACAGCGCGAATACCCTTGGCGATGTGGTTCGACGAAATTTGCCTTTTTTGACTAGTTACGTGCACTGGAAAGGTTCCTTTGCCTCCGTGCTTTTCGAAGGCGCATGTATCTTGGCACGATGTGGCCAAATTTTCTCGAGCCACAGCACCGAGGATAACCGTGCTTGCTAAATTCTAAAAACTGATATGGCTGTCACTAACCATCGGCTACGAATCTCTAACTGCAACCACTTGCCTAGTTGTGATAGTTCAAAAGTTAATTATCACAGATTACTTAACCAACTTATAGGACAATTCGGGGCTTTCCGGTATCCGCTAACACTGGCAATACTATGCCGCAGAAGCCATATTTTTCCCACAAAAAGCTTATTTTTTAAATTACTTAGTCTTCCCTGAAACACCCTGTATATTATGTACGATGCGTATGTTCTTATGTCCGAACCCTCCGATGCTTGTAAAGTTCGGAGGGCTACGTCGTGTTTGCATCAGGCACGTCTTGCGCTTACCAGTAACTGAGGCAGAGGGCTACCGCCACGAGAGAGAGGGTGATGACGCCGAACAGTGGAATGTAACGGTTGAAGAAGCGTCGATGCCAGTCATCTGTACAAGTGAGAAAGGAAGACGACGGGCGGTACAGCACGTTACGTATTATTAACTTATTTATTACGGAGCGCAACGTCTGTGAGGCTAACGGAATTCTATTTAGGTCATATGGATGGCTTTCACCGAAGCCACATTGGTAGCCACGTTGGCGAATCAATCCAAGGGCAAAAGAAGCGCGCTTACCTAATACGCTTTCTGCTACTTGCACTGCGCGACTCTGGTACAAGCTATGCCTGTGTGCAGCTTCATGATTAGAGACCAGATTTTAGCAAAATCTTTACGTCACTTCACTTCACTTCCCTTCACTTTATTACCTTAAAGACCCCCTTTGGGGGTATTACATAAGGGGTGGGAGTACAAATATAGATTGAAATATGATTGCCTACATGATATTTATGAAGTCTATATTTAAATTGCTAACAAAACTTGATTGGCAGGTGATGGCACTTTGTTCTCAGGCAGGTGATGGCAGGTTATTTTGTTCTCTGTATCTCTATCGCGCCTATGCAACATATAAGCATGAATAATGCTTTAAGAAGCGTATTTACAGCGTATTGACTACGCCTGTAAATGTCTATTGCGGGTGTTGCCTAAAATAGCATTTGAGAGCTTTTGGAGTTTCAGTTTCGATTGGCGTCGGTCTGATCTTCTTTCAACAGCTAACAGCATTGAGGCTTTTTCGATTCCTACACCATACAGCCATTCAGTCACTCATTCAATTCGGTCGCATGTCAATGAACGCGGCTTCTTGTGCGTTTCGTCTTAGCGTGACAGCAACTTGAACGGTGCCTAAAAGGAAGACACCGAAGAGCGCGGTGGTTCGAGAATGGACTCGCTTGTCTACGTATACTACCCAGTACTTTGCCAACCGTTTAAAAAGTAGGGAAGAACGCCCCTTCATATTTTGTGGGCAGTGCGCGCGTGATGAAAGAACGTCACGGTTAAACAAAGCTTATGATTGTAAACGGTGGCGGTCTGTTCCGAGAAGTCCTCTTTTTCCGTATGCGACAATATGCGAGTTTTTTCATGCAGTGGGTTTACTCCGCCGCATTTTATTTTATTACCTTTCAAACCTTTCCTATCCTTCTGTCAGGCAAATCGGGTAACTCCCTGAGAGGTATCGCTCGGGAGCGGCGGTGACTGATGGCGCAGTCTCACTGCGTACGAGCATCGTTGGGTAATGTCGGCGCTACCGTTTCATCGTTTTGGCAGTGACATCTTTGACAAGTTTCCGGTGTTTGACGCACTTCGATTCATCGTTCAGACCATAGTGTTTTATCTCTGGGGATAAATGTGTGGCGCATTTCTCCACCGGGGCTTTCCTAGACACGTTCAGTCAAAACATCTGTTGCGATGTGGCGTCTGAGCTGGCTGTATGGCTTTTCTATATCCTAATATTTCTGTGCAGATCCCGTGCGAAAATAAGCACCACCTGACCAAACATGAAAGGCCTGCAGCTCACATAGCATGTGTTCGGCGCACGCTACCCTAATCATACAGAGAGCAATTTTTAGCTGATACCCTTGCAAGCTAGAGGAAGCATGCACTTAGAACCTTAACACGAATGTGTGTGCCGCTATAGTCGCCGGTATTTTACGGGCTAAGCTGGAAAACCCAGTTTTTAAAGAATTCCTAAAAACATACCACCGGAGCGGATTTTAAGACGTTGAAGGAATATGGATGAACGCCATCGAATATTATTCCCACAACTTTGGTGGCGTCAAGGCTGTTATAGGCGGCTGCTCAACAGCAAAACGCGTTGCAGCGAATATCCCTTCTGAAGACACCCTTCAAGAGGATCTTGCTCACTTGTGCTCTCATGCACGTTAAAGAACCCCAGATGGTCGGAATTATCCGCAACCCTCCACTACGGCGTACCTCATAACCTGAGTCGCTTTGGGACGTCAAACCCCCATAAACCCATAAAATTAAGCATTTTAGGCAAAATTCGATGGAAGCTTCATCGGTAAGAGGCAAGAACAACTGCTTTCCTCGTCAGAAGAATCTCCGCAAGTTTTTTCCTACGAACACTTGCGGATTCCTTTGATACATTAAACATTCTCAACTACAGATTCGCTCCTCTGACATCAGTCGACATTGGGCTCACGTTTCCAGCTTACAAACTGGTTCTCGGCGAGAATAGAGAAAACTTTGAACTTAGAAGCCTGAATATGAATAATATTTCCTTATGTTTCCTCAGCTTCTGCCGTAATATATATAGCAAGACTGAGCATCGCGCGGTAAGACAATGCATTAGACTTTTGCAAGGCCTCGGTTATTTCAAGGACCAACGGACCTTCTCATTGTTCCGCTCTTTATCTCTGTATCCGTTTCAGCGGTATGATGTGCTAGGTTTATAAGAACGCTCTGTCACCGGCCGCGATAGCTTGGTAGATCCGATGCTCGGGTGCTGAGCCCAAATGCACAGCACTGAATTCTGGCTGCGGCAGCAGCATTTCGATACGGCTGAAATGCAAACATATAAAGAACTTTAAAGAACACTAGGTGGTCGATAATAATCTGGAGCACCCCACTACAGCATCTCAAGCCCGAATTGCAGCTTCGAGGATTTAAACGCCACCCACAAACACTCTGGTTGTGAATATTTATCTTAATATGCGCGCCTATTTCAATATACCAGGTGTCCCAGCTAAATGTAACCAAGCTTTTAAAAAACATGGGGGGTCCTAGCCGTCTGAAACCAAATGAGGGTTGTTTAGAGTCGCGTGACCTAGTCTGCAGTATTTTTTTCGTTACTCAAGGTTGAATAATTAGTTAAGCTTAATTAACTACCTTTGTAATTATTGACTTGAGGAACAAAGTGCCAATGGAAAGGTTGTAGATCGCTTTGAGTAAACAGCTTACTGGGACATTTGCAGCAAAGTAATATTTGCGTAAAGTAGTTTTTTTTTACCGGCCTTTAACCGTAACTCGGACAATAAAAAAAGCTTCCACATGACAACTGTGCCACTTCAACGTCCCAAGACACGCCTTAAAGAATAAAATCCGTTTTTTTCTGAAGTCCTCTCTTCGAAGAGACTTTGGGTACACATTGGGGCAGAAAAGTGAGCGAGCAGCTGGTCACGTGACAACTTTCTTTTAAGGCCAATAAATGAAGCTACGTAAATCGTAACTTGACAGAAAGAGCATTACTAGCGGTTTTTCGAGGCGATCTAAAACTTTTTCATTGAAACTTTCCTCCTGAAGTCAATAATTAAAAAGTTAGCTAATTAAACTTAACTAATGGATTAGCTTTGAAGAGCGAAAAAAATACTCAAGACTAGGTCACGCGATTGTGAACAACCCTGAGTTGGTTTCACTGGTCTAGGACGCTTCGCCTTTTTTAAAAGTTTGGTTACATTTAGCTGGGACACCCGGTATATTGAGCCTATCTAGGCGTCGGAAACCGACTTCTTTAACGCCTAAAAATATGGCGTTTCATTGAGACTTACACGACGTCACGCCAAAATCGTCTATGAAAGCTCAACTGTGGCCCAAGGCATGTGCTAATTGCTGTATAGGCCAGTCGCTTATACTAAGATAATTTTGAGCGGCCCATGCGGCTGAATCTGTGAAGAGGCTTTAGCGAGTACTATCCGACCGGTGCTTGTACTGCACCTGGAAAACTTTGTGTTTATTTCTAGAACAGTTTTTCTGGTATGTTACATAACGATGATCTAAATGTTCTGAAGTGAGTAACGGTAATACGAATAAGAAAGAAACTATCAGAATGCAGGCAGTGAAAAAACGTAAAGATTTATGTATTAATTTTTATACAGGTAGGAACTCTTCGCTATTTATGCAGCGGGACTCTGCTCAGTACGCTGAGTAACTTCTGCTCGCATTATTACTTTTCTTCCGCCTTCTGAGCTCCTAGGACTAAACCGCCCTCCATTTTTTACAACGTCTTGCATTGATTAATAACACGTGGACGTTTCTGCCCGAGCAAAAAGAAAAACTAGCGTTTAGAAAACACATACTCGTGCTGAAAGCGGGAAAGAAGGTAATAAACCGCAACTCAATAAAACAAGACGATATGACTAGCTGGCACAGATAACTGAAGAACAGTTTGTTTTTACGGGGGGGGGGGGGGGGGGGGGGTTGCGTGCAACAATTCTACGGCTCTGAAGAGTTTCTAAACGTGCAGCGGCAGTTATTTGATGCCGCAACGCATTCAAAATACCACGGTAAGAATAATAAAGAAGCTGACTATACTGACAAGCAATGAAAGCAGCTGGAACGAAAAAAATTACACCGTGATGAACTCTTACGTGCGCAGAAGCTGTACGACTGCAAAAACAAAGAAGAGCCTGGGTAGTCCTCCTGTTCAGTTCTGGCATTCTTGTGTTATTCACTCTTTTTCGTACTGCTACCTCAGTACCGAAGTAGGGCAGACGAAAGGAAACCATTGCATAGGAACCACCTGGTATACTTAACCAATAAACGAATGAACTTCAAAATAAACAGGCATCTTTTCAGCGGCTTGTTCGCCTACACCTGTATGGTTTTGCTGTTAGTCAACTTCCTTTGTAGCTGCTAGTTTGTCTACTCATTTGGTCGACCTACTCTGAAAACACGCATTATTTTAGAATCTTGTTTTTAATATTGTTGTTCACCCATCGCCTTAGCGCTTTAAAAACTTCGCAGTGTACTCGGTTTTCTTTATTCGTCACTATTGTTAGTTCATCCGCGCAAGAACCATCCACATACAATCACTCATGGTTATTTCACACAGTTGTCACTGTTACTGTGAGCCGCTGAAGCGATGAATCGCACCTCGATGAGACATTACGCTCGCTTTCTGAATAAGGCACTCAGTTGACGGTCAGTGCCGTGTTGTCCTACGATTCCTTTTTGTCCGTAGTACTTTACGCTGTTGTGGTGACGTAATTCACCAAGCAACTCGACAAAATTTTCTTGTTTAACACATAAAACATTCATTTTCCACCTGTCACCGCAAGAGCTCCGTAAATGCTTTCTTTGCTGTGTTAATCACCAAGTGTACAGGAAAATCACTTGGTCAAAAGCCAAATGACCAGCGCTTTAGCCTAAAGCAATCTCTCACTTCCTCGCTTGTCAATTCTGGGACGTTTTTTTTAGCTGTAAGAGGAACGGCAAGAGAAACAGGCCATCGGACATCCTCGTAGTAAAAAGTTATCACCCGGGCAAGCTTAGAACATCCTCTTCTAAAGAACGTTCTTTAAGGTTTCTTTCTTTTTTTACTCCTCAGAATCCTCTTACGAGCGAACGTCTGCTGTAGCCCAGAATTTATGCTGCGTTCTTAACTTTATGAGCCGCCCCTTAACTATGGTAACGTTCAGAACTCAGCAAACCATCCAACCCACATTCCGACTGTAATCAACCGCGTCCAATGGGTTTTCATAAGCACTAAATTATGGATACGTGCGCGAGCTAAGATCTTCTCTCGAAATTCGTCTGAATTTACGTGAAAAAGAAATTGGACGGTTGCGTACTTTCTATACTGCAGCCATTAGGCTACAGCTGCAGCCTCTTTCATACCTGGACACGGTTCCCAGACAAAATAATAAGTTGGCACAACAAATAGGGTTGGCGCGAATATTCATAAAAACCGAAACGAAGGCTGCAATGATCACATATCATGATCTCACCAATCATTTTAAACTAGAGAGGAGAATTTTCCCCCCTCCAGACAAAAGACTTACTAAAGAACAAGAGGTTACGTGGCGTCGTCTACAGACGAGATCGATACGCACCCCATCACTCCTCGCGCACATTTATCCAGACCTTTACAACCCAAACTGCAAACACTGTGGTCAACGTGCTACCTACGATCACATCCTGTGGGACTGCAAAATAGAGCCATCTCCGGGTGATCTAGTTACAGCTCCTTCTCTCGAGCGGTGGGAGACCGTGCTGGCTAGCTCTGACCCCAGAACGCAAGTTTTGGCGGTGGAGTGGGCTGACAAAGTCGTCGAGGGCTATGTACTCTCGACCACGTAACGCGACCTCTTGCCAAGCTCTTTCCGGCGAATAAAATGTTTTACAATCAATGTGACCGTTCTTACGTTGGCCGATCAAGTAACCTGAATGTCGAGGTTGAGCCTGCACAAGCTTTCTTCTTTAACATATTTAATGAAATGAGCAGTTGTTAAATCTGTCATTGCGCTTTTCCGATTGGCCCTCCACAGAAATATTTGTCAAGCTTCTCAAGGCCGCTAGTAGCAGCACTTGCAAGCTTTACTTAATGTCAGCGACCGCTTCTGTACGCGTTTACTACTCTTGTTTACTGCCTGCCACATTATCGCCTTATCACACGGTTTTGCGCTGTTATCACCAGCATGAGCTTGACGAGCCTTACACTTAGCTCTCCTCACACTTTGTCTCTAGTCTTCAGGCCTTTTCTGTGTCTGGTCACTTCGCCAGCTTTACGCGCCATTCGTTCTAGCTAAGTGCTTGGCCGTCGGTTAAATACTCACGCCTAGTCCCATTGTAATCGCCAAGCACGTACGTCCTGAAAGACTCCCAGAATCCGGGTTCTCGGTCGGTGTCGGCAGCCAGCGTACCTTGCGTGCTCGTCTTAGTAACGACGATAATCCCCTTGTCCCGGTCGCCTTCGTCGCAAAGGCAGCACTGTTGCTCCAGCACTAGCGAGGCGGCGAACAGAAACAATAAACAGCCCGCACCACCACCCCGCGGCGTCAAACAAGGCAGCATGGTCGCAGAAAACAGATCCACTCGCACCGTCACCGATGTCTTTCGCGCACTCGTTTGGTCGATGGTACTCGAAGCGTCTGCATGTCACCCGCCATGCAGCCTTAACAACTAATAACCAGTAACGAGGAGAGCCTGCAGAGCTCCCGAACCGCACTGACTCGCGTCGCTCGCGGTCTGGCCCCCGCGCTGCTCCTAATGCCAGACCGCAGCAGGCAGCTCGCTCGAGACCCGCGGCGCAGTTGGTTGTCAGATCGGCGTGCTCTGTGAGAGCGTTCCCGAAACTCCAGCGCAGCCCTCCCTTCGAGCGGTGTCGTGCAAGACGCAGCAGCTGCTGCCGAGGTGGGCTACTGGTTCGGACGTGCGAGAAGCATATCCGTCTTCGGCCATCTGCGTATTGTCTTACGCCCACGTTGGACCGGTCGGCGCGTATGTATGAGACGTGGATATGCGTCATCGTGTCTCAGTGGCGCGACGGAACATTGCATTGACGTTGTAGGGTTAGAGGGCCGGGGGAGATCTCTCGACGCATTTTCCCAATGGATTGGGCGCTGCGTCAGATGGATGTTGACTGTGTGTCAAGTTGGATCTGGTTAATCGCTTAACCGCCTGAGGACATTAGAGAGCAAACTTCGTTCATTAGTATGCCAGGTCGAGCTGTAAGATAGCGCCTATTAATTCTCCAAGTGTGATGTGTAAGGTACGAATGAAACACGAAAAAAATAGGTCATCGCTTTTCTACGTATTCAGCGGTTGGATAAACCATTATTCGCGGTTATAATTAACGTAAGCTGCTGTATCTCGTTTTTCGCGTGATACACAACTCACTCTAGAAGAAAGGGATTGGAGGAGGTAAAGTTTAATCCCAAGGAAGTGACAACAAAAAGCTAAAACGGCAATTCCCCCAAGTAGAAATTCTGAGGTCGCGCACCTCAACAAACTGTTCAGTGCTAGCAAAGTACTCACATAAATGGGTATTAGGACACTTGGCAGGTCACACCGAAATGGAAGCAAAATGGGAACAACTAAGAAGACATAACGGCTAATTTGGTGTCATCTAACAAGAGGCAGATGATCGATCCACTTGTACGCTCGCCACCTTGAAAATCGCAAGAGAAAACAGCAAAGAAAAAAGAAGCTGTATAGACTAAACGGAGTTCTCAAAACGCCTGTTCATAGAAATCTAGTTCGCGATGTATGTAGCCGAAACACGGTCGCTCTGAATAAAGCTGCTTTGACGATCTCCCCGAGGAACGACCACATTTTTAATATCATTTTTTTATTCTAGAGGCTTGATGTATTTAGGACGTCATTTCACGTAAGCACTCAAGAAGTTTTCAGCACGGCGCAGAATTTACGTCCTCAACGGCATTTGAGCTATCTGCCTACCAGAAACACGAAAAACAAACAAGCAAACAAGGCTGTTCAAAAAGGTGCTGCGAACCGACGCCACTGGATAACGTTCGCTGCAGCGGTAGCAAACGTTTTCACAAATTGAGCTCCTCTGTTCGCATATGATTTTCGACTACACGAGGCTAGATTCTCTCTCCATTTGACACCACCAGATCATCTTGTCGTCAGCTTGGCACTGTAATGTGCGGCTATATACGGTACTCCCTTGTCCTCCGCTCTACGCCGTTAATTATACAGATGTTCAGCAGCTGCGTCGCAAGTATCACTTCGCAAAATCAGACAAAAGCACGCTAAAGCGAATCAATGACATTGGTACGAAGAGATATAAAATAACCGTAATTGAAGCGCGATCCATAGCGTCGGTCGGCGGGCGACGCACATATGCAAGAGCCCTTGCGCACGGCTGCTGCGTCAGCGGTCGGGCCTGCTTATATTTAGCTGAGTCCGCAAAGCGGGCACGGCGCGCATATGCCGCGATGTGTGCGGGGAGCGACACGCACGAAGCGGCTGTCTGCCGAGCAGCGAGTGCCGCATGAACAACCTCCTCCCTTCTCCTGACAGCTGCGCGTGCTAGCGTTCTTCAACCTCTATTATGTACCCGCTTCACGGAAACGTTCCGAAATGCGTGGCTGCGGCGATGGCCCGTCGTTGATTCTGCCTCGTCGCTTTAAAGCGAGCCTGAGGGCAAATGGTAAA
Source organism: Amblyomma mixtum (assembly GCF_055824585.1). Classification (NCBI taxonomy): domain Eukaryota; kingdom Metazoa; phylum Arthropoda; class Arachnida; order Ixodida; family Ixodidae; genus Amblyomma; species Amblyomma mixtum. The sequence goes on from NC_143018.1 coordinate 65,606,077, forward strand.
AGTTGGCCTGCGTCGTACATAACTATCAGTGAAAACGGACCATTTATAAGGCAGAAAACAAAAACAAAAAAAGAGAACGTTTGCAACATTCGCGTCCGGGGCGAAAGCACAGCGTACCCAAACATGCAGAATTGGTCTTTCTCTACTTAACATTCATTGATCCCAGGGAGTCCTCATACCACTCTCGACGCAGTGGGTTCAACGACAAGCGATGCGCCACTGCCACAAGCGGTGCTGCCACAAACGGAATTCGCGCGATCCAGGTTGCTCTCGGACACACAAAGCTAGACATTTTTGCTAGGCTCTGAATCTCCGGTTTAGTGCTTTCGGACTGAAAAAATCATGGGCAGTTTAGCTTGGGGCTAATAACAGATTATCGTGCGCTAGCACGATTAGCCCTGGTTTTGCATGGTTTGTCTAGGCCTTCTATGGTTTTGACCGACTTGAACTGGCTCACCTTGGTGCATATGTCATATGATGTAAGTTTGCGTTACGATTGCATCAATTTCGACTTGTACTGCAGTGGAAATGGTCATTCTCTATATTCATAGATCCCTTGGAGTCCTGATACTACTCCTGGCTCAGTGGTGCAGCGGTTAAGCGATGCGCCACTGCCCTGCGATGGCAGGTGCTCCCAGCGGTGGGGCTATGAGACCCAGGTTGCTCATCCCGAGGAACCCCTCGCGACTAATCATTGATTGAACTTCCATCTGCCGTGATGGCCAGGTTGCTCACAATCCAGTGTGTTGGTTGATCACGTGATCACAAGGTCACGTGACCTAGATGTCCCACCTGCCACCCAGGCGCTTTGCCCCCAGCTCTTCCAGGTCGCGGACGGACCAGAGACAAATTGACAAAGGATTTTCGGCGGAGTTGAAATCCAAGTGCTAGCGCAATAAAAATTGCGAGGACACTTTGGCTATATGGATACCCAAATTATACATCTTTCGGGGATCTTAAGTGTTACTTACGCTTTATTACACATTTTCCCCTCTAATTTGACATAAATACGACATTTTTCCGACCATTCTGTGGCAATTTCCACTATGCCGTGACGACTTCCGGTGGATGTGAGGTCACACCGTTCCCGTGGCAATATGACGTCCGCGCTATTTCGGCACCATTTCGACATTTTTTACTGTTATTAACTAATTTCTCTACAGTCATCAAACGTCGCTTCTAGGTTCATTTGTTCCTCCTCTATCTGAAGCAATGATTCGTTTTCTCCAACATTTTTAGTTCCCGAGTTAACACGAGTTAAACGGTGCCGACAGTATGAGCCATTAAAGAAAGGCTTTCGTCTTTAAATAGAATAACAGTTGGCGCCATCAGCGGCGATTTCGCGGTTGAAATGCGTGCGTCAGCACAGATTTTTGTATGCGAATCTCAGAGGCTACCCTATACCGCCATTCACTTCAAAACGCGGGCAACACGCGTCTCTTTCGGTAAAGACATCACAAGCTTTAATCACGGGCGGAAAGATATCTGAATCAAATTTTCTCTGCCATATTTCTAGGGCAAAGAACGAAGATCGAGGAAGAAGGACGAAAAATGCGGTCTCCATCTATTTGCGCTAGAAACATGGAGACCAGTATAAATTTGTTTTACAAATTTTTTCTCCGATAAAGGCGATCAACTTTATGGCTTTTGGAAAAACATCAATGTAGCCAATAAGACCCAGGTCGCCAATTTTTACTGAGAACACTTTTTGTATGGAGGTGACCTCTGCGTACCTTCAACACATCTGTGCAATCAAATTTAATCTTTTGTGCAGTGGTGATCTTGCAAGATAAAGCAGACAGATAAAGCAGGGCGGATTAACCATGCAATCCCCGGTTGGCAACTTCGCACTGGAGGTGAGGGATAAAGGGAGGGAAAGAGGAGAGAATGAGAGTTCAGTTCTTTGCTAGAATGGGAAGTATAATACACTGAACACTCGCCTGCCTTAAGTCTTGCGCTTAGGCCTATAGCTTTTAGGGGTGAGTAGGACAAAGCCTGACATTTTGGTACTTAGCGCCCTCTAGCTTTTTTTAAACGAGCAAAACGCTCGTTGGTTGGTTTGCGGGTTTAACGTCAACAGGTGACTCAGGCTGAGAGACGCCGTAGTGGAGGGCTCCAGATAATTTTTACCACCTGGAGTTCTTTAACGTGAACTTGCTGAAGTACCTCGGGCAGTACACGGACGTCTAGCATTTCGCCTCCATCGAAATGTGAACGGCGCGGCCAGGTTTTGATCCGCGTCTTTCGGGTCAGTGGCCGAGCCACCGTAGCGTCTTTAAAAACATATCGTTTGGATATTTAGCTACCATGACTCGCCACATGCTCACTGCAGTTAAATTTAGAGCTCTGGAGATTTGATGTTTCCTAAGAAGAGCAAAAATTTCTGAACCGTGGCCGAAAACCACGACTAAACTGAGCAAGCAACTTGGATAATGGCAAGCATTTAGTTGCAACTTGTCAATGGCTTTATCTCACGCAAAGTTTAGGAATGCTTGCAGCGCACGTTATTCAAAGAGAATTATATTTACAGTTTGAATTTTTACAAACTATGCCGTTTGTAATATATTGTTGCAAAGTGGGTATCCTAAAAACAAAAGTAAACATATGGTGGTGTTTACTAGCAAAATATTGAATATTTGGTTCACTGGCTGCAAAGGAGGCCATTTTGTAGTGGTAGAAATTTGAAATTTCGCAAAGTCCGGAAAATGAAATCGTGCACCAATCGGCTTTACTATTTTTTTTTTTCGCTGGCAAGCCATATGTTGCTCGACAAAACTTATTTTTCTGTATACAACACCATACATTAGGATTAAATTGTGCACTGGATATGTGCCGTTGATGCTTCACAACAAAGCCCTCAAAGTGTTATCACAACAATGTTGTGATGTCTTGCATTGCAGCCAGCTGATGTTGCTAAAATTCATTGCTTCCTTTCCTAGGATGCCCAAAAATGTGAGAGGTCATAAAGTGAGAGCTGCGCAGGCAAGGACATACACAGTCCATATGCGTATCAACGCTAAGCATATAGGACCAAGTTGACCAATTTCTTTTGTTAGTGGCATTTAAGTACTTAATTTTTGGACACAGCGACCTTAGAGAGAAAGTTGTAATGAAAGGATGGGCGGTGAGGTCGGACGGCGGGAATGCGACCCTGGCCTGCTACTCCATCACACAGCGATCTCGTTTCCAAGACAAGATCGCTGGATTTCGAAGCATAACATACATGCTTAACAGGCATGTTAGCATGTTTGATGTCACTGCATAAATACTGTCAGGTGAGACTCAAGATATCATGTCTTACACTGCGATATTGTTAGATCACCAAGAAAAGCTTTCAAAAAATATATACTTCTTACAAATATTTTTTGGAAGGAACGGTTTTCTTTTTAATGTGTTGCTGCTTTGTAGCATTACCTAATGATTAGGAGAGAATGCACGACATACTGATCACTTTTAATAGAAATCTGAAGAGTCACAGTTCGACTATCATCCTAAGACACGAGGCCGACCTCGTGTCTCATCTTTTTCCTATTGTAACGCCCTCCGTTCTAGGCTTATACAAGAACTACGCTTGAGAAGTAACTAGCTCTATTCCAACCTATTTTTATGATGTCGAGACCACGTTTATGACAAACGAATACTTTTATTCGTGCGAAGAGTACTCTCCGCGAAAATCGCACCTTATTCGAGGCATGCTCTCCGTACTTTATGCCACATAAAAGAAGATGTACATGAAGTATAGACGTAACCATGCGTAACTTATGCTAAACATGTCCACCCGATCATAAGAAATTTCTTTGCGATCTAGCGCCGAAAAGCCTTGCAAGCAATTAAGTTGACATGGTGCTGTATAAAGACGCCTCGAAAAGGAAAAGCGAGGGTCTAGATAAAATAAAAAAAGACTGCTGTACTATCAGCGGCCACAAACAATAGCGTCTAGCTCAGCCAGAGATTTTTATATCCCCGGTCTAAACATTCATGCGACATAAACATTACCAGGTACCGCATCATCATATGATTTCATCCCAGACAAAACACTGCTATAATATCATCATATGATCGCACTTCAAAATAACTCATAAAAATTATGGAAACGAGTCTGGCATATTTGAGAGAACAGTAATACAAACACACACATTCTCGAGTGGCGAGAAACAGCACCCGAGGCGAGGCGGAGGTCCGTTCAGTCGTACGAAGTCGCGTACCACAGGAAATATATGGACGCCACCAGCGCGAACGCGACAGGAAAGATGACGCGTGCGAGCATATCGAGTTCGTTGACTCGATACGCTCGGTACGAGCGTTCCGTCTGGCTAGCCGTGTCACACACGACCGTGACCGCCCTCATGGTGGGGGGTCTGCGGCAGACGCGGTAGCGGGGCTCGGCCACCGAAGACGCCGACGCCCAAGGGTTCGCCACGCCGGCGGTCTGAGCCCTGGCCTGCTCCCGGTAGGCGCCGTGGGCCACCACGAACTCCAGCAAGCTGCAGAAGACCATGACTGCGCTGACGAAAAACCACACGTCCCCCGGCTGGAGCTGGGTCGAGTGCGGATTGGCGATGCGGTTGTGGCCCACCTGAGCCACAAGCATGAGCAGGCAAGCGACACCCAGCGTCACCCTGGAGGCGGCCGCGCCGACGTCCACCCAGAAGGCCATCCAGGACACGACCACCACCATGGTGGACGGCATGTAGGTGGTCAGCAGGAACGACCACGTCACCTTGGAGAAGTGGAAGCGGGCCGCGACGGTGGGGGCGCTGCCGACCACGGAGGAGGCGTCTTCGAGCTGCACGGGCTCGGTCAGGACGAGGGCGTAGATGAAGGGACGCGCGTCCTGGTGCACGGTGACGCTCTCGTACTGGCCCCGAAGAGGGCTGACGGTGTCGTTGTTGATCCACGTGAGGCTGGGCACGCTGTCGCTGTTATGGAAGAGCTTGACCACGAGGCTGCACACGCTGACGCCCAGGAGGAAGTTTGCCTGCTGGCCCAGGCAGAGAACCTGCGCGGGTTTATTCCGAGATGCGTTTTCTGGCTGGTTTGGTTTTATGGGGTTTAACGTCACAAAGCGACTCAGGCTATGAGGGGCGCCGTAGTGGAGGGCTCCGGAAATTTCGACCACCTGGGGTTCTTTAACATGCACTGACATCGTTTTCTAGAGAAAAGGACTCTAGAGTGCGGGATCAGTACTGAAAGCCTGCTTGTTGTGAGGAAAAAAAAGAAGTTATGAAGCGGGGTCGTGAATGACATGAATTTCCCAGCGGATATACCGTTAGGTATACTTACAGCCTATAAAAAGCCACGTGCTTATAAAAATTTATGAAAATTTTGTGACAGCCAATCGTATATTGCTATTTTAGAGACCGCACTTTGCAAACCGTGAGTCCACGTGATGTTGTTAATTGAAGGCATAAGAGATCATTTTATAATTATGTAAACTACACACAATGTAGCGCACAAAGATGCGCTGTACGCGATTTCAGTTTCGATAAAGGAGCGCCGCCTCTGTGGAGTTTGCAGGGAGACCCCTGCCGTCGTAACTGCCGACGCCATCTTGGGCTTCATGTTAACAGCTATGGGGCTGACAAAGAAGCGTATGGCTTATGGTAATGTCATCAGCTGGAAACATTATTAACAGACGAATAAGTTTTTCAAGCGGTTTTGTGCCGCTTTCATTCGCGCAAGTGCTATGGAATTAGCGCCCACCACAGCAACCAACCGGAAGCAGGTGACGACGCTTCGACGGAGCGAACGATCTGCATCGGTGAGTGCAATGGCCGTAATTAACATGTGTAGCTGAATGAGTCGGAAAACAAAATGAAATTTGCTGAAAAGCAGAACAGGTGAATGCGACCGAAGAGCTGAGATTCGGAGGAGCAGAGTTTCTATTGTACGCTCTCGTTGCTTGCTTGGTCATGGAGAGGGTGAATTAATTTTGACAAGCAGCGTTTATGATGGAGTAGCCCCATTCTCAATCGATCATACAAGCGGCAAAGGTCACAGCGAGCTATGTGACCGAGGCGAATTCCCATTTGACTGCTGCAGTGTTCGCGTTCGAAGGGATACGCGCGATGAAACTGAAATTCAGTTCCTCCTGCCAATCACATAGGACTATTCACATTACTAGCTGTAGACATCAGTTCATGGAAAAAAATACGCGCTCTCACTTAGACACCTCTCGCTAGGAGTTATCGGTGCACTAATAACACACAAGACTAATGAAAGGGAATAAAAAAGCCGACAGAGCACTTAAGAGTGCTTACATGTGAGAAGGCGTCAGCCCGCCCGCTGAGTTTGTGAACGCAGTCCTCGCGCGCTGCGGTGTGATGGAATCCGATGCAACGCAGCTGGTAATTCAACCTCCGCCTTAAGGGCATGACACGGCTGCTAATCGGTTAATGCCCATATATGGGTTATTAATCTTCCTCTAATTAACTATCATACATTCCTGGGAGCCCCCATACCACTCACGGCGCAGTGGTGCAGTGGTTAAGCGGTGCGCCACTGCCCTGGGAAGGCAGGTGATGACACCGGTTGGACTTGTACGGTTGAGGTTGTCCCGAGCAACCTCGCGCGACCAATCATTAATTTAACCACCGTACACGATCATATGGTCGTTGCGCTCCTCCGTGCTACCGTTGTAGTCATCCTAGGCTTTGCATTTCCCGCCTGCCGATCGCACTGAGGGAAGGGCTGGTGTGGTGGGCTTCTGAATCGATGCAGCGCGTCAGAAGAAATCAGAAACCGCAAGCCCACTGAGCTGCTGCGTGGATGATGCACCTGGCTGAGCACCATGCGCAGTCTGTCGAAGCATCGCTGCTGCGGGAACTGCTCCCGTAGTGCCTCTATCAGCTGGTGCGCATGATCGTAACTCTGTAAACAGAGGGCGTCGCCTCATGTACCCAAACAGCGTACCATAGCATGGATGTCTTGTACTTTGGCGTGCCTGCGGCTCCCAATTTCCCAACTACCGCCACGTCGGGCCTACCAGTCACCGATAACGGATTATCAACTGGCTTCTCGCCTCCAATGCAGCCCCGTCATATCGGAGCAGCGTACCGACACAGCAGCCGTGCAAGCACGTCGCGGTGACGCCTCATTCCAGTCGCTGACACTGTGGCAGACCGTTTGCCCTGGTCTCGCACTACGTGCTCGTCCTATGCGAAATACGGTTGCCGAGCTCGCCACTGTACGCAATCCTGCGCTTCCTCGCGCAACCACTCCTCTTGGAATGTGCCGCTCTTTAAGGCCCGAGCCGGCTTCTTTATGACCAGAAGCCTTGCAAGCCAGGCGTCATCGTCGTTTTGACTTCCCTTCATTTGATTTGGTTTGGTTTTATGGGGTTTAACGTCCCAAAGCGACTCAGGCTATGAGAGACGCCGTAGTGAAGGGCTCCGGAAATTTCGACCACCTGGGGTTATTTAACGTGCACTGACATCGCACAGTACACGGGCCTCTAGAATTTCTCCTCCAAAGAAATTCCACCGCCGCGGCTGGAATCGAACCCGCGTCTTTCGGGTCAGCAGCCGAGCACCATAACCACTGAGCTACTGCGACCACGTAGGTGACCACTCCAGTCACCAGCACAATTTGTGACGGAACAGCGCAAAACACCGGGACAAGAGACAAGCGCTGACTTACAACTGATTTTTATTTCGAAGAAACACTGCTTCTTATACCTTCTTCACCCCATCAAAAACATATGCGTCACAACCATGTCGTTCTAGCGTCCAAAAAATTACAACATACGACAAATAATCACAGATTTCACGATAATCACAATAATCACAGTGATTATTTGTCGTATGTTGTAATTTTTTGGACGCTAGAACGATATGGTTGTGACGCATATGTTTTTGATGGGGTGAAGAAGGTATAAGAAGCAGTGTTTCTTCGAAATAAAAATCAGTTGTAAGTCAGCGCTTGTCTCTCGTCCCGGTGTTTTGCGCTGTTCCGTCACAAATGAATAACCAACATGCCCAAGCTAGTGTCCTGGCACCAGCACAACTGAGGCACCCGTCAGTCACTCCTGCCTGCTACCTTCCCAGCCTCCGATGCCCCGTCACCTGTAGAACACAGTTCACATTCCGGCATTGCCAGTGTTGTGGAGCTGCATGACTTGACTATATTAAATTCGAGTTGTACAGGAGCCCTTACATGCTCGCTCAACACCCGGTGAACATTTCTACGTGGCACAAGATCAGCTGACCGCATCTGGACCCAGTCGCAGCTACAGCCTCATTTTGCCGTGGGCACTACAGCACAGGCTCCATGCCGTTGGTCCTATAGCTGCCAGGAAGGTGAGCCTTCATCAGCATGCACTGTTCTTACAACCACGCCCACACTGCCTGCGGTGGCCATAGCTGTTTCCAGCCCAGTCTTCCAAACGCTACCGCAAGCTTCCAGTGCGATGTCCTCATCCGGCCCTCACCTTCCAGAACGGCGTCTTCAGAGGCTCATCACAATCGACGGCAGGCCCGCTACAGGACGCTTTCCACGCGCTCTTAAAGCCCGAGTGCACTATATGCGCATAGCCCCACTTTAAACGGCAATTTCTCGCTGAGGCAGGTGTTCAGCTTATCACGTTGATTGTGTTATTTACAGAACAGTCACCAACACCTTCGACCAACAATCCCTTCAAAATAATTTAACTCATGCGCAAGACTGGTGCAGTGAATGGCTAATGACACTTAACACAAGTAAATGCAAATATATGTCGTTCCATCGTCGCCGTAACCCTCTTCTGTTCCAATACAGCATATGTAACGTTCCTCTCGATCTTGTCCAATCATACAAATACCTTGGTGTTCAAATTTGTCATAATCTTACATGGAATACGCATATTTCAAACATCATATCATCCGCCAACAGAACACTAGGATTCTTAAAGCGTCACCTACGCTCTGCACCTCAGCATGTCAAGCTCCTCGCATACAAATCATTAGTCAGATCAAAATTAGAATACGCATCTCCCATCTGGTCTCCAAAGCAAGCATATCTCAGTAATTCAATTGAAGCAGTTCAAAACCGAGCAACTAGATTCATTCATTCATCGTATTCTTTTGATATCAGCATATCATCCCTCAAATCACAGTCCAGCCTACCTACCCTTGCTCATCGCCACTACATTGCAAGTTTATGTTTGTTTCACAAGTTTTTTTACACTGAGCTACGACAGGAACCCTACATCTGCGCACCACCACCACGCATCTCCCTCCGCACCGGCCATCAGCAGCAAGTGTCACGACCTCGCGCCCGCACCACTACATTTTCTTCATCATTCTTCCCCCGGACCGCCAACGACTGGAACGGCCTTCCCCGAGAACTTGCTGCTATCACATGCCAATCATTGTTCATCGAAGAAGTCACGCGTGTACTTGCTCAGTGATAATCTTATATTTGTATAACTTTCAACTTATCTGTTAGTCATTCTGTATTTCATTTCTGTGTGCCCCACCCCTTATGTAATACCCTCTAACGAGGGTCTTTAAGGTATTAAAGTGAAGTGAAGTGAAGTGAAGTTACCCTTTACCACCAGCATACAGACACCTGACACCTAGTGCGTGTGCTTTCCTGCCCACTGCCCCTCCCACGGCTGCCACAATTGAGCCTTGCCGACCACTTGAAGCCGGACGACTTCACCGGCATCCCAAACTGGACCTCGGCCTTACTTTGTCAAGAACTTTCCTTGATGACGACTGTTACACCACGCACCATGCATCGTGACCTTCAGCGCTACACGCACGTCTTCGCGCGCCACAATACAGTGCGCCTGCCCTTGCGGCTACCATACGGTGGTCCGTTCAAAGTGCTCCAGCGCGCTCCCATGCACTTCCTCCGGTTCATCGACCATCGGGAAAATAGTCTCCGTTCACTGTCTGAAGCCCATACAAGACTGACGTCATCACCACCATTCTGTCACAGCAGCTCTCGACTACGATACCCGTACAAAACGTGCACGTTTCGCACCAGCACCATGCCCCGTCCGCCACTGATAGCCAACAATTCTGGACAAAAGCATTTTTGAACGAGAAAGAGCCTACGAACACAATTTTCCCCATATTCTAAGATTTCAATACAAATATCAATATATCTGCAGATCTCTCGTCAACAGGCTTGAATTTTTTTTGCTCTTAAAATTTTTGCGGTAGTCAAAAGCGTTCCCCATTGGTTTTCTATGGAAGTCTTAGCTGCTCCATGCTAGCGATGGAAAATTTTAATAAGAAATATTCAAAATATTTGTACAAGAATGTTGGACATGGTAAAATTCAGCCTTCCCGCCTCTAGGCTTCCTCGCTACAGGGCCTGAGCAGGGGTGGTTGATCAAGGGTAGCGGGGCCTCTAGCTAAGACAGGGAAGGTGGCTGGGGTATGGTGCTTCTGGAGGGAGGAATCTTCGCTCTCTAGGTACAGAGACAGACGCCGGAATTTTCGCATTTTGATACCGATACTGCTTTTGTAGTAATACAGCTTGTGCACATTAAACAACCTCTTATGTCTAGGGCTTTCTGTGCGACAGACCCAAGGTACCAGGCTCACCTGGAAGACCATCCTCTGGCGGGAAAGCAGGAAGTCGTCGTCCCTGACGAAGACGTCGGCCTCTTCGCAGCGCTCCACTCGGCCGATGCTCTCGAAGACGACGCTGGGCTGCCACACGCGGTGCGCCAGGAACCCGGGCATGATGCGGTGGCCGAGCTGGCGCAGCAGCTCCACGTTGACCCGGGAGTCGCGCCACAGCAACGACACCCAGCCGTGCAGCTGGAACCCCAGTGTGCTGTCCTCGATGTCGCCCACAAACGTCACCTCGAGTTGGATGAAGACCTCGGTCTTGTTGTCGGCCGTCTGCGGAGGCGAAGATTTGCTGTACCTGCGTGAACAGCACCGGCGAGAAAATTTTATTTATCATCATCATCATCAGCCTGACTACACCCACTGCAGGGCATAGGCCTCTCCCATGTCTCTCCAATTAACCCTGTCCTTTGTCAGTTGCCGCCACTGTATCCCCGCAAACTTCTTAATCTCATCCGCCCCCCTAACTTTCTGCCGTCCCCTGCTACGTTTCCTTTCTCTTGGAATCCACTCCGTTACCCTTAAGGACCAGCGGTTATCTTGCCTTCGCATTACATGCCCTGCCCAAGCCCATTTCTTCCTCTTGATTTCAACTAAGATGCAATTAACCCGCGTTTGTTCCCTCACCCACTCCGCCCTCTTCCGATCTCTTAACGTTACACCTATCATTTTCCTTTGCATAGCTCGCTCCGTTGTTCTTTGGATCGTGGTTTTAAGGCCACCGTGGTTGTCGTGTGCACAGATCCGATCACACTTGTCTAGAGTGCTCGGTCGGTGTGCTGCGGAGCAAATGAACTGAAATCTTTTCACAGGTGCTTTGCTAGCTGTAAGGCGCTGGTGCCTGTTTGTTTCACGTCTCTATTCGGCTGCTATCCACCGCAAGCATTATCAATGAAAGTCAATACCTTCTTCGTAATTTCTCTTCATTCCCCCCGACCGGCACCTTTCCAGCGCTCTATACAAGTGTGATCGACTCTGTACTTGCCAAAAATTTTTGCGATGACTTTCTGGCCAACGCGAATGCTATTCAGGAGTTCTATTGGTCCACACGGACCAAGAAGAAAGGGTAAAGGGCTCTTTAGGGGATGGCCCGTCTGTGGTGAAGAGGTCCAGCAGTCTAAGAAGTAGTGACCTACCAGGGTTTGCGATAAAATTGTGGTTTTCACACGTCGATCTTTTCTGGAAGCGAAGAAAATCAGCAAGTTAGGTCGAAACAGCATCATTTCTTCATCGCTGCATATCGTTCTTTGCTGTGCAAGAAATGGAGTTTACTATAATACCATAACGGGACTAAACGTCCTTCGCGGATAATTGTTTCCAGATACGTGTGATTCTGGTGTGCACGGGACTTATCTCAACTACACACTTCTATGCAATTTTTAAAATAAAATTAAGATGACTGCCATGGGCGCATGCCACCACCGCTGTTTATTAAGTTTTGCCCAACAAGAGACTTGCTTTGGAAACATTTATCTAGCACTTCCTGTTTGCCTATCATGATCACCCATGACAATATTTAAACGGCACCGTTATCAGGTCGAGTACAAAAACGTGCGGCGGCTGATAAAAGGACTCAGCGCCAAAGATAACGAAAAGGACGAACACTGTTGTTCGAACCTACTAGCACGTTTCCACATTTTCATGCCCGTCACTCACAACGCATACCACTCAAAGCCAAATACACTGATCTGAACGAAGTTAGCTGATGGGTGCGCACGATTTCACGGCTGCTGCTCTCCAACATTGACACTGGCTCAAGCGTTGTAAGTATTTCAAAAGATGTTTTTCCCCCGGCATGAACTCCCTGTACTCACCACAGCGCTGGCACTGTAGGACACGTACCGGAAGTCCAACGCTTTATCGCTCTAGCTTTATCTGAGCGCTCGTCGGCATGCTCTTACCTATTCGCGTCTTCGCGACATAATGATACGAGTGCATAGTAAACAGCCGCGGAAATATGCGCTGTTTTACTGCACGGAGAGCTCGCGAGAACAAAAAGGAAATTAAGCTACTACAAGTACATGCCCTCGTCTGGCCCTCTGGACAGGTGACTGAACTTTCAATGAACGCCTGGCCCAGCCCTTTCCTTTCCGTCTTTAATACCGTATTTTCCGGTGTACAAGACGCACCCTTGTATAAGACGCACCCGCCATATATGCAGGCTGTCATTGAAAAAAATTGGTATATAAGACGCATCCGTGTATAAGACGCACCCCAATTTACCCAGTTAGGCTAGTGAGACTTAATTAAACATGCTTAAGCGACCATCGCAAAAAGCACCGTACGTGTGAGAAGTTCTTAAGCAACGCTAAGTGCTAAGTGATCGAAAAAGGCAACACTCACGCCATACCCGCCCACGTTTTAACACAAAAGAAAAAAAAGCGAAAGAACTCTCTTTATGTCCATAACAATTTATTTTTACATAAAACCTTCAAAGTCTTCATCTTCGGATGCGCTATCGAAAAGGCAACGCGGCTGAAGCATACTCTTCGCACTACGTACTTGCAAAGGGTGACTGAAAAAAAAAACGTCGGCTTCTCTTGGCTTGTCTTGACAACGGCGAGAAGCGCGACTGTCGCCATCTTTTGCCATTTCACATTACCTTTGCTTGGGGCCTCCGAAACGGCCGCGTGTTTAAGATCCCGGAAGTGGTCAACCCCGCCGTTTCATGATAAAGTTCACCTAAAAAAGTTGCGCACGGCGGTCCCCGTATTGAAGTATTAACCATGTTACAACCGCGTTATTGGTAGTAATATTTTTTCGATGAATAAAGCTTGAAAATCAACCTGAGTAATTTCTGAACTCGCAAAAAAAAAAAAAAACCCCGGAAAATTCGCATATAAGACGCACCCTTGTATAGGACGCACCAGCAAGAATTTTGAAAAAAAAAAAACCGCGTCTTATACACCGGAAAATACGGTAATGTATTCGTATTCTCAGGAATATGTTAACTGGAAGCATATTCCAACCGCGGTTTGAGCTCTAGTCAAACCGTAGTTAGAACATGCCTTCGTTATTTGGAATCCGTACAGGGCTTAGTTGACACAGTCACTGGAAGCATTACAGAGTCATACGATTCGTTTTACACCAAGCAACTACACACCCGACAGTGACACACCTCCGGAACTCCCTGAACTTCCAAAGACTAACAATAAAGACAGATTTCATTGTTTCAGCACTCCTTCAAACTCGACCACAGCACTTCTACTTTCCGACCCGAACAGATTCTATTTCATATAACTCTTAACGCACTGATTTCCCATTCAGAGTACACCTTTCATTTTGCGGGAACTTTTTATAATTCTTACCTTTGAGTTTAGCAAAACTCTGGACTGAGCAGCCACAAAAACGTTGCGTTCATTAAACAATTTTGATGCCCCGCCGCGGGGCTCAGTGGTTACGGCGCTCGGCTGCTGACCCTAAAGGCGCGGGTTCGATACCGGCCGCAGCGGCCGAATTTCGATGAAGGCGAAATTCTAGAGGCCGGTGTACTGTGCGATGTCAGCGCACGGTAAAGAACCCCAGATGGTCGGAATTTCCGGAGCCGTTCACTACGGCGTCTCTCATAGTCTGAGTTGCTTTGGGACGCTTAACCCGAATAAACCAATAAACCAAACCATATTTTTGAAACACTTTGTGCGCCGTTGTATAGCCTATGTTTGCTTTGAGTGAATCAATTGTTCCCCCTTCCCAACCCCCCCCCCCCCTCCCCTTAGCTTTTCTGCAGGTCTTGTAAAAGAATAAATAAATAAATAACCGTAGCGTTATTACAAACATAGCCTCATTAACAATAGCACGGTTACCAGAGTCCGTAACGCTCAGTGCAGAGTTTGCAGCTATCTGCTGTGAATTGCAAGCCACGAAGAACGTGTGACCTCCCCTCAACACCTTCCCTAAAGAATTAAACACGGTGCAACAAAACCGAAAATACAAAACCAATGCTACAAAGCGGTGGACTGCAATAAGAAATCCATGAGTCAGGTAGAGCTGACTTTAGCGGTAGGGATTAAAAAATTGTAAATTGCTTGGCTTAACCTCGGAAGAAACAAATAGTCGATGAAGTCTGCCGTATTACACGGCTTCGGAATTAATTTAGACCGCCTCGGGTTCTTTGCGCTACGTCGCACAGTACACAGGCTCCTTTTTCGTTTCGCCTCCATCAAAGCACGGCAGCCGCGGCCGGGACTGAACCCGAGTACTCCGGCTCAGTAGCCGAACGGCCTTACCACTGAGCTAGCGCGGCGGGGTAGTACTGCGGGAATGAATAAGCTTCAGTGTATTTAAAAGCATCCCTTAATTAAAGTAGGATACATTGCGTTTGATGGAGTAATTATTAATTGGTATACTCGAGAGAAGGCAAACGTAGTAGGGAGCGGGATAAGGAGGCCGCATATGGCATATGACAAGGTTATGTCTAGGGCTATGAAAGAGCCCCTGGAAATCTGTAGCGGCTGAACAGCCACCCTAGTAATCGCAAACAAAGTATTGAAATTCCAATAAGAAATGATGTCAGGCAGAGACCCGATCTGGCCAATGCCATTCACTGCGTGTTTAAAAGAAGTATTCACAGAACTGGATTGAGAACAGTTGACGGTAAGATTCAAAGCAGAATACCTTAGTAATCTGCGATTCGCTGATGACACAGCCTTGTTAAGTAACTCAGGGAACAAATTTTGAAGCATGATCAATTCCTGAGACACAAAGCCGAACGGCCGGCCTAAAAATTAATATGCAGGAAACTAAATTTTTAGCAGCCTCGGAAAGGGACAGCCGCTTACGATGGGAATCGAGGCGCTGGAAATAAGGAAATACATTTACTTAGAGCATGCAGGTAGTGGCCTCAGATCCGGACCACGAAATGAAATAGCTGGATTAGCGATGGGTTGGAGCGCATTTGGCAGGCAATCTCAAGAGGCAGTTTATCAGTATCCCTTAAAAGGTAAATATATAATAGCTGTATATGACCGATGCTCTTCTAATGTTCAGAAGCGTGGAGACGAACGAAAAAGGGTTGAACTTAAACTGAGGGTAATGCAGCAAACTAAGGAACAGTAAATGACAGGTGTGGCATTATGAGTCAGGAAGAGAGAAGGATGAGTAAGGAAACAAACTCGTAATAATGACATCCTTGTCACAATCAAGAAAAAAATCGGCTCGGGCAGGGCATGTAATGCGAAGGAATGATAACCGATGGTCGTTAAGGGTAACGGAGTGGATTTCAAGAGAAGGCAAGCGTAGCAGGAGACAGCATAAGGTTAGTGGGCGGATGAGATTAGGAAGTTTGCGGAGTTTGCGGGGATAAGATGGCCGCAGCTGGCACAAGACCTGGTTGATTGGAAGGATATGGCACAAGCCTTTGCTCTACCGTGGGCGTTGTCGGGCTGATGATGGTGATGATTGGCAGAGGCCTTTGTCCTGCAAGGGACAGGATGATGATCCCCGAGTACAGCCATGCGTCAACCAAGCAGCTACACGGTTACATTATCTTGTAAGTAGCAGTTCGGGCTGATAGTGACACCGGCTGCCCCGTGCAAGAGAAGTGGACAAAAGCACAAGAACTGACAGATAAAAATAGCATAGCGCCATGCACCACACACGGTAACACGCGCGAGGGCTTGTTCGTAAACATGGGCTGAAGGGCCAGCGTTCTTCCATCTAGCTATCGAATATGGCGGTTGTGATAACTGCATTCTGTTTCTCAGCCATGATTCCACTGTCTTACTTATTATCACCTAGCTGAACCTTTTTCTGCCCAGCCCTAAGCTTCACACTATACCGAGAGTCTTGTCTTCTCAGTATGATACGCCTTCGTAACACCATACATGCCAATGCAAGAAAAAAAAAGTCGGCAGAGATACTTAAGGCTGGTTACGTGTGCGAAGGCGTAAGCCCGTCCGCTCACTTTGTGAACGCAGTCGTCGCGCGCTGCTGAGTGATGTAACCGGATGATCCACAGCTAGCAAATCTACCTCTGCATGTCTTTATGTATTCTCCGCCGTAGCAACGTCGCCGCACTCCTTCTGATGCGCCTGCTAACTTCCTGACGGCAGTCGTCGCGCTCCGTCTTAAAGATATCAAGCAGTATTTAATGGGTTAATGCCCATATATGCAGAATTGGTGCTTATCTACTTAACATTCATGGATCCCTTTGAGTCCTCATACCACTCCTGGCTTTGTCGTGCAGCGATTAAGCGGTGCGCCAATACCTTGGGATAGCAAGTGCTGCCACCGGTGGGACTTGCGCGATCCAGGTTGTCCCGAGCAACCTCACGTGTCAAATCATTAATTTAAGCCCAACCTGCCAGGTTGCATGAGAACGCCATCTTTTATGGGTACCATGGAGTGTTAACAGACATATCCGGGTTTTCGCTCAATGGGGCAAGTAAGGCTTAATGCACCTCACCTGGAGCCCACGACCTGGGTGTAAAGAGCCGCTTCCTCGGCGGAGAACGCGGCACAGTCCCTGAGCAGCGTGAGGAGCAGGAGCAGCAGCCGGCTGGCCGAAGACGACCAGTGCCCGCTGCGCTCGGCTCTGGGGTCGCACCGGGCACGGCATCGCTCGGGGGAGCCATCGGGCAGTCCCGCTCCGCGGTCTTGTACCGAGGCGGCACCCAACACCTCGCACTCCGAACGCATCACCTTTGCCGCCTTTCTGGAAAGCAGAGCCAGTCGCTGCAAAACACTGGAAAGCCGACCGCCGCAGCACAGAAGACAGGACACGAGCCAGGTCACGTGAGGTGAACCTCGAGACAGCAAGAACGCGGCGCCGATGACGATGCCGATGCCGATGGAACCCGGATCGTGGCAGAGAGCGGATATTAGCAGACGACGCGCCCTTGTTCAGCCTGTGTTTTCTTCTATTTTAATTTTAGCTCGCATTATATACTTCCTCCATTCTGCTACTTTTCATTCTTGATAAATCATGCTGATGAATCAGCCTTTAGCCAGCCGATTCTTGAGCGATCCCCTAGAGAGTAAGCATGGGCGTCAACGTGCAGGACTCAAGCAACCAAGGATCTGGCGACTGGCATCAACGTACGGGTCTCTCGTTGCAGAATGCAGCATGCCATATTGCGTGGGCACAAAGACATCATCATCGCTCACTTCGGGACTTACTTCACTGATTCCGCAAACCTCTTCCCATTCATAGAAGTCATTAATGTTATACCTTCAGGCAGGGTTGTCGTTGGTGGATACTTCGCACCAAATTGGCTACTTTACGACCCCGTATGGCGATGAAAATTTTATGTTGACTCCCTGTCTACCTTCGAGACTCATGAAACATCTATTTTGGCGCATTAACTAGGCAATTTTTTTAGTCGCACCATAAACGCCGGCGGAGGAGGGGGGGAGGAGGGGGGTTGCACATCAAGGCACCTCTACCGGCGGTTAGGGTAGCTCGTGAGCCTGCATGCGCGCGCGGCGCGACTAGGAAGAGGCCGTGAGAGAGGGCTGCTTCAGCTTTGCAAATGGCGATACAACCCCTGCAGTGGCTTCCAAAAGCCAAGTCTGCACATCGGACGCTATAAGCCATGAATTCTGATGACACAGAAAGCGCGAAGAGCCGTGAAGGCATACTAAAGCTGACGCTACATTTTTTTGGATGTTCCTGCAAAGGGCTAGAGTCAGAAATGCGGGAAATGCAAACAATTGACGTACTTGAACTCGGTCACACACTATTCTTTAGTTTATGGCACGCAGCGTGATCGTACGTACTTTCACGCCCGGCGCAAGGTGCACTGAAAGTTTTCTTCCAGTTTTGAGCAGAAATGCTTAGCGCATGTTCTCCTGTGCGACCTTGTCAGAAAACAGGTGAAAAATGAAGCTAGGCAGCTTAATGCCGGTTCGACGAATAAGGTTCGGCCTACAGGTTCAAGACAAAACAGCTTCAGCATCCTGCTGGGTTGTTTGGCTAGAATGTGGCAAAATTACCATGGAAATATCGGTATCTACATGCACAGAGCATTCCATTATTCATTTATTTTTTGGCAGCGTACCTGCGGCTTGCAGACCAAGAAAGGGGCCATAATTTTGTGTCCTTTATTGTATTTCTTGCCCTGATTAAAAACGCTATTGTTTATTGTTCTTTAATAACAACTGTATTCATAACATCGCTGCTGTTCTATTTTGCTACAAATTTGGCGCTAACACTGAATGGCATGGCTACTTTGGCAGCTTCCATCTCGAGTTCTGGCTCCTCTCAAATGTGCCCAACGTCAACCCTGCCTTCAGGCAATACGGCGATGGCTATCTTGATAGTAGGTTGTACCTACTATCAAGATAGCCATCGCCTTTACCCTAGCCCATGTAAAGGCCTCAAGAAGGTGGATGAGCGGCTCCTTCTCCGCCTCTTCACCAATACATTGCTCTGCCCGGCAGCCCTAAAACATTTCGACCCCTCCTTTAGCGGCAACTGCCCGCACTGTAGTGCGGCGTCTTCGGACACCTATCACATGGTGTGGGCCTGCCCCTCCAACCCGGCCATTCCCCCCATCCCCAACCCAACCCGGGAGGACTGGGAGGCGACCCTGCTCGGCTGCCCCGGCTTACAGGCCCAACAAGACTTAGTCGGGCGCGCCCGGGCGGCGGCTACCGCCACTGGGGTCCCAAACTAGGGACCTCCACCTAGTGTTTGTAAGGATCGGTCCCTTACGGCCTGATCCAAACACCTCCTGTCCCTTCTGAATAAATGTTTTCACCACCACCACCACCAGACAATAAGATCTATGGAGGGCACTTGACTACTTACCTGCTCTGAATGCGCAAGCATCTATGTCTCATCGTGGGCTACTAGATAACTGTATTTCTTTACGTGCTAGTAGTACTTCGTGAGTAGTACTAATGTCTCAAACGACTTCAGAGTAAAGGCCTTTAAGTTCATGCCATTTAGGTCAAAGACATTTAAGGCGAAGGCCTTTATATCAAACGTGTTTACCCTAATGATCTTTACCTTAAATGTCTTCGACGTAAAGTATTTTACCCTAAAGGTCTTTCACCTTAAAGCCTTTACCCTACAGATCACTAGGTGTCTATGTATACAATAACCTTAGTTCACAGCCCGGCTTTTGAGCCACCAATATGGGACCATGGCGACTTCATGGGAGTTTCCGGACCACTTTGTTTGGACAACAACGTCAGGTTTCGTTGCCGCTGAGCCATATAAAACTTTCACATTAATAAAAGTAACAAATAGGCTTAGCTTAAAAACCACGCACCCAATAATGGTAGCGATAATTTTTAATGTACACCATTGGAGGTGTCATACCATAACCAAGATGTCTCAGGTATTAAGAATATAGACACTATACGCTTCGACCACACTCCACCCGGCAATGCCTGACATTACTACACCCTGCTGCGTTTTTGGCTGCGTTTTTCGTGACGCTCGGTCTCTGGGCCGCGCGCTGAGGCTAAGCCCTAGCAAGGCGTAGGGCCGCCCCTCCCCCCCCCCCCCTCCCCCTGGATCCCCGGTGTTTGCAATTCGTCACCGGGTTCTTTTTTTTTTTCATAAAGAGAACACTCCATGTGTCGATGGGTCTGTACGAACAGGCCTGGGGTGCGGCCTGATCTCGGTGAATAGCACCGATAACGCACTTCCTCACCAGAGCAGGATTTGGCACACCCTGGTGTAGTGCTCGGCCGCAACCTTCTATGAACGACCCAATTAACCCTCGGCCCTCACTCTTCACTGGCTGCGGAGCAGCTGATCGGGGCGGCGGTCAGACCTGTGACGCAGCGGACAGTGCTAAGAATCATTGGCTCCGGACAGGCCGCCATTGGAAACTGAACCTGGCAACGTTCAACGCAAGAACCTTATCCAGTGAGGCTAGTTTAGCAGTACTGTTGGAGGAATTCGCGGGTATTAATTGGGATGTCATAAAGCTTAGTGAGATTAGGAGGACAGATGAGGCGTATACAGTACTAAAGGGCGGGCACGTACTGTGCTACCGTGGATTAGCAGACAGACGAGAACTAGGCGTGGGATTCCTCATCGATCAGGATATAGCTGGCAACATAGAGGAGTTTTATAGCATTAACGAGAGGGTGGCAGCTATCGTAATTAGGCTTAATAAGAGGTATAAGCTGAAGGCGGTGCAGGCCTACGCGCCTACATCAAGCCATGATGACCAGATCATTGAAACCTTCTGTGAAGACATGGAATCGGCGATGACCAAAGTAAAATCACAGTACACTGTACTGACGGGCGAATTCAATGCGAAGGTAGGCAAGAAGCAAGCTGGAGACCAGGCGGTAGGTGACTATGGTATAGGTTCTAGGAATCGCAAGGAGAGTAATTAGTAGAGTTCGCAGATAGAAATAATTTACGGATCATGAATACCTTCTTCTGCAAACGAGCCAAAAGGAAGTGGACGTGGAAGAGCCCCAATGGTGAGACTAAAAATGAAATAGACTTCATACTGTGCGCTCAGCCTGGCATCGTAGAGGATGTGCAGGTCCTCGGAAAGGTCCATTGTAGCGACCATAGAATGGTAAGGTCTCGTATTAGCTTCGATTTGAAAAGGGAACGCAGGAAATTAGTAAAGCGGATGTCTATTGACGAGTTAGCATTAAGAGTGAAAGTAGAGGAATTCAGTATTTTGCTGCAGAACACATTTTCTGCTTTAACTGAAGAAGACGACCGTAATGTTGAAACAATGAATGATAATCTCACAGCTATCGTTAAAGAGTGCGCCGCAGAAGTATGTGGTAGGATGGTTCGACAGGATACCAGCAAGCTATATCAGGAGACTAAAGATCTGATTAAGAAACACCAAAGCATGAGGACGTCCAACCCCACAGACAGGATAGAACTAGCAGAGCTATCGAAGTTAATAAATAAGCGCAAGGTAGCCGACATAAGAAAGTTTAACCTGGAGAAAATCGAGCAGTGCTCTAAAGAACGGAGATAGCCTAAAAGCAGTGAAGAGAAAACTGGGCATAGGTAAAAACGACATGTATGCGCTAAAAGACAAAGAGGGCAATGTCATTAACAATATGGTTAAGATAGTTAAAGTAGCCGAAGAGTTCTACACAAATCTATACAGTAGCGATTGCAGTCAGAATGTTACTGAGAGGTGCAGTCGAGCACAGCAATGGGACATCCTGCCAGTAACGAAGGAGGAATTAAACAAAGCCTTAGGAGCAATTCAAAGGAGGAAAGCAGCTGGTGAGGACCAGATAACAGCAGATTTGTTGAAGGATGGAGGAGAGATTTGGCTATAAAAACTAGCCACCTTGTATACGCAATGCCTAGTGACCTCGAGCGTACCTAGAGCTTGGAAAAACGCCAACATTATCTTAATTCATAAGAAAGGAGACGTCAAGGACTTGAAGAATTACAGACCGATCAGCTTATTATCTGTTGCCTACAAGGTATTTACTAAGGTAATCGCTAATAGGGTCAGGACAACCTTGGACTTCAATCAACGAAATGATCAGGCAGGCTTTCGAAAAGGATACGCCACAATAGACCATATTCACGCAATCAATCAGGTGATAAAGAAATGCGCAGAATATAACCAGCCCCTATATATAGCGTTCACTGATTACTAGAAAGCATTCGACTCAGTAGAAACCTCAGCAGTCATGCAGGCATTGCGGAATCAGAGTGTAGAAGAGTGTTATGTGAAAATATTGGAAGATATTTATAACGATTTCACAGCTACCATAGCTCTCCATAAAGTCAGCAATAAAATTCCAACAAGGAAAGGTGAGAGAAGCCAACAGCCACAGAAACCAAGGAGCACAGGGGATTTTTTTTTAATTAATTTATTTTTTTTGTGGTGTTGATCAAGTAAGAATATTACTGTCGCTTAAAGCTAATTGATTAGAAAAGCAGAAGAAAACAACCACATGCCGCCGGTGGGATCCGAACCCACGACCTCCGAATTACGCGTCCGGTGCTCTACCTCTGAGCTACGGCGACGGCTGTCAAACCTTCTGCTTTCGGGGGTATTTATGTTTACAAATAACCTAACCTTGAGAGTGTTCATCAGCGCCACCTACGTTGATGCCATAGGAAGCATAAGAGGGTTCTCACAGAGCTTCCACCCTCGCCGTTCGATGGCGTTCTACGTCACACCAGCGGTAACTCAGGACGTTCCACGTCCGCCGCTTACGAACGTGGGTGGCGCTGATGAACGCTCTCAAGGTTAGGTTATTTGTAAACATAAATACCCCCGAAAGCAGAAGGTTTGACAGCCGTCGCCGTAGCTCAGAGGTAGAGCACCGGACGCGTAATTCGGAGGTCGTGGGTTCGGATCCCACCGGCGGCATGTGGTTGTTTTTTCTTCTGCTTTTCTAATCAATTAGCTTTAAGCAACAGTAATATTCTTACTTGATCAACACCACAAAAAAAATAAATTAATTATAAAAAAAATCCCCTGTGCTCCTTGGTTTCTGTGGCTGTTGGCTTCTCTCATATTTATAACGAGCCCCTCATACCCCTTCCCTTGTTTGCTTAACAAGGAAAGGTGTCAGGCAGGGAGACACGATCTCGCCTTTGCTATTCACTGCCTGTTTACAGGAGGTATTCCGGGGCCTGCAATGGGAACAGTTGGGGATAACAGTTAATGGAGAATACCTAAGTAATTTGCGATTCGCTGATGACATTGCCTCGGTAATTCACTCAGGACATGAACTGCAAAACATGATCAATGAATTAGACAGGCAGAGCGGAACGGTGGGGCTAAAAATTAACATGTAGAAAACTAAAGTAATGTTCAACAGCCTAGCATCAGCACTTCGCAATTGGTAGCCAGGTGCTGAAAGTAGTAAAAGAAAATGTCTATTTAGGGCAGGTAGTGAAAGCTGATCCGGATCAAGAGAGGGAAATAACTAGAAGAATAAGAATGGGGTGGAGCGCTTATGGCAGGTTATCTGAGATCATGAATGGCAGTTTACCAATATCCCTCAAGACAAAAGTATACAAAAGCTGTATCTTACCGGTATTCACCTATGGGGCAGAAACGTGGAGGTTAACAAAGAGGGTTCAGCTTAAGTTGAAGACAACGCAGCGAGCTATGGAAAGAAAAATGATAGGTGTAACGTTAAGAGATCGGAAGCGGGCGGAGTGCTTGAGAGAACAAACGCGCGTTAATGATATCCTAGTTGAAATCAAGAGGAAGAAGTGGGCTTGGGCAGGGCATGCGATGCGAAGGCAAGATAACCTCTGGTCCTTAAGGGTAGCTGAGTGGATTCCAAGAGAAGGCAAGCGTAGCAGGGGGCGTCAGAAAGTTAGGTGGGCGGATGAGATTAAGAAATTTGCGGGAATACGGTGGCCGCAACTGGCAAAGGACAGGGTTAATTGGAGAGACATGGGAGAGGCCTTTGCCCTGCAGTGGGCGTAATCAGGCTGCTGCTGCTGCTGATGATGATGATGCTACGTCTCAGCCCCTCGCAGCCCTTGACATAAGAGAAGCGAGCCTGTTTTCATGAATTTCATATGTAGACAGAGCGGTGAGGACAAGACGACAAAACTGCACAAGTTTAGGACAAGGAAGTAAACGGCAGCCCCGTGTCCCTTTTAATAGATGGCCAGTGGACTCGGAGCTGAGTTCTTTTTCTCTCTCGCTCTCTCCCTCAACCAGGTGTCTCGTTACTTCGTAGTAGGCGTTTGCACGGCACAATAAGCAGCTCTTCGAGTGGAGGACGGCGGAATTTTTTCAAGGTTAGCAAAACATACAATACTTACTGACAGCAACAAAAGCAACCACACGGCGCAGCGACGACTCGGTGGCCACGGGACGTGATGCCCGCTGTCACCTAACATTTCCGGATTATGGCCTGGTTTCAAGCGCTGCACAGTACAGTGTGATTTTGAACACATTGAACGGCTGCAATCGCAGGCAATAAGCGTTTCACAGCGATAGCTCCACAATGGATTTGCTCCCGGGGTAAAAGTGCCACCGTCGCACTATGTCGTAACTAAAAACTCCCCCATTATTCACTAGTCTCCTAAAGACGACAGTGCTGATGTGGGCCTGCACAAAAAGAGACACGCCTGTTTGTAAATTGATGTTTTTGTCGGCATGTAATAGTACGAAGACTACGATAAAAAAAAAAAATTAGGCAGTAGCTTAGCTCTGGTTAAGCCTGGATATACAAGCGAAAAGCTGCAGTTGTGCTTTGTTTAACGTCATGGCTGTCGCAGTTGGCGCACAATGCACTGGGAGCAGCACGATAACAGTGGAGGCGTTCGGCCGTCCACACACTGCCTGTACGGAGGCGGAGGAGGAGACGCGCGTGTAGTGAATACGGGGCTGTCTTAGAAGGTTGCTTCAGAGACGTACTATGGTGTCCATTCCTTTCGGGTGTACACCAAGATATGAAGACAGGCATTTACTTTCCTTAAAACTAAAGGGACAGTGAGGAGAGCTCTATTAATATTTTTTTAAAAGCAAAATCCGATAGTTCGGCATTTCATGGCTTTATTGCCACTTGGTTGGCAGCGAAAGATGATTTATTTCTAAGAAATTTGGATTCGAAGTCGATGAAGTTTTTCCCGCCACTCTGATTCAAACCTGCGATTCTCTTATGACGACACAGGACTAAGTGACGTTAAACACGACGTGCTCATGGCTTAACGCAGACTCCGTGATTTCTGGCGGCCAGCAGTGCGGCCTAGTAGCAGCCGAAAATAAAGCTACCACCGGTCGCACGTTGAAGGCATCTATCGGCTATTACGGCCGTCGCTACCGTCGCTTCGTTTACGCTTGCACCGGCGATTTGCCAGCGTTACGATGGAACCCGTTCTCGAAGTCGTCAACGAAGTTCTCGCAAATAGACACCTTTAGCACACCGTGCCGTGTACCTTGTTAACGCGGAATACCGGGAGCCCGCCTACCGCCGGTGAGCCGGCGCTGATTGGTCCCGATGCTGCAGGTGCGCGCGTAGTTGCTGGGTGCGTGGCGGCATCTGGCAACGTCAAGGAGATTTGCGCATGCATTGGCTGCGCCTCAGTGATTCGTGGCTTCTCGTGTCCTAGTGTTGCTAGCACCATTGGTTCTAGCAACACTGTTTTGTCTTATGACGTCATTACGTTTGTACTTGCGAGTTTGGCCTGTGGCGATACCTGTATTTTGGGTCTTGCTCTTTTCTACGTTACAAGAGCTTTGTTGTCAGTATGAGTGGCGTTTTTGTAATCAGGAGCGGGTATTCTGTCGATACAAGCCCCTCAGTGTCCCTTTAAGGCCCTTACGGCGCGGTTCGGGTACCAACCGAGATATAAGAGAGACGAGCGTTGTTTGCTTTCATTAAAACCAATTGTCTTTTCATTTTCCTTCGGCTGTCCACCGAGATATGAGTGTTGCCTGGCGCACTGTCTGTCTTTTATTTATTTTTTATTTGTGCCGCGTGTGACGTCACTCAGTTTCGCGCATGCACAGCTGTGGCAAATCTTTGCTCCGACGGCTCACGCTAAGTGCGGCTGTGGTGCGGGTAGTAAAGCTTTTCGCTTCAAAACAAGCTGACACTCAAGTGAACTTTTTTCTTTTTCATCGCACTAGTTTGTGCGTTATTCCTGCAATGTTTGCTATCATTCCTTCTTTTTTTAGCCTTTAGCCTTTGGTCTACAACTACGCGGTTGGGCGGGTGGCACCGCCGGCCATCGGCGTCCTACGTTCAGCCACCATCCCCTCTCGCACCATCCAAATAGCCGCCGCGGTGGCTCAGTGGCTATGGTGCTCGGCTGCTGTCCCGAAAGACGCGGGTTCGATCCCAGCCGCGGCGGTTGAATTTCTTTGGAGGAGAAATTCGAGGCCCGTGTACTGTGCGATGTCAGTGCACGTTAAAGAACCCCAGGTGGTCGAAATTTCCGGAGCCCTCCACTACGGCGTCTCTCATAGCCTTAGTCGCTTTGGGACGTTAAACCCCATAAACAAACAAACAAACAAACCAAATCATCTGGGTGCCCGCTCATGCGGCCCATTCTGGCAACGAGGCGGCTAATTATATCGCTCGCGATTTGACCAACAGACCAAGCCTCCTCCCCCCCCCCCCCTCCGGATATGGATACGCGCGACGCGCTCATCACGTACCACGATATCATTTTACATTACCGCCTCTCTCGTCTCACTTTGCCGCCTCCGCACAAATCTCTTTCTCAGCACCTCCAACGCTTGTGGAGCCACCTTCAGGCCCACACCTTTCTCGCCCCCGGACGTCTTGCCCTCCTCCACCCCGGAACGTACTCGCCGGCCTGCCGCTTGTGTGACAGCCCAAGAGCCGACTACGCTCATATCCTATAGGGGACCGCAGCTTCGCAGGGGTGCGCTGCGGACGCCAGTGAAAAGCGCCCTCTCCGGCCGACTCCGCACTTTTGACCGGGCAAACCGGTCACCCCTCCCATTGAGTAGCTGCGCGAGCAGCGCGCTTTCTCCTGAAAAAAAAAAAGCCGTTTGTGTGTTGTATTTGCGTGACGGCGTGGTTTGTACGGGACAGTGATTTGTATAATGTAATGATCACTGTCCAGTGTATGTTGTGTTCTGTTCCAGGTAACGCCGCGGATGCAGCGGCTCAGCGTCAGGTCCGAACTGGTGTCCATGCTGACACTGTTGCCGATCCGCGTAGGCGTCTGAAACGTGTTGTGCACAGTGAGTTGGAGGTTCTGCAGGAGCAGCCAGAGCCTGCGACCTCGATGTGCAGTGGTTGTGTATCCCCAGTCAGTATGCTGACTGTTGAAGTCCCCACCGATGAGTAGGGGATGTTTCCCTGCTAGATGATGTAGCTTTCGCAGAAGTGATTCTAGCGGGGCCATCGGCAGGGACGGAATTTCCCAAGTGGTCGGAATTTCCGGAGCCCCTCACTACGGCGTCCCTCATAGCCTGTGTTGCTTGTGTACCTTAAACCCCTGTAAACTGTGAACTCTCATACCTAACATTCCCTTGGGAAATGAACACGGTAATGACACAAATCGACGTACAGGGACAACTGTTGAAGGGTCACAGGTACCCTGTGCTCTGCGCTTCATGCGGCTATACGCAACGTTCATTAGTGCACTGGCTTATGAATTAAAGCAAGCATCTTTTCTTTTCAGCTGCGGGAGACTCGAGTGTAAATAAAATAACTCTACAACCGGTTCTGCGTTAACCTTCAAGCTGTAGTGCGCCAGCCGTGGCGCCAGCCCTCGCCGGCACAACTTACGCGTGCTTTCCTACGCCTCCGGCAACGTGAGGTGAACGCTGCTGCTGCCGAAGTCTGCGGTGTCCCTTGAAAGGATCCAGACCAACCAGACCGGCTTTAACCAGACCGCACTCCGCGCGCCCCCGCATCGGGCGCGCTCTTTCCTTCTCCTCCCTTTTCCCTCTTGCAGCGGCGGGGCGCGCGACAGCTCCGTTACGACACTCAGAGAATAAACGGTTGAACTGCACAGACGTCTCGTCTTGTCTGAGAATCTTCGAGCAGCTTACGCCCTACAAAGCTAATAATTTAGGTCGTCATTTTTATATGGAAAGTAGCCGTGCATTCTAAGGTTGACACATGCGTTTTGATGCCTGCGTCGTAAACGAGAGAAGCGCCAACATTGATGGAAAATACTGCTATCCTGAATCGCTCGCTTCTTGGTTGGCTTATTGGGTTTGGTTGGGTTTATTGGGGTTTAACGTCCCGAAGCAACTTAGGCTATGAGGGACGGCCGTAGTGAAGGGCTCCGGAAATTTCGACCACCTGGGGTTTTTTAACATGCGCTGACATCGCACAGTACACGGGCCTCTAGAATTTTTCCTCCAAAGAAATTCGACCGCCGCGGCTGGGTTCGAACCCGCGTCTTTCGGGTCAGCAGCCGAGCACCATAACCACTCAGCCACCGCGGCGGCCTTAATGGCACTGTAAAAACAAGCAGTGATGCCCTGTTCACATTCTAAAAACAGTAGCAGAGGGGATGTTTAAAAGCTTGAAAGGCCAACTGCACCACTGTTTGAAAATTCCGCGATTTTAAAGGATTCAAATCTATATAAGCTGCAGGTGAAGCATGCCAAGTGTTTTTGCGCCTGCATATAAAAGAGTAAGAGAATAGACTTAAATTTTAGGTTCCTCCTCACAGCACCACAGGAATGGAGAGAAGCTCGATGTGACGTCACTGAAGGAAAATTTTAAATTCCGCTGACGTAAACCACACCGTGCCGTGCTTCGTTCTATGCTGCCAAACAGCGCTCGGCGGGCATTGCCTTCGGTGGCGCCAATTTTCTTCCCTTCAAAGCAAGTATTTATGCATTGGAAATGTACCTGTAATGTCGATGACAATCATGTGGCCCCCACTTGGAACTGTGCGCTGCGGAGAAGCCTCAAGGCCGTCTCGATTTTAATCGTGAATTACGTCATCATTTGGAATGATAGCCGAAAAGCACTTCGCGTGCTTCACGTGCAAGTTTCACAGGTTCGACTCCTTGAAACCTGTAGACTTCTAAAACCAGTTCCCCTTTAATGCGCCAGCAACAACAAGACCAACGTAAGAATTCGCCGATGCTTGTCTGTCCGAAACCACTCTCCGCGACCGTGAGGTTGTTCGGGAGTAGCAATCTTGATCGCACAACCCAGAGCTCCCATTAGCATGACGAAATCCTGATCGCAGATTCAGTACAACACGAGCACATGGGCACGCATATTATCCTGCCTCAAAATCTTTCACTGCACCAGGTGAATGCGAGCACAACAAAACGCTACGTTCCATTGCGCAATAAACTAACGTTGTTTTCTTTCACAAATCAACACAAACCATTTTTTTTTCTGAACACAACGTTAGAGTAGCCTGGGCGATCTCCGGCGCGAGCCAGCGCGTGTTGGTTTCCACGAGACTTTTTAATAACACTTTTATTTCGATATTAGAGGTGTACACATTCCTGAAATGTCAATACCGAAGATGGATTTTTATGTGAAGAAATTTCCATACCCTCGCCGAAAGCTTCCGTTCTCTCCGCACGTCGTCCAGAAAAGTTCCTCAGCGTAGCCCGTAAATGAATTCAGAAAATATTTTATTTAGTACCCCTCATAATAACATTTTGCTCATGGTAGCCTGAAGCTCCACCGTTGCTACACTTCAGCTCGAGCAAAGCTGAAGGCTCAGCGATGAAACGGATGGATGGTAGAAAATGAACACAGTTTATTTTATGTACACACACGCACACCTTCGATATTATTTACAAGGGAACACAAATCTACATATGTGAACGAATACTGAAACAAAACAAAACAACATGAGAACGCGTCTCCGCGTTGCTGCAGAAGGTCAGGATTGAGCGACATTCGGTTGCACCGCCACGCGCCCCAGACTTCCACACGAAACCTAGATGAAAACAATCTGAAAAATAAGAAAGAATACAAGCCAGGACAAAATGAGCGACGACAGCGTTTAAGTTCGAGAGTTTATATAGATGAATGCACGGACTGGATGCACAGAAAGATGCGGATCGATATTTCAAAGGTTCACACGTAGACGGAGAAATGCATTACTAGACAGAGGCAAAGGAAATTGAACGCATACTCTACTGACGACGTCGGTTTCACATCGAAATTTTGCCATGCAGCAGCCTATACAGGGTGAGATTAAGAAGTTTGTGGAGATACGGTGGCTGCAACTGGCGAAGGACAGGGTTAATTGGAGAGACATGGGAGAGGCCGTTGCCCTGCAGTGGGCGTAGTCAGGCTGATGATGATGGTGATGATGATGAGCTTATACAGGGTGTTTCACCCAAGACTCCACGATTTCTAAAAGTAGGCTTTTTGACTTAGAATAGCGCTTTTTTCGGTATAGCATTGCCAGCTGTGTAGTACATCAGAATACAGCTAAGACGTGCTAACTAGAAGGCCGGTTAATCAATTCTGAAATGTCAACTTTTTAACTATTACTTTTAGGCTCCTTTATTTTGAGGCTGTAGCGCGCTGTAATAACCATATCAGTTTTTAATATGGGAGTAATTACTCATTCACATCCACCCGAGCGCAGCCATACGGCTACAAAGGAAAGCTATACAGCTTTCTCAGAAACTTCGTAGTTAAAGGAAAATTCCTCCTGGTCCGGGGTTCGAACCCGGGACCACCGCTTCACCGGAGCAGTCGCTCTACCAATTGAGCTAACCGGGACGGTAAGCTTGTGGTAGGATCAGAGCGCCCTCTCGCCCTACCATAAGCCTGCCGTCCCGGTTAGCTCAGTTGGTAGAGCGACTGCTCCGGTGTAGCGGTGGTCCCGGGTTCGAACCCCGGACCAGGACGAATTTTTAACTGCGAAGTTTCTATAGCTTTCCTTTGTAGCCGTAAGGCTGCGCTCGGGTGGATGTGAATGAGTAATTACACCTTTATTATAAATCTACTCCACCTTGAGGGATTCCCCTAAATATTTGGCCAATATCAGTTATTAGAACTACTAAAAGTCGGCTACCGTCAGCGCTGTGTCCCAACAAATTTGGATTATTTCAACGAGTTACGTGCACTGGAGAAGTTGCTTTGCATGCAAGGTTCTCGAAGGCGTATGTATTCTGGCGAATCAGGCAGCCAAAATTTGCGCCACAATACGGAGGGTAACCGTGTTTTCGAAATTTTAAGGACTGATATGGATATTATTTGCGGTTGGCTACACGGCTCTAAGTAATTAAAGAGCCCAGCAGTAATAGTTAAAAAGTTTACTATTCAATATTAGTCAACTGACTTGCTAGTTAGCAGGTCTTAGCTGTATTCTGAGGTGCTACACCGCTCACAATGGTGTGCCGGAAAAGCGCTCTTCTACCTGAAAAACGGAATTTTTAGCAATTGTGAAATATTAGGTGAAACACCTTGTATAAATGACTTTCTTAGTGTCTATTCGGTAGGTGTTGAGGCGACAAACTGTATCAAGCCGGCTACTGGTCAGAACTAGCAATGTACTACGACAGAAGGAGTCAGGCAAGAACCGAGGACACCCGCTTACCTCGTTATGAACGATGGAGCAGTCAACGGCAAGGGTTGAAGCTGTAGGTGAAGTCGTCGACAGCTATCACGCCAGGCTTCCCGTTCGTATAGGCTTCAATGAAGAACTGCGTGGAAGTCAAGAGCAAGCTAAGCACCAACTGGTGAGATTCGTCAAACAAGACCGCAGCGCGAGCGACTCCGGAAAACAAAACTAGCCAAGAAATGCTAGAATAAACAAGCAAATGACCCGTTTGCAGGTGAGGTCCAAATTTAGCCCTTCGGTATTGCCACCATTACTGTAGTGAAGAAATTGCAAAATTCGTTTTGAGGAAAAGAAATGACGCGGTAACTGTCTCACATATCTCTGTGGACACCCGAACCGCGCAGTAAGGGAAGACATAAAGGAGGGAGTGAAAGAAGGAAGAAAGAAAGAGGCCCCGTAGTAGAGGACTTCGGAATAATATCGACCACATGGGGATTTTCAGCGTGCACTGACATCCCAGAGTAGACGGACATCTTGCGTTTTACCTCCATCGAAATGGGCCCTCCGCGGCCTGCAGGTGAGGTGAAGCATAAGTCAGGGCAAAGCATCGTCAAAAAAAAAAAACACTGTCAGAAGGAGGGGGGGGGGGAATGTTGTAAGCAGCCACGGATACGTGCCTCGTACCTTGCCTTCGGCATATTAGTGAGGTGTGCGCATATACCGCAATATCACGTGACCCCGCCGTTCACGTAGCGTGTGCTTCGCGCTTCGTGCGACCTGTCCACGGGTGTGACGCATGGTCAGAAAAAATTCAGGAGGCACTTTGGCTCTCTAAAGTGCTGTAAGGCGAAAGCGTTTCCTTCCCGACTCCGGCATGCACCCTATGCCCAGAACCCTTCGCTTCTTCCCTCCACATCCTTTCCCTCTGCCCGGCGGACCCTACCCCGCGGGACCTAGAGAACCTCAAGACCTGGGAGGACTGGGAGACCCTGCTGCGCTCAGAGGACCCGGCCGTGCAGACCATCGCCTCCGGCAGGGCTGCCAGTGTTATGGACCTCAGGAACATAAACACTTGAGTGCAGTGGGGTCGTGCGGGGACCCTGGGGCGTGCCCCGAATTACTGTTGTAATAAAGTTTTTTTCTCTCTCTTTCCTGGCGCACTGTTTGTTTTTATGTACATTTTCATTTTTCATTTTTTTATTTTTGCTCGTTTTCTTGTTTTTATTTTTCTTTTCCTTCACTTTACTCCTTTTATTTTACTTATGAAACCTATGCATTCACTAGATGCGCCTTTATTCATGCTGGAACCTAGAGCCTTCTTGGCGGAGTGGCAGCGTCTCCTCTTCAGATGCCAAAGGCCCT
Organism: Amblyomma mixtum; assembly: GCF_055824585.1. Lineage (NCBI taxonomy): Eukaryota > Metazoa > Arthropoda > Arachnida > Ixodida > Ixodidae > Amblyomma > Amblyomma mixtum. Next base: position 65,638,864 of record NC_143018.1, read on the forward strand.
GGTTCGATTCCCACCCTCGGCGAAGTTTCTTTTTAAGCAGTGACGCCGAAAGGAGGACAAATCTGCCGACGCGTCTGTAGACACGGCTGCCGACATTCCTGCCGACGCGTCTGCTAACGACAATATGAGGCATTAAAGGCTGTCGCCTTAATACACTGGCGAACACTTCGAAGCGAAGGTTTATTCGAGGGAGGCCCGAAGCCAGCGAACACGCGACGCGTTGACAAGGCTGAACCAGCACTTGCTCGGGACGCTGCTCGGAAGCACCGGCGTAAGCGGCCGAGCAATTAACTGGCTCTCGTTGACGCTTCATATTTGACTGTCGCGGCATTAACACCAGACATCTTTATTCTCTGCCATGAGTTTGCCTTGCCAGCAGCGACTATCTCCTTTTTTAGAGCGCAGCTCTTTGGCGTCCGTTCCTGGGTTTCGCGTCGTCGTCGGCGTTGTCGTCGGCGTCGGCCTCGTAACCAGCTCCGCCCCCCTTTCATCCGCAGCTGGGGTTGACTCACTATCGGCGTCAGCGGCATCAGTCAGTCGCTGCTATCTCTTCCCTCCTCCCTTTATCGTGTTGTCCGCTTGCTGCGCGCGCTTCTGCCCCCATCGTTTGCCGCTGGGTGTACACGCCGCCCCCCTCCCCCCCCTTCCTGCGAGTCTCCGGTTGTCAAAGCGCCGGCTCGAACTTAATTCCTTTCTTCGCTCCTCCTCCAATGCAACCCCTGTGCGGTGGCAATCAGAGAGCCAGATCGGTGGCGGCGGATCTGTATATGTGCACCGCCCGAGCCGAAATTGCGAATACGTGTGAAAAATAAAAAAAAAATTCTGTGATAGCGCATACATGTGTTGCTCGATTTCTTTGCCTCAATCTATCGAAAAGGTGAAACAGCCTATTTGCTGCGCTCAAATTTCTCATTAGGAAGTAACGTAATCGTCGGTAATTTTTTTCAATGTTTATATACGAAATGGAGTGTTTAGAAAAAATTTTATTTACATATGTACACATGCCAAGGTTACAAGATACATTCATATTTACAAGAACACATGACACATGTAAGGAGAGCCAATTAAAGAGGTACCATAAACATTTCTAAGTAACTAACAGGAATGGTCGATGTAAAATAGGAATGCATATATACCGATTGTCAGAAGAGCGAAAAGGCAATAACTGGACATTGAAACATTGAAAAGGATACTTTAGCGCCAGTTTGGCCTAAAGACCAAGACAATACGACCGTTATTTACAGAAATAAATGGGCATGACCACTGTCGGAGAAACTCTTCCTCACCCAAGAAAAAGAGTTCCTCGGACAAAAAACTGATCAGCTCCCGTCGGAGACGGCCGAGAATTGGCCACACAGCGCGGCGTCGAAAGCCACTAGCGACCGCGGCGCATCGACTGCGCCATAAACTAAAAAGACCTGCAACTATTAACAGGCGAGCGAAACGGCCGCTGGGGAAGCGGCCGCGGGAGACGAAGCACGAAATGCCCTGCCCACGAAATCCCGCATGAACCGCGCGCCAAAAGACACGCACTACCACGCAGGTGACTGTAGCGTGGCGATTAGATTCCGAGAGCGGGCAATTCGGACAGGTACTGGAGCGTAACACACCCCACCGTTCTAACCGATCACAAGTAGGGAGCACTGCCCAGCCAAGTTTCCAGACAAAGTCACGTAGATGATCTGGGAGAGGTGTCGACGCTAAACGCGCCCACTGAACCCGGCGCATAGGTGAGCGGCGAGACGGCGGCACAACAGGTAACAATTGCGTGCCCATAACAACAACAATAGGTAACAATAGCGTGCTCACTGCACTCGACAGTTCGAGCATTCGACCGCCGCTCCAGCACACTGTACAACTCGTGCCACTACACGCGACGATCAATTAAGCAATGAGTGATTAATTAAAGGAGCTAACTTTTCTTCTGAATTGGTGAGCCATCGAGCACTTGCTAAATAAATTCTCTCTACACGCCACTCCCTGCGTTAATCTTCAAGCTAAGTTTATATATAAATTTATTTTTTAATCAGAAAAGTAGTCAAACATTGCAAGTTTAACACACGCAGTTTCATGCTTGTGTCGTAAATTGAAATGCGGCCGCTGTGGCTGGATTCGAATCCGAGTGATTAGCTACTGAGACGCAGTATCCGCTCTTGAACCCGGATGCGGCGGGCCCGTTTCGATGAAGGCGAAACTCAAAAGGCGACCATCGCCACCAACCCGGCTGCCACTGTTATGGACCTCAGGAACGTAAACACTTGAGTGCAGTGGGGTCGTGCGGGGACCCTGGGGCGTCCCCGAATTCCTCTTATAATAAAGTTTCTCTCTCTCTCTCTCTCTCTCTCTCTCTCCCACGTGCTATGTTATGTCAGCGCTCGTTGAACTTCTGCTGGTGGTCGAACCACTTTCTCTGTTTCTTCTTTCAGTTACTTTCCATCACTTCCCTCACGGCGCGGTTGATGTGACCACCGAGGAGTTACTGCGCAATTTCCTTTCCTCAAAGCAATGTTTTAAGGCGGAAGCCTTTAATGCCTCATCGTTGTAAGCAGGAGTTGTCGACAGAAAATGTCACGCTTTTCAATTGGTCGAAATGCTCGTGACGTCACAGTGCGCGAATTTCAAATGGGGCCAATTGTACTTTGGCTAGTAACCATGGAACCAATCAAAGGGATCGTATAGTGATGCTCCTACTAAGTTGGACTGAGTTTAGTTAATTGGTTAATTAATCAATTAGCCTAATTAATATAGAGCAGAATGAAGAGGTCAGAAGAAAGAGGAAAAGAAAAGAGAAACGCGCGCCGCAGCGACAACAGCGTCCGCGGAAAAAAACAGATAAGTACGAAACCACGGTCGCTCCACCACCACGCACTTCCCCACACAGTTCGACGTTGCTCGTTTCTTATACGTTGTGTCGAACATCCTAGACAGTTCCAACAATTGACAGGTGAATGACAGAACACGATGGATAGAAATACAATAATATAAATATGAAATAGCCTAATTAACCTTTCTAGTTAGACCGCATAAATCAATAAAACCGAGAACGAAATTGGTCGAGTTGGGGAATCGAACCAGGGTCTCCGGAGTGCGATACGAGCACGCTAGCCACTCCGTAATGCCAGCTGAATGGTTTGGAATGAACAAAGGCGCGTCTAGCTAATACGGCGTCTTCGTTCCCTCCCATCTTCCCCCTTTCCCTTACGGCGAGGTGCAGGTGTCCACCCAGATATGCGAGAGAGGCACATTTCCTTTCCTCAAAAAATAAATTTACCGTCCAGCAAGGCGTACAGCCGAATTGGCGATGGCGTTCTGTGGACTCCCTGGCAGCGTTGCAAGACGCTGTCGCGTTCCACTCTTACAGGCGAAGCTTAACATGTTAACCACACATCAGTAACACACGCAGACAGCCAATGGACGCGTCATTCGCTGGCAGCACTTGAACCATCATTCACAACCACATTCGTGACAGAATGCTGTACTAAGGCTTTCGCCTTGCACCACTTTAGTCGCCAAAGTGACTCCTAATTTTTTTCGCCATTTCTGGAGAACACTGCTCTACCGACTCGTTATTAGTCTTAAAGGTCAACTGCAAAGAAATTTTACATTGCCTGGAATTGTTCTTAATACGCTGTGTACGTCACAGGTGACCTCGGATCGGGGATTGATGAAGGAGCGCACGCACTCATTCAGCGAACTGACGCAGGCATACAGAGCCTCACGCCAGCTCTACCCCCCCGCCCCACCCCTCCCTAGATAACAAACACGCAACTCTCTGAAGCAGACTACAGACACACACTCTCCCCTCACCCCTTAACCTAGCCCACTATCATCTATCCTTTCCCACTCCCGCATGTGCCCTATGACCAGAACCCTTCGCTTCATCCCTCCACATCCTTTCCTTCTGCCCGGCGGACCCTCCCCCGCGGGACCTAGAGAACCTCAAGACCTGGGAGGACTGGAAGACCCTGCTGCGCTCGGAGGACCCGGCCGTGCAGACCATCGCCACCGGCCGGGCTACCAGTGTTGTGGACCTTAGGAACATAAACACTTGAGTGCAGTGGGGTCGTGCGGGGACCCTGGGACGCGCCCCGAATTCCTGAGTAAATAAAGTTTTCTCTCTCTCTCTCTCTCTCTCTCTCTCGGGACGCTGCTCGGAAGCATCGGCGTGAACGGCAGTTCAATTTACTGGCTATCATTGACGCTTCGCACTTGACTGTCGCCGCATTAACACCACATCTTTTATGCGAAGCATATTACTAGAGGTACACTACAGCCCTTCGCCGTGGTTACGCGCCGTGCACACCACGTGGTACAGTGACGTCACACCACGTGACATACCACGTGACACATGACGTCACGACAGAGGAAGACGGGGGTCCACCTCGCGCCGTCGCTGTGGTTGCACGCCGTGCAGACCACGTGGTACAGTGACGTCACACCACGTGACATACCACGTGACATATGACGTCACGACAAATCGCCGCCACGCGCTGGGAGAGGGAGAACGATGCCATCGCACAGACGCCGGAATGTCCTCGAGCGGCATTCCCGCGCATTTCGAACGCGCGTTCACACTCGGTGTAGGTGAAACGCTCGCTCCACCGGGCAGGCAGACGCGGCTTCATGGCAATCCAGGCGCTCACCCAACGCGCGTCTCGGGGTTAGTCGGCGTTCCGCTGTAGCCATGCCGTTGTCTTCCCCCACGACGAAGGCTTCTAGTGGTTGTATTAAAATGACCAAGTATTCAACCAAGGAAAGCCATGTATTACCAAGCCTAGCCACCAATATGTTTCGCATCTGACTAGGCTTAACCTTAGCTAAGCCTCAGCCATTTTTTATTCCCTACCATGAGCCTTCCCAACTGCGGCTATATTTTTTCCCAATATTGATATGAAATCGAGTACACCACTTGACAGTTCGAGCATTCTACCGCCCCTCCATCGCACTGTACAACTCGTGCCACTACACGCGACGATCAATTATGCACTGAATGATTAATAAAAGGAGCTAACTTTTCTTCTGAGCTGGTGAGCAGTCGAGAACTTTCTAAATAAATTCTCTCTACACACCACTCCCTGCGTTAATCTTCAAGCTAAGTTTATATATCAATTTATTTTTTATCACAAAAGTAGTCAAACATTGCAAGTTAAGCACACGCAGTTTCATACTTGTGTCGTAAATTGAAATGCGGCCGCTGTGGTCGTGGTGGTGAAAACATTTATTACGAATGAGCAGGAGGTATGTTTGGATCAGCCCGTAAGGGACCGATCCTTACAAACACTAGGTGGAGGTCCCTAGTATGGGACCCCAGTGGCGGTTGCCGCCGCCCGGGCGCGCCCGACTAAGGCTTGTTGGGCCTGTAAGTCGTGGCAGCCGAGCAGGGTCGCCTCCCAGTCCTCCCGGGTTGGGTTGGGGATGGGGGGAATAGCGGGGTTGGAGGGACAGGCCCACACCATGTGATAAGTGTCAGAAGACACTGCACTACAGTGGGGGCAGCTGCCGCTATAGGAGGGGTTAAAATGTTTTAGCGCTGCCGGGCACAGCAATGTATTGGTGAAAAGGCGGAGAAGGAGCCGCTCATCCGCCTTCTTCAGGCCTTTACATGGGCTAGGGTAAAGGCGATGACAATTTTGATAATATGTTGTAATATCTTTGAATGTATAGACCGGATTAAAATCGGGTTCCTGATCGGACGGGGAGGAGAAAACAGCCCGGTGAGAGAGCGCGCGGGCGGCTGCGTCTGCTGCCTCGTTTCCTGCCAAACCCTGATGAGCAGGGGCCCATATGAGGTAACGGTGTGCGGGGTCCGTATCCCGTATGCAATTTTGGTATATTCGATAGGCTAGGAAGGGAGTGCAGCCTTTTTCGACGTTCCGACAGGCCCCTCGCGAGTCGGTGATTATGTATTTTGAATTGGAATGTGAGCCCGCGAGAGCAATCGCGACCTCTTCTGCTTGTGTTGCACTGCGGGCTCTGAAAGTTAGGCCGTTAACTGTGTTGTTGTTGTGAACTACCGCGGCCGTGTACCATCCCCCGTGGTGAGGGCCGGAGGCGTCCACGTAGTATACACCTGTTTTGTTGCCATAATATCGGGCTAGCGCTTCCGCTCGTGCCAGGCGCCGACCATTATGGTCTTCATGTGACATGTTTGCTGGAAGAGGCCGCACGTGGAGGGCACGTCTCCACAGTTCCGGGATGCGAAACCTGTCTTCCATTGGAGGGATGTGTTGGATATGGAGTCGAGCAAGAAGGCGGCGACCCGACTCCGTTAGCGACAAGCGCGTGTACTGGTTTGTAAGGTGCGCCTCCCGGAGTTCCCGGAAAGTATTCACCACCCCAAGAGCCATAAGCCGGCTGTTTGAAGTAGTGATGGGGAGGTCAAGGGCACGTTTAACAATTTTGCGAAGGATGACCTCAAGGGCGTCCTCCTCTTGTTTCCGTAGGTGGAGATAAGGAGTCGAATAGAGAATTCGACTAGTTACGAAGGCGTTTGCCAGCCGCAAGGCATCCTTACTTCGTAACCCTCCGCGTTTGTTGGAAACCCGGCGGACCATGCGGCCCACCTGGTCCCCCACCTTACGGAGTTTGGCCAATGTAGTGTCTGGCCGCCTGTGTTTGTGGATGTAGAGTCCGAGCACCCGTATCTCATCACTTTCGCGTATGGGACCACTCTCAAGAGAGAGAGATATTTTAGTTGTGCACTTCTGTGAGGGGCGGAGGTGCACAAATTCCGATTTTTGAGGGGAACATTGAAGACCGCAGCGGCGGGCGTAGCGGTCTACTATCGTCGCCGCTGTTTGAAGGCGGGCCCGTTTCGATGAAGGCGAAACGCAAAAGGCGCCCACGTGCAACGTTACTAGAACTAACTCGTTGGTTCTAGTAACGTTGCCCACGTGCTATGTTATGTCAGCGCTCGCTGAAGTTCCACATCCTTTCCCTCTGCCCGGCGGGCCCTCCCCCGCGGGGCAGGACTGGGAGACCCTGCTGCGCTCGGAGGACCCGGCCGTGCAGACCATCGCCACCGGCCGGGCTGCCAGTGTTATGGACCTCAGTAACATAAACACTTGAGTGCAGTGGGGTCGTGCAGGGACCCTGGGGCGTGCCCCGAATTCCTGTGTAAATAAAGTTTCTCTCTCTCTCTCTCTCACACACACACAGAACTGACCGTGAGGGTACATTTTAAGGAAGACAGCAGTCATCAGCACCGGTGAAGGCACATTGGAATGGTTTTACTTTTACGATGTTGATAATTAAAAAATTAGTAGCGTGCTCATGTTAAAACTGGAAATTAAAAACAGGAAAATATGACCTCCAGTCAGTGGAATGCGAACCTACGGTTTGGTTTGGTTTATTGGAGTTTAACGCCCCAAAGCGACTCAGGCTATGAGAGACGCCGTAGTGAAGGGCTCCGGAAATTTCGACCACCTGGGGTTCTTCAACGTGCACTGACATCGCACAGTACACGGGCCTCTAGACTTTCGCCTCCATCGAAATTCAGTCGCCGCAGCCGGGATCGAACCCGCGTCTTTCGGGTCAGCAGCCGAGCGCCGTAACCACTGAGCCACCGCGGCGGGGTATCCGAACCTACGATCTCAGTACGTCTCTCATAGCCTTAGTCGCTTTGGGACGTTAAACCCCACAAAAACCAAAAATTTCAGTATTCATTTATTTATAATTCCTGCATAGCCAAAAGGAATTATTAACTGTAAATCTTCCAGTTTGGGGGGGGGGGGGGGGGGGGGAACACATAGAAGATTGGACAGCCGTCGCCTTAGCTCGCTTGGTGGAGCACCGCACGCGACATACGCAGGTCGTCGGTTCGGACCCCACTCGTGGCATGTAGTTGGTTCTCGTTTCTTATGGAGTAGTTGATGAAGTGAGTGCACTATTAATTTCTAACTTATCAACACCACAAATAAAGAAAACATTCTCACATGGTTTAATTCGTTTCGATGACTGCTGGCTTCCTTAATATGTATGCCGGAACGATCCCCTCACTTCCCTACCCTCGTCTGCACAATAAACGTGACAATGATATGTGTTTCTTAGAGAACCACTTCTGTTGTAAGCGTTTAGAATGCTCCAGAGCACACGAAGCGTGCACCTTTCGGCATATTACTCAGATTAGCAATTTACCGTTTGTTACGTTGACATTGACCAACGAGAACTTAACTCAAGGCGGACAAATTAGGAATGAAATTACAACTTTTCTCAGGCCGTACCAATTGAGAATAAACGGATTACGGACGGCGTGGACTCAAAGACTGGCGGTTGAAATGTGGTTTGGTTGGCCAATTCATGTACTGCGGAAAAGTTTAGAAATTTGTTTACGTGAAATTATTATCATGCCGAACTAATCTGTACCGTCGTGGGCATGAACGCACATGCGGCAATCGCTTCCGAAGCACGGCAAACAGCGAGCTTTCTGTGGCATACAGCGACCTCTTTTCTTTCATCTGATATTCTTGTGCGGTCCTTGGCTAGTTTGTCCAGGATTAAAACTTCCCATTGGCTGCGGCTGTACAGTTTACGCGAAGGCTTCAGAAAAAAATCTGCCTCTCCCGAAACCGAGAGTAGAGTAAGCATGAAATGTTTGCGGATATAACACATTGGTTGTAGATGGTACTACTCAAAATCTTGAAATGGGTCTAGTGTTCAACACACCACACCACACATACTGTGCACTGGTCCATGTGTTTCTGGCAAGGCTACCCGTCATCCCCCACCACCCCAGTCCTCCCAGGCAGATCCGAGAGACCAGGAACTCAAGGCTTTGCGTGAAGAGGTAAGCCGCCTTTCCTCCCTCCTAAGCACCCCGCCCCCTCCATTCCCCCTAAACCCGCACCCGCTGTCATTAACTCGACCCCATCATCCACAGACACTTCGAGCACCCCTCCCGCAAAGAAACAACGCACCACAGACGCCACACCCCCTCCCGTGTCCTTAGAAATAGACGCTAAATTAGCAGCACTCGAAGCCAAATTTGACCACAAACTAAAAGAGCTAGACGCACGCCTCGAGGCCAGATTCAATCACCTTGCCGCCACCCTCACCGAAAAACTTGAGCAGCGCATGGACGCTATGCTTACCAAGATGATGGAGCTCTTGGAACATAATCTTAACCATCGCTTCACCCAACTTCAAACCCCCTTGTAGGGTTCGGCACGCTGCCGCCTCTTTTTGTACATGTTTTACGAACATTCCGCGAGAGGAGAGTGGACTAGGCTGCGCGCCCCGTTTTGTTTCGTTTTGTTTGTTTTGTTTTAGTGCGTGCCGTTGGAAGGGGAGGAGCGGCTCGAACGCCCATGCTCTTCGGTTGGTCTCCCCGTTCGTTCTTGCGTTTTCCCTTGCCACTCCAGATGGCGGGGCTCTCTGCCGACATCGACCTTGGGCTCCTGTCCCCCATCTTCCCGGAATCCTGCCTCCCGGGGGGGAGAAGCCGCCGGCCATAAACAAGCGAGAACGGTCTCGGTTTCGTCGCGTTACGCGACGGGCGGTATACTAGGCCAGCACGGTTAGGAGCTGAAAGTTTCCGTTGGCCCCACACGTCTGGCGCGCCTCCGCTCCACTTGGCGGAGGATTGCGCAGCCAAGTAGGGAGGAATTTCGGGGTGAGGAAAAAGGCGCTGACATCAGTTCTGAGCTTTCTTATTCGTTAAAACTGATGTCAGGCGGGAAGCTGTAGCACTGTTTATTTTTGCGTGTGGAAAGGGCCGCGGGAAAAATCGTAGTGGACTCTTGAGGAGACCCGCGCCCGAGGGCTTTGGGCTCTAGCTACTCGTGGCTGTCCGGCGCTCGGTCGGGCCGAGCGCGGAGTAGCGGCCGTTGAGAGCTGGTGCAAGGCGCGCCAGTTCGACTGTTGGGACGTGTTGTCCCTCGCCTCTGTGAAGGCGGTCGGCTAGGCCGGCCGCGGATAGTTCGACCGTACTGAATCTTGTACCCATCTGTAAATAGCCTGTATAAAAGTTCTTCGTTTCTCCGTGAATCGCTTCGCCTTGAAGTCACTTCATCGAGAAGCCCTTCAAGCGGTGCATCCAGTTGCTGGAAACCACCGGACCAACACCACCGGCACAACTTTACTGGCGCAGTCGACAGTACTGGTGCACTGCAGCGGCTCCCAGGAGAGGACGAAGTTCGGTATCCAAGGCGAGATACCGAGTGGACGACAGGCTAAGGGTACGAAGGTGCGAGGAGCATCGGGCGTGAAACGCCGAAGACAAGGCCTTCAGCGGCGGCAATTGGGAAATTGAAGCAGACACGACCTTCAGCGGACGCCAAGTGGCATCCCCGAGCAACGGCAGCAGCTAGCGGCTTCAATCGGCTCCTTAGGTGGTCGACTTCATTCTTGCCCGAAAAGAGGACACTGCGAGCAGCTCCGAGTGAGTTCCCTGGTTCCTTTTTCTTGACGGTCACTGTTTGACTACGGCGGGCGTAGTTAATGATAACCCGATTTGGGCATCTTAACCCTGACAAGGCATCCACAATTAACAGCGATAGTGACAGTGGTGACAGTGGGGACGGTGGTGACAAGGGCAGCAATGAGGTGTCGAGGCCACGGCGTAGCCAAAACATTGATAAAGAGCTGGAATTGTACGAAAAAAAGATAAAAGCCTTAGAGCTTGAAATGCAAATCATTCGTGCTCGAAGCCAGAATGCTGCGCCTTCCGAAGACGAACGGTTGAGACAGTACGCTAAGCTACTCGCCGGCGCGTTCCCCAAATTGCCTGCAGACGGTGAAGTGCCCGTCTGGTTCGAATCAGTGGAATGCTCGCTCAGGGCTTACAACGTTCTGAAGGAACACTGGGCGCAGCTTGTGTTCCCGGTGCTGGCCGAGCGGGTGACCTACCTATCGACTCGGTTCACCGCAGAACAGCACAGGGACTACGATAAGTTGAAGACGGTGGTCCTAGACGAGTTAAAACTTTCAGCCGCAGAGTACCAAAGGCGGTTTTCAGGGGCCACCAAGAGGCGCGAAGAAACTTGGAAGGGTTTTGTCACACGTGTCCAGAGTTACTTAAATTTTTATTTAAAGTCTCGGGGCGTGTCGACTTTTGACGGACTTCTGAAGCTTCTGGTCGCCGACCAGCTCAAAGAGGGGCTATCAGAAGAAGCACGGAAATATGTCAAGCTGCGCGAGGGTGAGAAATGGCTGAACGCGGATGATATAGCCGCATTGCTACAGACGTACGAGGAAGCCGCCGGGAAGGGAAGCGCACAGAGGAAAGCCGACAGCTTTAAGGGTTTTGATAACCGGCCAAAACCGAGGTCTGAGGCCCCACCTGCTCAGAAGCCTGGGGCAGAACGAGGAGACGTAAGGGCTGCAGTCAGGCCAGGAGGAGAAAAGAGAAAGGAATCGCGATCGGGTGGCTGTTTCCGATGCGGAAGCTGGCGGCACGTTGTTGCGAACTGCCCATTTGATCGTGAGAACCCAGCTGACAAGCGAGAGCGTCCGCCGCGCGAGGATAGGTTAACGGCACGCGTGTCCACCCATGCCTCGGAGACCAGGCGTCCAACTCTCAGGGACGTTAAAATCAGCTGTCGGGAGGCAGTTTTCAGCGCCATTTTGGACACCGGCGCAGATATCACCGTAGTGCGCGAAAGCCTTGTACCTGAGGAGTTTGTATCCCCAAATGGGACAATCGATCTCATCTCCGCCTTCGGAGAAAAAGTAGAGGCGAAGCTGGCAGTTGTTCCGTTGAAGCTGTATCGTGGTGCTTCCTTAATTGAAAATGTGGATGATGCGACACCGGTGACGTGTGCGCTCACCGACAAGCTCACGCACACCGATTGCCTAATCTCGGCAGACGCATGGGAACAGCTGCACGACACGCGCAAATCGGACAGCGAGGGTCTCGTGCAGGCGGTTGGAACTCTGTCGCCGCCGGGTGAAGACAGACCGGATGAATCAGGGCCAGACGCGGGTGCCGAGTCAGTTTTGACGTTCGAGGACGAAATCCTGCCCGAGCGGACCCTTGACAGAAATGAAGGAGAGCAATCACAGACGGATAGCACGGCTGAGCTTGGCGGAGCACAGATGTTTCGGGTTGAGCAGCGTGAGGACGAGACACTGCGTGAGGCCTGGCAGAACGCTAAGCAGGGAAAGGCGGGCATGTCAGTCGTAGACGGAGTTTTGTATCATAAAGACCAGGTGCTAGGCCAGGGGGTACAGCAGCTAGTGCTGCCAAGATTACGGCGCGAGGCCGCACTAAGCCTAGCACATGAGTCCTATTGGGGGGGACACCTGGGCTTTCGCAAGACTAAAGCTCGCCTCAAGTACAGTTTCTACTGGCCGGGCATGGAGTCGGATATTCGCAATCACTGTGACAGCTGCCATGGCTGTCAAGTGCGTTCAGACCACCGGCGAACTGATAGGGTACCGATAACGCCTCTCACTCGCCCGAAGTTTCCTTTCCAGAAAGTGAACATAGATGTCATAGGTCCGATCGAGCCATCGTCTGGCCGAGGACATAGATACGCGCTTTGCATAATAGATCTGTGCACGCGTTGGCCAGAAGTAGTCTGCCTTAGGTCTTTGTCCGCCAGGGCAACCTGCGATGCGCTGCTTTCGGTGTTTAGCCGGACGGGTGTTCCCGAGGTAGTGTGCTCAGACTGCGGCACCAATTTTACAGCCGCACTTACGAAGCAATTTCTTGGAAGGCTCGGCTGTACCCCACGCTTTTCCGCCCCAAATCATCCGGAAAGCAATGGCTCGGTGGAGAGGTGGAACAGAGTCTTTAAGACCATGCTCTCACACGTAATTGAAAAGGAACCGAAAAACTGGGACAAGTTCATCCCTTTTCTTCTTTGGGCCTATCGAGAGGTGCCGCACGACACCACTGGCGTGTCGCCCTTCCGAATGCTTTACGGCCGAGACCCAGTAGGACCACTAGGTATCCTAAAGCAAAGCTGGGCGGGAGATATTGAAGTATCCGGGGAACTGGCGAGCGCCCCGGCCGAGTACCTGAAGAAGCTGAAAGCACAGCTCGAGATCGCGGCCGACACCGCAGAGCTAACGACTAGAAAACAGCAGGAGGCGTACTCGTCACACTACAACAAGCATGCAATGGTGAAAATCTTTCGCGAAGGCGAGGCGGTCCTCGTCTTCGACGAAAAGAGGCCAGGGAAAATGTGCCCAAAGTGGCTGGGGCCGGGGGTGGTGACAAAAAGGTACCGCGAGCACTCGTACTACGTACAGATGAGTGACGGTCGCCGCATGCTAGTACATGCAAATAAGCTACGCCCCTACGTCGGCAAGGTGGGTTCGGTGAGCGTCATATTTCATGACGATTGCGACTTCGGAGAAGTCGAATACACCCCGCGCGCACAGAACCTCCTGGAGGACTGTGTAGTTTTTAAGCCTGATAGAACAAGCCACTTAGACAGGGATGCCGCGGCGCTGGTGCACGCCACGTTCGAGCAGCACCAGGCATTGTTTCGGAACGAACCATCTATCGCACGCGTGGGCGAGCACAGCATAAAACTCGCGGAGGGGGCAAATCCAAAGCGAGGGCACCCTTATAGGATCCCAGAGGCTTTAAAAGACGAAGTAACGAGGCAGATTGATGAACTCCTCGAACAAGGCCTCATCTACCCATGCAAAAGCCCTTTTGCACACCCGATCGTGTGTGTTCCGAAAAAGGGCGGGTCGGTACGTCTTTGCATAGACTATCGAGCGCTGAATGCGGTGACCGAGACGGACGCATTTCCTATGGGTTTCCCCCAGGAGCTGATCATGCGAGTCGGAGCCGCGAGGTTCATAACCCTTCTGGACCTCAGGCGCGGCTATTGGCAGGTGCCGCTCGCTGAGGATTCTCAGCTTCCGACCGCCTTCATCTCGCACCTAGGTCAATTTGCCTGGCGGGTAATGCCTTTCGGTCTTAAGAACGCGGCGGCTACCTTCCAAAGGAACATGAACCAGTTACTAGCCGGGCAGGAAGAATACGCTTGCGCCTATCTAGACGATATCGCCGTGTTCAGCCCATCGCTCGAATCGCACATCCGTCATCTGCACCGTGTGTTTTCCACTTTGGAGGAGGTGGGCCTGCATGCTAGCTGGGAAAACTGCCAAATAGCGCTGCCCTCAATCCGCTACCTGGGGCATGTTGTCGGTTCAGGCCAGCATGGCCCAGCCAAGGAGAAAATTGAGGCTATTGAAGGCATTCAAGTCCCTAAGACCAAGAAAGAATTGAGGAGCTGCCTAGGGCTATGTGGCTACTACCGTAGCTATGTTCCGAATTTTGCAGAAATCGCTCTGCCACTAACACGCCTAACGGGCAAGGGCGTGCCGAATAAAATACCATGGCCAGATGACGCCGACAGAGCCTTCAAAGCCCTGAAAAAAGCTCTATGCGAGGCGGTTGCACTGACCACTCCGGACCCACGGAAGCCGTATCTGCTTTTCACAGACGCGTCGGCAGTAGCAGCTGGTGCCTGTTTGGCGCAGCTTTCTGACAACGGCACTGAGACGCCGATAGCCTTCGCCAGTCACAAATTTACACCCTCGCAGATGCGATGGGCTGCAATCGAAAGGGAGGCATTCGGGGTAATCTGGGCACTAAAAAAGTTTGAGACGTGGGTGTTTGCCGCCGCCGTGACTGTCATCACTGACCACAATCCGCTCTCATTTCTTACGAGCAGCGTGCCCCAAAGTGCAAAGCTTACGCGCTGGGCTCTGGCGCTCCAACGCTACAATGTTAGCATTGAGCATCGCAGGGGAGTCGACCACGGTAACGCGGATGCCTTGTCTAGGATCCCCAACGCTTGTTGGAATACTACACTGGCTGACGTCCCGCAGTGACCGCTGGGAAACTGGACCGGGGAACAGTGCACACAGACTCGCTGGACTTAAGAGACACACCCTGATCCAACCCAGCGAAAGTGGTAGCGTTCTGTGTGTGTTTGTTTAGTGGACTCTCTAGCATGTATCAGTGAAGTGTGTGACGAAAGGCCGCGGCATGCTGGCCCACAGGCTCCTGCAGCTTACTCGTGCCGATGTACTGAACTGCTATACTTGCCGAACCCTTTGTGTTGTTTGTTGCCTCGGCTTATCTCTTAATAGATTAGCCGAGTCTTGGGGGGAAGGTGTAGGGTTCGGCACGCTGCCGCCTCTTTTTGTACATGTGTTACGAACATTCCGCGAGAGGAGAGTGGACTAGGCTGCGCGCCCCGTTTTGTTTCGTTTTGTTTGTTTTGTTTTAGTGCGTGCCGTTGGAAGGGGAGGAGCGGCTCGAACGCCCATGCTCTTCGGTTGGTCTCCCCGTTCGTTCTTGCGTTTTCCCTTGCCACTCCAGATGGCGGGGCTCTCTGCCGACATCGACCTTGGGCTCCTGTCCCCCATCTTCCCGGAATCCTGCCTCCCGGGGGGGAGAAGCCGCCGGCCATAAACAAGCGAGAACGGTCTCGGTTTCGTCGCGTTACGCGACGGGCGGTATACTAGGCCAGCACGGTTAGGAGCTGAAAGTTTCCGTTGGCCCCACACGTCTGGCGCGCCTCCGCTCCACTTGGCGGAGGATTGCGCAGCCAAGTAGGGAGGAATTTCGGGGTGAGGAAAAAGGCGCTGACATCAGTTCTGAGCTTTCTTATTCGTTAAAACTGATGTCAGGCGGGAAGCTGTAGCACTGTTTATTTTTGCGTGTGGAAAGGGCCGCGGGAAAAATCGTAGTGGACTCTTGAGGAGACCCGCGCCCGAGGGCTTTTGGCTCTAGCTACTCGTGGCTGTCCGGCGCTCGGTCGGGCCGAGCGCGGAGTAGCGGCCGTTGACAGCTGGTGCAAGGCGCGCCAGTTCGACTGTTGGGACGTGTTGTCCCTCGCCTCTGTGAAGGCGGTCGGCTAGGCCGGCCGCGGATAGTTCGACCGTACTGAATCTTGTACCCATCTGTAAATAGCCTGTATAAAAGTTCTTCGTTTCTCCGTGAATCGCTTCGCCTTGAAGTCACTTCATCGAGAAGCCCTTCAAGCGGTGCATCCAGTTGCTGGAAACCACCGGACCAACACCACCGGCACAACTTTACTCCCCTCCACTCCCACCATCCTTCCTCCGCAAGCACAAACCACCTATCCTGAGCCACACATACCAATTGACACCCGTCTTACTTCCATCCTCAATCCCCCCACCATCCAATATGGCGGGGGGAACACTAATTATCTACCCATTTTAACTTGGAAC
Source organism: Amblyomma mixtum (assembly GCF_055824585.1). Taxonomy (NCBI): domain Eukaryota; kingdom Metazoa; phylum Arthropoda; class Arachnida; order Ixodida; family Ixodidae; genus Amblyomma; species Amblyomma mixtum. The sequence continues at coordinate 65,655,028 of NC_143018.1, forward strand.
TGCCGCGGCTTCCGGGCAAAGCGCACGCCTCTGCAACTTCTCCTTCCCACCATCACAACCCCGCCCCACATACTACTTCTACAGGGGACTGCACACCGGGAAACCCTCCCCTGCTACACATCTACACACTCGGATACAACTAACACACCCAGGGCGTCCACACTCATCCACCGCAGCCTCACCTACAAAACTCATTACATCACGTCCGAGACGCCCTGCGTGATCACGGAACTTATACACCACAGATTCACTTCCTTCTATATTTATAGCAAACATATACCACCCCCCGTCCCTGCCGATGGCCCCGCTAGAATCACTTCTGCGAAAGCTACACAATCTAGCAGGGAAACATCCCCTACTCATCGGTGGGGACTTCAACAGTCAGCATACTGACTGGGGATACATAACCACGACACATCGAGGTCGCAGGCTCTGGATGCTCTTGCAGAACCTCCAACTCACTGTGCACAACACGTTTCAGACGCCTACGCGGATCGGCAACAGTGTCAGCATGGACACCAGTCCTGACCTGACGCTGAGCCGCTGTATCCGCGGCGTTACCTGGAGCAGAACACAACATACACTGGGCAGTGATCATTATATTATACAAATCACTGTCCCGTACAAACCACCCCGTCACGCAAATACAATACACAAATTCATTAACTGGGATGCATTTCGCGCTGCACGCACCGCCCTCCCAGACACTCCCATCGCAGACATCGACGAATGGGTGCAGTCACTCAAGCATGACGTTCACCACAACATGCGAGGCATTGAAACTAAAACCGAAACACCGACCCTTGACACACGCCTAGCCCACCTCTGGGAGGCTTATCACAGCATCCTAGAACGCTGGAAAGGCAACAAACACAACAGAACGCTTAAGAAGCGGCTGGCCGCGCTGCAGACACAAATACAACAGCACTCTGAGGAGCTCTGCCGATCCAACTGGGGACAGATATGTGCCGGCATCGCCGGAAACCTGTCCAGTGCATGGCAACTCCTCCGACACCTCATTGACCCCACGCGCACCAAATCAGCAACACAGCACCACGTGACACGCCTCACACATTAACACATTGGCGATCCCGACACCCTTCTAGACACACTCCAAACCATGTACACATCTCCAGGCGGCCCCATACCTCTACCGCACTACACAGGACGAGCAAATCCAACACTCGACACCGACATCACGGAGACGGAAGTCAGAGCGGCCCTCCTGACTCTCCGCGCCAACTCTGCACCTGGTGCAGACCAAATCACAAACTCCATGCTCCGTAATCTGGATGACCAATCGATCACCCACATTTCGAAATACTTCAACCAGTGCTGGAAGGAGGGTAACCTACCGCAGTCCTGGCGCCACACGAAGGTAATATTCATACCTAAACCCAACAAACCACTTACACTTCAAAACCTTCGCCCGATTTCGCTAACCTCATGCCTCGGGAAGCTCCTAGAGCATGTTGTGTTAGCGAGACTCACAAGTCACATGGCGGACAACAATCTTTACCCGCACAGCATGGTAGGATTTCGCCCCCATCTATCCGCACAGGACGCCATGCTGCAACTCTCACACGACATTTTCGACCCGCTTCTTCCGGGTCACACTAAGGCAGTTTTAGCTTTAGATCTCTCCAAAGCTTTTGATCGCACTGAACATCAGGCGATCATGACTGCTCTATCCCCCTTGAATGTGGGTGCGCGCACGTATGCCTACATTCAAGCATTCCTCACTGACCGCACGGCTGAGATACACTTCGGCCCTCTGTCTTCCCCCTCCTACACGCTTCAGAGTACCGGCACCCCTCAAGGGTCCGTCCTTTCCCCCTTTCTCTATAACATTACCCTCATCCCCCTCGCCCTAAAATTGGCCACTATTCCCCACCTGAAGCACACTCTTTATGCCGACGATATCACCCTGTGGACCACTCACGGCAGTGACGGAGACATAGAAAACACCTTACAGGAAGCAGCCACCCTCACCCAAAATTACGCACGGACCATCGGACTGTCTTGCTCCATCTGCAATTTTAAATTATGCGAAGGGATACATATCCAGCACCGCTGCTCGTTTACTACGTTTCTGGCAGCCCCGGCGCCTCATCACCCTCATCTGGACGCCAGCACACGCTGGCCTCCCTGGAAACGAGGAGGCTCATTCCCTAGCCCGAGGTCTCACATTCCGGGCAGGAGTCGAGCCCCCTCTACGAGCCTCGGAGCGCCTGCTCTCCTTCCGTGATATTCTCTCGTACTACCGAGACAAACGAAGGGAATACGCACCCCCAGCTCCATCCCTCACCATACCGCAGGCTGCACATTGGCGACAACTACAAACCCGAACTGCTCCATACCCAATACGAGTACTGCTGCATGCCCGATACCCAGACCAATTCCAGTCATCATGCAAACTTTGCGGCAAACCAGGAGACTTCTTACACACCCTCCTCACATGCCCCACCTTCCCTCATCCCCCATCACCAACCGCGGCGGAGTCTTACTGGGAGTCTCTTCTGACCAGCTCGTCCGCTCAAGACCAGCGCCGGATCATCTCCAGCGCTCACAGAAGGATTGCGCTCCAGGGGCTATCCTTCGCGTTGTAAGGGTGCCTCCTCCTCACATTGAGGAGGCATCCAAGTGCCATGTAGGGGGCTTCGCCCCCACGATTTACATCATTGGCAATAAAAGTTTCCACCACCACCACCACCAGCGAACACGCGACGCGTTGACAAGGCTGAACCAGCACATCGCTCGCTTATCTCGGGGAGCACTTGCTCGGGACGCTGCTCGGAAGCACCGGCGTAAGCGGCCGTGCAATTAACTGGCTCTCGTTGACGCTCCATATTTGACTGTCGCGGCATTAACACCAGACATCTTTATTCCCTGCCAGGAGTTTGCCTTTCCAGCAGCTACTACTTCCTTTTAAGGCGAAAGCCTTTAATGTCTCATCGTTGTAAGCAGCAGTTGTCGACAGAAAATGTCACGCTTTTCAGTTGGTCGAAACGGTCTTGACGTTACAGTGCGCGAATTTCAAACGGGGCCAATTGTACTTTGGCTTGTAACCATGCAACCAATTGAAGGGATCGTATAGTGATGCTCCAAGTAAGTGGGCCTGAGCTTAGTTAATTGCTTAATTAATCAATTAGCCTAATTAACTTTTCTAGTCAGGCCATATAAATAAATAAAACCGAGCAGGAAATTCGTCGAGCTCGAGAATCGAACCCCGGTCTCCGGAGGGCGAGACGAGCATGCTACCCACTCCGCCATGCCAGCTCGATGGTTTGGGAAGAACAAAGGTGCGTCTAGTGAATACGGTGTCTTCGCTCACTCCCATCCTCCTCCCTTCCCTTCCGGCGAGGTTTGGGTGTCCACCGAGATATGAGAGACAGATGCATTTCCTTTCATCAAAAACCAATTTACCTACGAGCGAGGCGTATAACCGAATGGGCGATGGCGTTCTATGGACTCCCTGGAAGCGTTGCAAGACGCTGTCGCGTTCCAGTCTTAGAGGCGAAGCTTAACATCTTAACCACACATCAGTGACCGCACTTTAGGTAAAAAAAAGTGGCCCCCTGAATTTTGACGGGTGTCCACCGAGATATGTGAGACAGTTACTGCGTAATTTCCTTTCCTCAAATACATTCATTTTCTTCATTACGGGCCATCTTTGTCTTTCTTCTTCCACTCCCACTTCCTCCCTTCCTCTGCGGTGCGGTTGAGGTGTCCACCGAGATGACAGAGAATTACTGCGACATTTCCTTTCCTCAAAAAGCGTTCAAAGGGCAAAGCATCGCGCCGAACGGGTGGTGGCGTTCCATGTACTCCCTGGCAGCGCTACAACACGCTGTCGCGTTCCACTCCTAAAGGCGAAGCTTAAGCCTCATTAATTAGCATTTAATTAGTATTCAGGCATTAATCAGTAATTAACCATTGATTAGTGATTTGTCATCACTTAGTAATCAGTACTCAATTTCATGTGACGCCACCAGTGCCACAGAAACAAAGTGGTGCGGAAAACGCTTTCGCCTCTACGCACTTTACACAGCCAAAGTGCCCCCTGAATTTTTTTTCAATGTTGGAGTTACTCACTGCACTCGACAGTTCTAGCATTCGACCGCCCCTCCAGCGCACTGTACAACTCGTGCCACTACACGCGACGGTAAATTACGCACTGAATGATTAATTAAAGGAGTTAACTTTTCTTCTGAACTGGTGAGCAGTCGAACACTTGCTAAATAAATTCTCTCTACACGCCACTCCCTGCGTTAATCTTCATGCTAAGTTTATATATAAATTTATTTTTTAATCAGAAAAGTAGTCAAACATTGCAAGTTTAACACGCAGTTTCATGCTTGTGTCGTAAATTGAAATGCGGTCGCTGTGGCCGAATTCGAATCCGAGTGATTAGCTACTGAGACGCAGTATCCGCTCTTGAACCCGGATGCGGCGGGCCCGTTTCGATGAAGGCGAAACTCAAAAGGCGACCATCGCGACCAACCCGGCTGCCAGTGTTATGGACCGTAGGAACGTAAACACTTGAGTGCAGTGGGGTCGTGCGGGGACCCTGGGGCGTGCCCCGAATTACTCTTACAATAAAGTTTCTCTCTCTCTCTCTCTCTCTCCCACGTGCTATGTTATGTCAGCGCTCGTTGAAGTTCCTCTGGTGGTCGAACCACTTTCTCTGTTTCTTCGTTCAGTTCCTTTCCATCACTTGCCTCACGGCGCGGTTGATGTGACCACCGAGGAGTTACTGCGCAATTTCCTTTCCTCAAAGCAATTTTTTTTTTTCACCATTTCTGGTGGTGGTGGTGAAAACATTTATTAAATCATAGGGAGAGGTGTTGGGGGTCGTGACCTGAAGGGTCACGCCCTTACAACCACTAGGTGAGATGCCTAGACAGGTACCCCATTGGCGTTTGCCGCAGCCCGGGCGCGCTGCGTTAAGGCCCTTTGGGCCTCGAGGGTGCAGCAACCGGACAGGGTCGCCTCCCAGTCCTCTCGGGTGGGGTTTGGGATAGGGGGTAGGGATGGGTTCTGCTGGCAGGCCCACACCATGTGGTAAGTGTCAGACACCTCCCCACAGTGTGAGCACCGCCCGTCGAATTGAGGATCGAAATTTTGCAGAGTTTCCGGGCACAACATCGTGTTGGTGAGCAGGCGCAGGAGTACCCGCTCGTTGACCTTCTCCAGCCCTTTGCACGGGGTGGGAAGAGTTTGGTGCGTGGATTCGTAATACTCTCATATTTCTTTAAAAGTATAAATCGGATTGAAATCAGTGTCCTGGTCGGCGTCGGGTCCCGTGGGAAATGCCCGGAGAGAGAGCGCGCGGGCGGCGGCGTCGGCTGCCTCATTTCCGTGGACGCCTTGGTGACCTGGAGCCCAAACGAGAGATCGGTACGCGGGATCCGAGTCTCGGCTACAAGTTTGGTAAATGCGATAAGCTAGGGGAGTAACCCACCCTTGCGTGACGTTACGGAAAGCCCCTCGCGAGTCGGTGATTATGTATTTGGAGGAGGTGTGAGAGGCTGCCAAAGCGATGGCAACCTCTTCTGCGTGAATTGCTGACTGGGCCTTGAAAGTAAGGGCGTCTACTGTTTTACCCTCGTGGACAACCGCGGCCGTGTACCATCCCCTGGGGTCCGGGCCGGACGCGTCCACGTAGAAGACTCCTGGTTTGCTCCGAAAATGGCGGTCCAAGGCTTCCGCACGCGCCAGGCGCCTGCCATTATGATCCTCTTTGGACATATTGGTGGGGAGAGGCCGCACGTGGAGGGCGCGTCTCCAGTGTACGGAAAGGCGGCATCTCTCCTCTGTGAATTGAGTGTGCTGGATGTGAAGTCGGGCTAAAAGGCGGCGACCCGACCCTGTCTTTGTGAGACGAGTGTATTGGTTGTTGAGGTGGGCCTCCCGAAGCTCCCTAAAAGTGTTAACCATCCCCAGTGCCAAAAGGCGGCTGGTAGAGGAGCAAAATGCTCTACTGACTCGTTATTAGTCTTAAAGGTCAACTGCAAAGAAATTTTACATTGGCTGGAATTGCTCTTAATACGCTGTGTACGTCACAGGTGACCTCGGATCGGGGATTGATGAAGGAGCGCATGCACTCATTCAGCGAACTGACGCAGGCATACAGAGCCTCACGCCAGCTCTACACCCCGCCCCACCCCTCCCTGGATAACGAACACGCAACACTCTGGCGCCGACTACAGACTCCCCTCACCCCTTAACCTAGCCCACTGTCATCCCTCCTTCCCCACTTCGGCATGCGCCCTATGGCCAGAACCCTTCGCTTCTTCCCTCCACATCATTTCCCTCTGCCCGGCGAACCCTCCCCAGCGGAACCTAGAGAACCTCAAGACCTGGGAGGACTGGGAGACCCTGCTGCGCTCGGAGGACCCGGCCGTGCAGACCATCGCCACCGGCCGTGCTGCCAGTGTTATGGACCTTCGGAACATAAACACTTGAGTGCAGTGGGGTCGTGCGGGGACCCTGGGGCGTGAACCGAATTCCTGTGTAAATAAAGTTTTCTCTCTCTCTCTCTCGGGACGCTGCTTGGAAGCATCGGCGTGAACGGCAGTTCAATTTACTGGCTATCGTTGACGCTTCACACTTGACTGTCGCCGCATTAACACCACATCTTTATTCCCTACCATGAGCCTTTCCAACTGCGGCTATTTTTTTATCCAATATTGATATGAAATCGAGTACAGCACTCGTACAGTGCGATGGAGGGGCGGTCGAACGCTCGAACTGTCAACTCATGCCACTACACGCGACGATCAATTATGCACTGAATGATTAATTAAAGGAGCCAACTTTTCTTCTGAACTGGTGAGCAGTCGAGAACTTTCTAAATAAATTCTCTCTACACACTACTCCCTGCGTCAATCTTCAAGCTAAGTTCATATAACTATTTTTTTTATCAGAAAAGTAGCCAAACATTTCAAGTTTAACACACGCAGTTTCATGCTTGTGTCGTAATCGAAATGCGGCCGCTGTGGCCGGGTTCGAATCCGGTGATCGGTTACTGAGACGCAGTATCAGCGGCGGGCCCGTTTCGATGAAGGCGAAACGCAAAAGGCGCCCACGTGCTATTTTATGTCAGCGCTCGTTGAAGCTCCACATCATTTCCGGGGACCCTGGGGCGTGCCCCGAATTCCTGTTGAAATAAAGTTTCTCTCTCTCTCTCTCTCTCTCTCTCTCTCTCTCTCCCCCTCTGCCCGGCGGACCCTCCCCCGCGGGACCTAGAAAACCTCAAGACCTGGGAGGACTGGGAGACTGCTGCGCTCGGAGGACCCGGCCGTGCAGACCATCGCCACCGGCCGGGCTGCCAGTGTTATGGACCTTAGGAACATAAACACTTCAGTGCAGTGGGGTCGTGCGGGGACCCTGGGGCGTGCCCCGAATTCCTCCTACAATAATGTTTCTCTCTCTCTCTCTCTCTCTCTCTCTCTCTCTCACACACACAAACACAGAGAACTGACCGTAAGGGTACATATTAAGGAAGACAACGGTCATCAGCACTGGTGAAGGCACATTGGAATGGTTTTACTTCTTAGCGCACTCATGTTAAAACTGGAAATTAATTAAAAACAAGAAAATATGACCTCCAGTCAGTGGTATCCGAAGCTAGGGTTTGGTTTCGTTTATTGGAGTTCAACGCCCCAAAGCGACTCAGGCTATGAGAGACGCCGTAGTGAAGGGCTCCGGAAATTTCGACCACCTGGGGTTCTTTAACGTGCACAGACATCGTACAGTACACGGGCCTCTAGAATTTCGCCTTCATCGAAATTCAGCCGCCGCAGCCGGGATCGAACCCGCGTCTTTCGGGTCAGCAGCCGAGCGCCGTAACCACAGCCTCCGCGGCGAGGTATCCGAACCTATGATCTCAGTATTAATTTATTTATAATACCTACATCGCCAGAAGGAATTATTAACTGTGAATCTTCCAATTGGGGGGAACACATAGAAGATTGGACAGCCGTCGCCTTAGCACGCTTGGTGGAGCACCGTACGCAACATACGGAGGTCGTGGGTTTGGACCCCACTCGTGGCATGTAGTTGGTTCTTCTCGTTTCTTATGGATTAATTGATGAAGTGAGTGCACTATTAATTTCTCACTTATCAACACCACAAATAAAGAAAACATTCTCATATGGTTTAATTCGCTTCGATGACTGCTGGCTTCCTTATGTATGCCGGAACGATCCCCTCACTTCCCTACCCTTGTCTGCACAACAAACGTCACAATGATATGTGTTTCTTAGAGAAGAACTTCTGTTGTAAGCGTTTAGAATGCTCCAGAGCACACGAAACGTGCACCTTTCGGCATATTACTTAGATTAGCAATTTACCGTTTGTTATGTTGACATTGACCACCGAGAACTTAACTCAAGGCGGACAAATTAGGAATGAAATTACAACTTTCCTCAGGCCATACCAATTGAGAATTAACGGATTACGGACGGCGTGGACTCAGACTGGCGGTTGAAATGTGGCTTGGTTGGCCAATTCATGTACTGCGGGAAAGTTGAGAAATTTGTTCACGTGAAATTATTATCATGCCGAACCAATGTGTACCGTCGTGGGCATGATCGCACGTGCTGCACTCGTTTCCGAAGCACGGCAAACAGCGAGCTTTCTGTGGCATACAGCGATCTGTTTTCTGTCATCTGATATTCTTGTGCGGTCCTTGGCTTGTTTGTCCAGAATTGAAACTTCCCATCGGCTGCGGCTGTACAGTTTACGCGAAGGCTTCCGAAAAAAATCTCTGCCTCTCCCACAACCGAGAGTAGAGTAAGCATGAAATGTTTACGGACATAACACATTGGTTGTAGATGGTACTAGTCAAAATCTTGAAATGGGTCTAGTGTTCAACACACCACACCACACCACACCACACTGTGCACTGGTCCATGTGGACGCAATCGCTTCCTGTGAGTGTCTGGGGAATCTCTTCCGCCCTGCCTTGTCAGCTGTATCCGGTTTCTCTTTGCCTTTCATCTTCGTAATCGTTGTTTTCATTCCTCGGTTATTTGTACCACTTTGCCTGTGTGACACTGGTGACGTCACCACTGGACTGCGTCACACGTAATTGATGACGCAGTAATGAAAAATTACTAATTAGTGATTAATTACTGATTAATGACTAAATACTAATTAACTGCTAATTAATGATGTTTAAGCTTCGCCTTTAGGAGTGGATCGCGACAGCCTGTTGTAGCGCTGCCAGGCAGTCCACGGAACGCCACCACCCGTTCGGCGTGTTGTCTTGCCCTTTGAACGCGACGCTTTTTGAGGAAAGGAAATTACGCAGTAATTCTCGGTCATCTCGGTGGACACCCAAACCGCACCGTACAGGAAGGGAGGAACGCCACGACCCGTTCGGCAGGATGCCTTCCCCTTTGAACGCAAGGCTTTTCGAGGAAAGGAAATGGCGCAGTAATTATCTGTCATCTCGGTGAACAACCGAAACGCACCGTACAGGAAGGGAGGAACGCCACCACCCGTTCGGCGCGAAGCTACCGGCGCTTGTATGCCGGTACTGTAGGAGGGCTTAGAGAGTCTCGTTAAATCTCGTACGGTACCCGGATGCTCTCGTTTCAGTGCCCGGATGAGTGGAATTCAGTGTCCGGATGTTGGCTCTCGGTCTCGGCGTGACGTCACCACACTGCCGGCAACGGGAGCTAAAAGCATTTCATGCTTAATAACGCGTCAAGCGGTTCGCCATTTTCTTTTTAGAGTGCAGCTCTTTGGCGACCGTTTCTGCGTTTCGCGGCGTCGCCGTTGTCCGTTGTCACCACCAGCAGACGCCTTAGTAGCGCTTTAAGCTGAGAAACCAATGGAGCAAAGGAAAGGCGCATAACTGCCCTCTTGAAACAGTGGACACCTCAGTCGTGCTTTAAGCTACGTGGCGGTAGTGACAGATGTGTGCTGCATGCGTTGGCATTGACAACGTTGTGCCATTTTAAGGAAAAGAAGTGCGCATAACTGGCTCCCTGGGTCAGTGGACACCTGAATCGCGCTTATAGGTACGTGTGTGACGAGAGAGGTGTGGGCTGCAGGTATTGACAACGTTGTGCCAAAAAAAAATCTGCCTCTCCGTAACCGAGAGTAGAGTAAGCACGAAATGAAGGACGATGCCGCAGCGTACGCGGACACGACGAGACGCAGGCCTGACAAGAATGTATATGCAGCGCGTTCGAAACTGTCTTAAGTGCGAAGAGGCGAAAGCGTTTTCCGCACCACTTTGCTTATGTGACACTGGTGACGTCACCACTGGATTACGTCACAAATAATTGATGACGAAGTAATGACAAATTACTAATTAGTGACTAATTACTGATTAATGGATAAATACTAATCAACAGCTAATTAATGACGCTTAAGTTTCGCCTGTAGGAGTGGAACGCGACAGCGAGTTGTAGCGCTGCCCATCATAAAGCCCCTTAGGGGCTTTAGCCCATCAGTCCCTGGAGCGCCACCACCCACCCGTTCGGCGCGTTGCCTTGCTCTTCGAACGCGACGCTTTTTGAGGAAAGGAAATTACGCAGTAATTCCCTGTCATCTTGGTGGACACCCGAACCGCCCCGTAAAGGAAGGGAGGAACGGCATCACCCGTTCGGCGCGATGCCTTGCCCTTTGAACGCAAGGCTTTTTGAGGAAAGGAAATTACGCAGTAATTCCCTGTCATCTTGGTGGACACCCGAACCGCCCCGTAAAGGAAGGGAGGAACGGCGTGCACCCGTTCGGCGCGATGCCTTGCCCTTTGAACGCAAGGCTTTTTGAGGAAAGGTAATCGCGCAGTAATTCTGTCATCTCGGTGGACACCTGAACCGCACCGTACAGGAAGGGAGGAACGCCACCACCCGTTCGGCACGAAGCTACCGGCGCGTGTATGCTGGTCCTGTAGGAGGCTTAAAGATTCTCGTTAAATCTCGTTAAATCTCGTACGGTGCCCGGATGTTCTCGTTTCAGTGCCCGGATGAGTTGAATTCAGTGCCCGGATGAGTTGAATTCAGTGCCCGGATGAGTTGAATTCAGTGCCCGGATGAGTTGAATTCAGTGCCCGGATGAGTTGAATTCAGTGCCCGGATGAGTTGAATTCAGTGCCCGGATGAGTTGAATTCAGTGCCCGGATGAGTTGAATTCAGTGCCCGGATGTTCTCGTTTCAGTGCCCGGATGTTCTCGTTTCAGTGCCCGGATGAGTTGAATTCAGTGCACGGATGAGTTGAATTCAGTGCCCGGATGAGTTGAATTCAGTGCCCGGATGAGTTGAATTCAGTGCCCGGATGAGTTGAATTCAGTGCCCGGATGTTGGCTCTCGGTCTCGGCGTGACGTCACCACACTGCCGACAACGGGAGCTAAAAGCATTTCATGCTTAAAACGCGGCGCTGAATCCATAGGCCGTCGGCGTTCATTGTGTTGACGTTGGCGTCGACAAAGTTTATGCTCCGATCATTTTAAGGAAAGGAAGTGCGCACAACTGGCCCCCTGGGTCAGCGGATACCTGAATTGCGCTTATAGGTACGTGGGGTCATGAGAGAGAAAGAGAGAGATGTGGGCTGCAAGCGTTATCGCTGACAACGGTGAGCGAACTCTCGCGATCAACCATTAACTGCCACCTACCAGGGTGGCAGTGTTGGTGGGGCCTTTAATGTAGATATATAGACAAACAGGAATTTCTCACCGCTTATGCGGGAGAACATTCCGTTCCTATCGCTCGTAACGCCTCCCACGGCTGTCTCGCGAAATACTTGCATAGACCTCGCCGTTGAGAACGAGGCTTTGGCATTGGTGCAGCAAGTCGAGCATATATCCATCTATTTCTCCGACCACAAAGCTTTCTTCACGACAATCAAGAACTGTTAGTGGAGTGTTTTTTGAAGAAGGGAAATGTGCGAAAAATGACAAGCTGTCTGTAATTGTACATACATGTCTTTATCGAATTCTTTGTCTCAATGTATCGAAACGCTGAAACAGCTGATGAGCTGCGCTCATATTGAGCATTAGGAAGTAACCTAATCGTGCGGCAATTTTTGTTAAATTATGCGAAATCCGTAAGCATTCACTCCGTGCCACTGGCCGAAGTTCAGCCATTTTTGTTGTTTACAACCGAACGCTGTAAACAGGCACCGCTACGGCTGGACGGCAAGGCTGTTGTAGCTGCTACACTGTACAGAGCAGGGATCGTGGCTCACCCGCACGTCCTGATGGACGGTCATATTGATGCCGAACGTCCTCCAGGAGTGGCCGTCCTTCTCGAGCGTGAAGAGAGGCCGGTTGCCGACGTCCTGAGCCACCACCTGGATGCGCTCGGCGCCCGGGCCGTACACGGCGTACGTCAGCTGCAGACACACGAGTGCGTTCGGGTGGCCCGGCAAGTACGGTGTGATGAGTCGGGACACGCCGGGCGGAATGCTCTGGGAGTCCACCGCCATGTAGTAGCCTGCGCCAAAGCGGAGAATATTGGAACCATAATTGTGGTACGGGCCAGCTGATTCCTGCCCGGAGGATTCCATCGACCGCGCGAACAGCGCGCACGCAGGATACTTGCGCTCCAGTGGACTTTTTCTGCCCAGGTGTTTCGTGACAGGAATATTAAGGCGACAGCTTTAAAGGGCCCGTTGTCTACAAAATTTGATGCCGGTGTTGTCGGAGCTGCGGTGCCCAGAGAGCAACCCAGGAGGCAGATTGGCCACCTAGGTCATGCGACCTTGAGGCGTCATCGCAACCTGTCCACCGGATAGTGAGCAAACTGCCCAACTTGGTAGGCGGCGTTAAATTAATGAGTGGTCGATCGGGAACAGCAACAGGGCCCACCGCTGGGAGCACCTGACATCGCAGGGCAGCGGCGCATCGCTTAACCGCTGCACCACAGTGCCAGGAGAGGTATCAGGACTTCCAGGAATCTATGAATGCAAAGTTGAGAATGACGTTTTGCATAAACGGTAATTAACCCATTAAGCTACTGCGTCATACCCCTAAGACGGGGCTTAATGGTCTACGCCATTTTTTTCTATCCGTTTTCGTGTCGAAAGTGGTTGGTATGGAAGGCCAGCCCCCACGTAAAAATTTTCTTCCTGGACTTTGGCATTACATTTCAGCAACACCTTCTCACTTCACAAAAATAAAATGAAGGGGATAAAGAGGCTGTTTTCACTATGACCTCAGACGAAAAAATAGCTTTGTTGCACTCCCACTTTTAACCTTGTAGAATGGAGACAATAGACCGGCAGTTCAAAGTTACTACGGCATCAAAGTGGACGAGGCGCCACTCTATACTGGTATTAAAAGCGGTAAACGTATCTTCATAGAATTTTGACGTCATACGTTTTATGCGAGACCGTTGTAAAGAGGAGAGTTGAGCGAGTTAGAATAGACAAAAAAAAATAAACAGCAGTGCGACAAGGGACAAGGACAGCGCCAGTCCTGTCTTCATTGTTCCTTTTCGCAGCGCCGTTTTTTGCCAACGAGGCGGTTGAGGCTCCCGGCCGCCGAGGTGAAACCTGCTAACTCTTGTGCGGCAGAATGCTGTGAATCGGATACAATTTAAGTCTGCAGTGCAGCTCTACTCCCATTCAGCCTCCGCGCACAGAATTTCTTCACGACGAATAACCACTCCGCTGGTTAAACCTTTCTTGCTACCTAAACAAGAAGCTTATCACAAGGAAAAAAAATACGAGCTCTAGAAATTGGATACTTGGATTATTTGATATAGTCAAAAATTAGGTTTGGTTTTATGGAGTTTAACGTCCCAAAGCGACTCACGCTATGAGAGACGCCGTAGTGAAGGGCTCTGGAGATTTCGACCACCTGGGGTTCTTTAACGTGCACTGACATCGCACAGTACACGGGCCTCTAGAATTTCTCCTCCAAAGAAATTCAACCGCCGCGGCCGGGATCGAACCCGCGTCTTTCGGGTCAGCAGCTTATCGCAAGAAGGTTATCACAAGGAAAAAAAATACGAGCTGTAGAAATTGGATACTTGGATTATTTGATATAGTCAAAAATTAGGTTTGGTTTTATGGAGTTTAACGTCCCAAAGCGACTCACGCTATGAGAGACGCTGTAGTGAAGGGCTCCGGAGATTTCGACCACCTGGGGTTCTTTAACGTGCACTGACATCGCACAGTACACGGGCCTCTAGAATTTCTCCTCCAAAGAAATTCAACCGCCTCGGCCGGGATCGAACCCGCGTCTTTCGGGTCAACAGCCGAGCACCATAACCACTGCGCCACCGCGGCGGCAATAATTAAAAAGCCGATTTCGTTTACTGCTGCGATTGGCCAGCGGAGTAATACAGGACGCCGCGGACCACCGCCAAGTGTTAGCAACTGCTGTTTTTTTTTTAAGCCGCATCCTGCTATAGGAGAAAGAAAGTAGCAGAGAAAGTCCACCGTCAACGCTGCCTGTATTCTACAGCCGCCTTATAGCTTACAGCTCCTCTATATAGCATCTAATTTCTTCGGGCCTATGCGGCGTTAGTTTCCTCTTCTGAACTGCAAAAACACTAATTTGTCTATTGCAAACTAGCTAAACGAATGTGAGACTACTCACTCAGATAACATTTACAGGGTGTCGTGGTTACACCCGAAGATGGGTGCCGGTTCTAGGGAGTTGGAGCCCACAGAATATATCAGTAAAAGTGAAACCATTCAGCACTGTTCAATGGCGAAGATTCCTTGCAGTTCGGCTAAGCCGTCGATATGATTGGTTGTTACGACTGAATAGAATTGAGTGGGCTTTTCCGTCACCTTCACTTCGCTAAATAAACTGCGCTGAGCCCGAATTGCATGAAACTGAGTTGCCCTTTCCTTCGACAGGCCGTTGCCAAACAAACAATCACAATCATTTTAGATTTAGCGGAAAATGAGGAAAAAGTTGGCGCACTTACCGGGTCGGTTGCCGACATTGTCCCTGACGAGCTTGAAATGAGGCCCGATGATCTTTTGGTTGCGCATGCCGCACGCGTGGTGCTCGAAGTCGCATTTGAAGGTTTTCACTTCAGGGGACGAGAGAAAGAGTTCAATGTTAACAACCGGAATGATCACAAGGAACTGTGCTAGCCGCCCCAGGTAAGCTCAGTTGCTAGAGCTACTGCTCCGGTGAAACGGTGGTCCCGGGTTCGAACCCAGTGCTAGGACGAATTTTTCTTTAGGTAAGAAGTTTATGTGGAAGCCGTATAGCTTTTCTTTGTAGCCGTATGGTAGCTTTGGGTGGATGCCAATGAGTAATTACTCTCTTATTACAAATCTACTCCACCTTGGGGGATCCCCCAGAACATCTGACCATCACAAAGAACCGTAGCCTGCTTCCTTGGATACCGTCGGAGGTGCTTGATTTTCGGCTACAGAAGAGCTCAGGTGAACGCCGGAGAACGAAGCTTGCGGCAAGTCTACAACAATCAAGCCCGCTACCGTACAGCCTTTGTCAAAAGTTTAGAGCCAAGGGGGTTTGCTTCTGTGCCGCACTGTGCGGCTCGTAATGTTTCTTCAGCGGTCCAAATCTCCTGAGGGTAAGAAGATATCGGCTCTTGCCCCCTCCTTTGGGCAGGACTGCCAGAAATGCTACCG
Source organism: Amblyomma mixtum (assembly GCF_055824585.1). Classification (NCBI taxonomy): domain Eukaryota; kingdom Metazoa; phylum Arthropoda; class Arachnida; order Ixodida; family Ixodidae; genus Amblyomma; species Amblyomma mixtum. The sequence goes on from NC_143018.1 coordinate 65,670,608, forward strand.
GAACCCCACAGTAGGGCTTATAAGCTAACATCTGGGCACTAAACTTTTGAAAAAGGCTGTGCCTCCCAACGATGCGCATTCTAGATTAGGCTTGCTTAATAGACCCACTAAACTCTCATTATGTTGAACTGGGGTCCCGTACCGTTGCAAATTTATGTATATCTGACCTAGTTGTTGCATAGCTCGATGGCAATAGCCAACGTAAGACAACGAACGGCGTGAAGACACGACAACGGGTAACCCTTGCGTCGTTTCTCCTCTGTGTGGTAAGTTCGTTGTTCCTATCTTTGCGCCATGGTAAACCTCATTTTCCGAGCCGCGTTGTAATGAAGGGGCATCATGTATAGAACAGCGATTTGTGGGGCCGACTCTGGCGTGAACCAGGAAACGGGGAAGGAGGACTACTTCAATGGGGCTCGGCTTGCGGAGGCGTGTCCCATGATTTAACCTTTCCTTCAAGTTATTTTTTTTTCGTCTCCATGCTGATTTCAACTGGTCTTTTTTTTTTTACTTACAACTTTTATCGTGCAGTTATCAAAGTTGAGGCTATTGATGGAATAATTAGTTGCAGTCGTGCACACTTGTCTATGCTGAATTTCACCAGGCAACAGTACACTTACCTTCATAGACTGGCCTGGGCGACAAACGGTACCACTGGTGCGAAAGCCCGTACTGTGGTGGAGGGTGTGGGTGCTCGTACGGTGCGGCAGGGCCTGCCGAAATAGTAAAGACTTGTCCAAACTAGGAACGCAGCAACAATTGTTTAGCAGGATTGAACAGCGCGGAAAAGAAGCGACAAGACACGAGCACTGGGTCTGCGCTCTTGTCTTGTCGCTTCTTTTCTCTGTCCTCATCCTGTGTGCGCTGTTCAACCCTGCCATGCACCAACTAGCTCAGCACTCCGTACTTCAACAATTGTGTAATAAAGCAACTGGGATTCTAAAGTGATTTTAATAATTAAAGCCACATATGCACGACTTCCAGAAGGAGCCATAGTATCAATTTTCGCAATTTTTTTTCGGCAGCCCAATTTTTTTCCAAAAGAAAATTAAATTCATAATAAAGGAGTAATTATACATTGACATCCACCCAAGCGCAGCCAAACGGCTGCAAAGGAAAGCTATACAGCTTTCTCAGACACTTCCCATTTAAAGAATAATTCGCCCTGGTCCGATGTTTTTGCTTAAATTTTCTGTACGAATTTTTCTTTAACTGCGAAGTTTCTCAGAAAGCTTTCTTTTGTAGCCGTTTGGCTGCGCTCGGGTGGACGCCAATGAGTAATTACTCATTTATTACAAATCTACTCCACCTTGGGGGATTTCCCTAAAACATCTGACCAAAATTGGATTCAAAAGCCGAGTTTCTTACGACGCTCGATACAAACACCTCGCGTATACACCGAAAAATACTGACTACTGTTTGGAAGTGGACGGCGGCATAACGTCGTGTCGGCAATTCACGCAGCAACTTTCTTGATGACGCAGCAATTCTTTTTGCAAAAACGACCGATGGTGGCGCTATCTGCACTTCATTTTTTCGACTTTTCTTGTTTATGAAAGCTCGGTTCTCAGAGAACGTAGCCTCTTTGCCGTTAGAACTCTAATCTCTAGATAGAGGTCAAGTTCAATTTATCCTCTACGGAGCTTTACGGGTGTGCTCATCTCACCATTAATATCCTTTATTATTGAAATACTTTGTAAGACTTTTGCACCATGCTATTTCTGGCGATTACTCATGGATACAGCTCAATAAAGACAAATTCGGCGCCCAGCAGCGATTACAGTAATTTTTTCTTGTAACAAACAGCTACAGTAGAGGTCATAGCGGCGGTTACTGATGTTCGAGAACGTTTGCTGTATCTGTGCCCTGAGATAAGAAAACAGGAAAGATGGCTTGGTTTATGGGATTTCACGTCCTAAAGCGGCTCAGGCTATGGTATATGCCTTAGTGGAGGGCTCCGGTTAATTGCCACCGCCCGGGGTTCTTTGATGTGCACTGACATCGCGCAGTAAACGTGCCTCTATAGCATTTCGCCTCCATCGAAATTCGACCGCCGCGGGAAGGATCGAATCCGCGTCTTTCCGGGTCAGCAGCCGAGCGCGATAACCACTGAGCCCCCGCGATGGCTAATGAAAAGAACTGGAATGAATGAATGAATGAATGAATGAATGAATGAATGAATGAATGAATGAATGAATGAATGAAACATTCATCCAGCGAGAAGGAGCTCCACGATCGCCGGTCCCGGCAAGCAGGCCGAGGACGCGGGTACGGATGCTCCGCAGACTAAGGATTAGTGAAGCGACATTCATTGTTGCTTCACAGCCTCAGCAGCCAGGCGGGTGACTGAAAGCAGGTCCCAGTTAAGCACGACGAGTCATTTATGGGCAAAATACTCATTCATATCGGTGTAGCTCTTTAGAACCACCGTTAGAATCCGCGCCTTCTAACTGAACGGGTTCGCCAGTCGTAGGGTCTCGTCTGAGGAGTAATAACCCCGTAAGATGGGATTAAACCACTGGCTTTTCTCCGGGCCAACGGAAAATGTTCAGCGCAGCCAAAGTACGCGCAGCCAAAGTACGCGCAGCCAAAGTACGCGCAGCCAAAGTACGCGCAGCCAAAGTAGCAAAAGAGCTGAACAATGACGTGGCGTTCATGAGTAATACAAAAGCTTTAATCTGCTCTCCGTAACATATATTACTTGGGAAAAATGCTTACATTAAAATTGAACTTAACGCTCAGAAACAGAAGGCCAGAATTGTAAAAAAAAATACGATCGACACTGAAGCAGCGATCGAATATCGAACGTTAACACAACTAACATAGGTCGCCGGTTCGAATTCCTGTCGCCAGCTAAACTAACTTAACTAGTACGTTTATGCTGCCCGAAACGCTGATTAATTTATTCCATTATGTAAACACCTCGGTTACTATGGCAACCACTGGGATATAACGTCGTTGTTACGGAGGCCGCCATCGTGTATTTTATCCGTAGGATCAGCGTAACTGGGAGGCGCGCTTGGCTGCTGTTGCGACCCGGGTAGCATGGCCGGGGACCGGTGATGGGACGAGGAGTAGGGAGACTGGGTTCGGAGGAAGGTAACGAAAACTTTATACACTTATTTACATTATTTACAAAGCAGGACTGAGAATGGCTCTCAGTGGAAGGGGAACGTCTTCGTCAACCGTAGTCGACTGGAGCTAGCAGGCTCTCTTGGCCACACTCACGGCCGAGTTAAATATCGTCCGGTTTCCCCAGATCCCTGGCTGGGGAATAATGGTCGACGAGCACTGTCCAATCCGATGGACCGAAGGGGACGTTCTTGTTACCGCCCACGGCTGGGCAGGTGCGAGTTTTTCCACTCTCTCTCGCAGCTGGTTCGATGAGAGGGGGAGTTGCCGCCTCATCCAGCCCTGCGGGAAAGGAATCTCCCGAAGTCCTCCAGCAGGTGAATAAACTTGCTTCCCCGCCGATTTCCCAGAACGCGAGTCGGGGCCACAGAATTCTTCAATTATCCGCCAGCGTGACCGGCGCCGGCCCGTAGCCTCCTCTGTGGTCGCCCGGACAATACCTCGGCTCAAGGAATTTCGCTGGGGTTATTGCTGACAATGGCCCCTGGCATTCTTGCTACACTAATCCGCTGAGGCTCGGAGGGGCATTCCAAGCATCCCACTTCCCATGGTCGTCGCGGGGTTGTCGGCCTCGATGAATATTCATGGTTGCTACTGGTCTGGCCCACGTGGCTAGAAGTACGGTCACAACAGCTCGTCCGCCGCCAGGTAGAGGCCTCGAAAGGGGTTACAGCTCCTCGCTGTCCTCTGAAGAGGCCGCATCAGCCAGGCAGGTCCTCTGTTTCCTGGGTGATCCAAGGGCCGGTGTCTGCAGGCCAAGGGTCTCAGGTAGAGCATTAGTGGTCAAATCTGCACCATGCCCCCACCCCGGCAAGGCAAGAGCACCACCCTTCTCCCGAGTCGTGCCAGGCAAAACAAAGAACAAGGCCTCAAGCTGTGCTGCTCAATGTACTCCCCTTTTTGGCTCCCCCCCTCAGGCGGTCTGGTTGGGTGAGCTGCGGGCGATGAACGTTACCTATGCGGGCGATTTAATGCCACCGCATTTTTTTTTCAATTTGGAAACAGGTTTTGTTCTGGAGAAATTACAGCTGCCGTTGCGATTCACAGACCAACGGCCCTCGATAGATTAGACGAGGAGACAGTAGAGCTCCACTACTATTCACGTATTCTCAAGCGCTAATCTATACCTAACACAAAATCCACACACTGCAACTATCCATTCCAAAACCTCCAATGGTGTCACACCAAAAAAAAGAAACTCTTTTACGCTGAAAATTAGCAAGCGTCTTTAAGCTACATCATTACGGCCAGAAAACACGAAGTACAAAATCCTACACAGGCATAAAAGCTCAACACTTCGTTTCCGTTTCTCTGCCGTACATGAATAAAAAAAACAGCAAATACAAGACGCATGTATTCCTGAAATACCTTACTTCAGCCGCGCTCGGCGTGGTCGGGCTGCCGTTCTACCAGCTACGCTTTCCAAAAAGCTGCGGGGCTGATTAGTTCCGTCTTTTTGCGACTGGCATGCAAAGCCCGGGCAGCGCTGAAAAAGCTTTACACGAGAGAGGCGCTTCCCCCTCTCCCGGTACCCTGCATGCCTCGTCTCTGTCTGACCCGCGCGCGCTCTTCGACGCCCTTTTGTCCGGTAGCCGGGCGTTTTTTTCTTCAGCCAGCATCGGGTGTCACATGTCTCCTGACAACCCCTGCTGCGGTCCCACAATGGAGCAGGTGGTTTACCTCCCGACTGCGCACGCCTAGTTACCTCGGCTTTAATGCGACGCTTATGAACTCTTGAGCGCCGCGGTTGCAATTTTGCAAAGTTACAAGGTTGGCCGGTCCTCAAATTCGCGGGCTTTATGACCCGTACCTTTTTCATTTCAGCGCAACCGTTCACCTTAGTTTTCCTTGCGCGCCGACGCTTTCTCGAGGCTACCCTAGCGCATCTGTATCGTGCGTTTCCGGTTATCGCGGCGCCGTCGCGTGTTAAGCTGCTGGCACTCACCGCAGCATCAATTTCCAAAGGCCCGTCATGTTCACGATTTTTCTCGCCGTTCAGCGAAGCCGATTGCGCTTTCCTCGCAGTGCCAGGTGACGGTCTCTCCGAAAAATCCACCGCTCCTGCGATTTCCTTCGACCACCACTCGTTTTCGGGTGTTCGGTCGCGAGCGGCCGTTGTTCCCTCATCCTTGAAATTACCTTTGTTTTGATGCAGCGCTGATGCGCATTCCTCGCTTGCAATCGATCTTTCACTTGTCACTTTCAGTGCGCGACTGCCTTCTGGTACTGTGGTGCCGTCACGTATTAAGGTGCCGGCCCTCACCGCAGCGCCAAAAGCCAACACAGTAATTCCCGGAGGCTCATCGCGTGCGGAATTTTCCTCGCGTAGGGAAACCACCTGAGCCCTACAGTCAGTGCCAGGTAACGACCTCTCTGAAAACTCGCACGCCTCAGTGATTTTGTCTGAGCTCGGTGCTTCACTGTCTGGCGTTCTGTCGCTGGCCGCTGCGACTCTGTCGTCATCTACTCTCAAAGAACCCTTCTCGAGTGCCGAACCAGCTGCATTCTGGTGAAATTTTTCGCACCCTATCTGACCCTGAGCTGCCTTTGCCTCGACCTTCCCTTTCAAATCGGCATGACTCTGAGGGTTCGATATTGCACTGTGGCACATTTCTTTGTTGTCAGAGTGTTTAACCAAATGATCGCTTGTGCCTTTGTTATGATTGGTAGTGCAACAATCCTTTTCTTCTGCCTTTAAATCGACCGGTCCTGCCGCTGTTTCTGCTGAACCGGCACTTCTCTCTACGCTTATACCTGCCGTGTCGTTGCTGTCTTGCGCAACTGTTGTGTCCCTAGCTGCATCTTCACTTTGACGTTTACACTCCACCATCATACGTATGCCGAAGAAACGGAAGAGGGCACCTTTTGCTATGTCATAGTTGTCGGCATCCTCATCGGACAGTCGCGCTAATACGGCGCTGACCTCACAAGGGAGGATAGCCAGCAACATCCTTGACCATTCGCCCTGATCTAGCTCCTCTTCCGTACAGACTCGCTCAAAATTCTCGAGGAAAGTTCTGAAGCTTTCGCCTCTTCGAAAAGTCCTCAAACGATCTCGAGCCCTTCGCCATTTCAGAAGCTTTCGCGTTTCTCGCTCCGCCTTTGCTGCTTCTGCCTGAACTTCAGCTAGCTTCACCTCTAGTTGCTTCATTTCTCGCGCCACCTCATCTTTCCTCTTTTGTTCCGCTAATTCCAATTCCTCTTTTCGTTTTCGTTCCTCCAATTCCTCTTTTCTTTTTCGTTCCTCCAATTCCTCTTTCTTTTTTTGTTCCTCCAATTCCTTTCTTCTTTTGATTTCCTCCCAGTGCTCCACTATCTCCTCATCCTCAAAACCGAGGGCCTCTATCGCACTGACAACCTGCAACTTCTTCATAGTTATCCCACAATGAATCCCTAATTCCCCACATAAGGAGATCAGGTCCATCTTACGCAGCTTTCGCCAGTCCATGACTGCCCTTATGTGCTCGGTAACAATGTAATCGCAAGTCTCTCAAGGATGGTGTTGGTGCAGCGCAAGGTTTAAATCCAAACAGGCTACTGCAACCAACTTACACTACCAGGAAGAGCAGCACAAATGCTAAGCCTGGCAATACTCAAGGAGAGAAGGCAGTACACTCACCAAAACCCGAGCACGGACACCACGCAGACGATTCCACGACTGCCAACCAGTTGTTGCGGCCCGGGTAGCATGGCCGGTGACCGGTGATTGGACGAGGAGTAGGGAGACTGGGTTCGGAGGAAGGTAACGAAAACTTTATACACTTATTTACATTATTTACAAAGCAGGACTGAGAATGGCTCTCAGTGGAAGGGGAACGTCTTCGTCAACCGTAGTCGACTGGAGCTAGCAGGCTCTCTTGGCCACACTCACGGCCGAGTTAAATATCGTCCGGTTTCCCCAGATCCCTGACTGGGGAATAATGGTCGACGAGCACTGTCCAATCCGATGGACCGAAGGGGACGTTCTTGTTACCGCCCACGGCTGGGCAGGTGCGAGCTTTTCCACTCTCTCTCGCAGCGGGGTCGATGAGAGGGGGAGTTGCCGCCTCATCCAGCCCTGCGGGAAAGGAATCTCCCGAAGTCCTCCAGCAGGTGAATAAACTTGCTTCCCCGCCGATTTCCCAGAACGCGAGTCGGGGCCACAGAATTCTTCAATTATCCGCCAGCGTGACCGGCGCCGGCCCGTAGCCTCCTCTGTGGTCGCCCGGACAATACCTCGGCTCAAGGAATTTCGCTGGGGTTATTGTTGACAATGGCCCCTGGCATTCTTGCTACACTAATCCGCTGAGGCTCGGAGGGGCATTCCAAGCATCCCACTTCCCATGGTCGTCGCGGGGTTGTCGGCCTCGATGAATATTCATGGTTGCTACTGGTCTGGCCCACGTGGCTAGAAGTACGGTCACAACACTGCTGAACCGCAAGACGCGGGTTCGACCCCGGCCGCGGCGGACGAATTTCGATGGAGGCGAAATCCTAGAGGCCCTTGTACAGTGCGATGTTAGTGCACGTTAAAGAACCCTAGGTGGTCGAAATTTCCGGGGCCCTTCACTACGGCGTCCCTCATAGACTGAGCCGCTTTGGGACGTTAAACACCCATAAACCAAACTTGGAGGCTCGAAACGCGACCAGTAGAGTTAACGCTGTAAAAGTGCGTTATGCTGCGTATACGGCCGAGAACTTCACACCTAGATAATATTTGCAAAAATGCAAAATACGACCCAATTAATATCCCGCTTCCTTGTAATTTCACTCAGCAATATTTATCGGACTCTTCTCACCATCGGTCATGGTTGCCACCCCTTACTTTCGCCTCACTGCATGACAGCCTTGGTGCTGTTCTATCTGCCATCTTCACGCTTTTACGCGTTGCTCGCCCACGTTGAGAGTAGCCAGCATCATTGCTTCTCGCGTGCCTTGTTTACAAGGCACGTGATGTGTAGGGATGGAATCGAGTGTGTATAGGGGGGCATCCAGAACCACGAATACGATCACCCTCACGCGATACTAATATTTCGCTGCTCTCGTAAACACAGCACGCGAGAAGCGATGATGCTGGCTATGCTCAAAGAGGGTTAGCAACGCCTGAGCGCGTCAGCGTACGCACACCTCCATGGGCACATCCCAGGCGCGCGAGCGCAGCGCCTACGCGTGCCAGCGTACGCCGGAGCCGGTCTGCGCATGCGCGAGGCGCAGACGCGAGCGTTTGGTAGCTATCTGCCCATGTCATATTGCGCCGCGCTCGCGCCGGAAGTGGCTCGCTGGTTTGCAGTCGGTGTACACCAATCAGAGAACGCAGTTTTCTCGGCATCCGGTACGGCCCTTCGCGAGCTGAGCGCGAGTATCAGCGACAAGAGGCGACAGGCCATGGAGTTGCGTATGCTTTCCGACGCTTGTCGCGGCGCGGCGCTGGGCGCGTAGGCACTGCGCTCGTGCGCCTGGGATGGTACCATGGAGACGGAACATTGAAGTTGCCTGCAGCAGTAGGTGGAGTGAAAAATTCGGCGGACACTTAAGCTCATACTTAAGAATAGGACTATAGAGTTAAAGGGCCCCTTCAGCGACCTGCGGTCGTCTTTGCATGTCACTTCGAAGACACGGACACTCTCGGATAAGACACCCAATAAGTCGAACATGCCTCCGTGGCTTAGGGGTACAGTGTCCGACTTGAGATCCAAGGAACACGGGTTTGATTCCCATCTCACCCCAATCTGCTTTTAAGTGCGAATAATTTGCACTCTTACTTGTCATAACTACTTTTGAGTCATGCTGTGACCTTATAGTTACAATTTTTGCAATGTTTTTAATCCCTTTTCAATCCGCAGCTCCACGTGTGACGTCACGACTGTCAACCAATCAGCATTTTCTCGACATGCCGGATAAAACACCGGGTTCTCCGCGGAACGCGACGCTATCGCTTTAAAGCAAAGCTGCAACATCTCTGCAAAATGACGTCATCAATTTTCGAGCCCGAGGTCTGGCTCTACGCCCCCGCTTTTCCCGACGCGACCGTAGCTCTACAGAGCCACGAAAGAAACAGTACCGAAGTCTTAACCGAGACTTATTTCCAGTCAGAAAATGTGCTTGAGTAGTGCAGTGGAGCATTACAACGCAATAAGCATAGAACAACAGAACTTCAATGCTGGTCCGAAAAGGATAGTGAGGTTAAGTTTATTAACTAAATGCTCCGGCGCACGCCTATGCGACTAAGCATGGCCACCGAAAGCCACGTTACCTGCGTAGCGAGACCCTGGCTGCAGAAAAGGTGCAGGTACGATATCGACCCTGTTGTCTTCGTCATTCGATCCAGGAACGACTGCGAGAGAACGAAAAGAACACTGCACACAAGGCCCGGAACAACCAACAGGCTACTGCAGAAAGATCAGAGGTTTAATCAACCTCTATTAGTTCAAAACATTTCCCTATACAGATAACGTCTCCCTTTATAGTGTACAGGGTAGCACACTTCTCTATACAGCGCACGAGTTCGATCATGATTAAGCTAAGATGCAGCCTTGAGCCGACAATAGAAGGCAGGACAACACAGAGCAGTACTACTCTATTCATGTAATGAGCGCCTCGCCATTAATCGTTAAGATGTTCCGACGCATATAAGCTCCCCCTCGTCTATATATAAAAGACACGACACGGCGAAGGGCTGAATTCAAAATGGAGTATCTGTCCTCGCTTCGACGAGCGCGGCTTCGGCCGCTTAGATTTTTTCAGCAGCGTCCGCTCCGGCGGACGCAGTTGTTGCTGCGACGCGCGTCTTTTCTTGCCTTTTTCTCTTTCCTCTGATCTCTTACCTCTCCTCTATCTGCACGTGGCAGCGGTGGTGGCTTGTCTAGAGCCAGTAGCAGGCCCGTGCAATTTCCTTTTCATCCTTCTGTCAGTCACAACAACAACAACAACAACAAGGGCTGAATTCAAGTTAGCTTCGCCGGAAACTGGTGTTTTTGAACAAGCCTCAGGGAGCGACCATTTTTAATGTCGCCTCAACCTAAATGCGGTCACCGAGGAGATTGCACTAAACATGTTAAACATGAGATAGAAATATTAACGGGGTGGTGTGCATAGTACACGATTCGAGAAACGAGCTTCGTTTAGTAATGTGAGAGCAGCACACCACACGTCCGGGTTGCAACGGAATCCCAGTTTGAGTTTGCAGAATTGCGTTTCTCTTTCTTCGTTCTTCTTTCACTCCTACCTTCCTCCCTTCCCTTACGGCGCGGTTCAGGTGTCCGCCGACATATGTGAGACATATACTGCGCCATTTCCTTTCCTCAAAAACCAAAAACCAAGAGAGTGGCTACATCTTGTCTTCGTCATTTCGAGGGCGGAACTAGCCCCAGTCAGGAATACTGTCACGAGAGCGCTACTGCAGTCTTCGCGCCTCAGGGGGCGTGTCGATTGCCGTACACTCTTAAAAAAAAAAGTTAAGGTAGTAAGTGCGGCACTTATTAATTCGAACTTCTTTTTACTACATTTTATCAGCTATTTGCTACCCTCTTCAAGGTATAGCTAGTAAAAGTAGCCCTTGCTGTAGTGCTGTAGTAGTGCATGCGCAGTGCGCGAGTGCATCTGATCTCGCTTCGGAGAGCGCGGCTTCGGCCGCTTATCTGATTTCTTCAGCAGCGTCCGCTCCGGCGGACGCAGTTGTTGCTGCGACGCGCGTCTTTTCTTGCCTTTTTCTCTTTCCTCTGATCTCTTACCTCTTCTCTATCTGCACGTTGGCAGCGGTGGTGGCTTGGCTAGAGCCAGTAGCAGGCCCGTGCAATTTCCTTTTCATCCTTCTCTCAGTCACAACAACAACAACTGATTTGTGCTTTTCCTACATTCTGAACCTTTGTGCGTGCACGGTAAGGTTGTTGATGCCATCACCTCGCAGAATTTCTAAATCTAATGCGCGATAAGCTTAACCTAAGTGTGTGATTTACGGCCAGCGCGCTCTGATAGCCCTGTCTGGATTCCCTTCTTTTATTTTTCGAGTACGCATAAATTTGACAAGCCACGCCAACACACCGTACGATGAATCTAGCAACATATGCGAGTTTCTATTCATTTTCTTGCAGGTAGCAAGTCGCAGATAGCAGTCGACTGTAGGTAGCAGTCGTTACTACCTTCCCATTAATAACTGCAGTTACTAACGCTGTAGTAACATATGTGACAACCAGTTACTACCCCAAAAGTTAGTAAGTACTACTACCTTTTTTCCAAGAGTAGTATCGAGAACGTACTCTGCAATACTTTGATTTGAGCTAGTTGGTTGTAGCATGACATGTTTACGCAAAAGGCGTACTGGCGCTAAATAAACGGAGACAACACACACAATCAACTTTGGCGCCAGTCCTGTCCTGTTGTGTGTGTTGTCTCCGTTTTTTTAGCGCCAGTACGCCTTTTACGTACTCTGCACTTCGTCGCCCGGCCATGACTTTCGAACCAGGCTAAATTGAAATGACAGATCGGTAGTTCAAGCGTAAGACCTTTTTCAATCTTAAGCACCCTCCCTGTCCTAAGTAGAGAAATCCATCTGAAGAAGGAAAAAGAAGGTGCTTATATTTGGTTTAATACGGTAAGCTACATGCGCTCGCAGCGTACTGTCTCATTATTCATGTGAAACAACGGCAGGTACTGGCTAGCAGGTACTTTAGAGCTTCCGCGAACTTTGTGAGGACGCATTCATTACAGCTGTCATGATTACCAAAGCATATAAAGCGTTGCTCTAATTAACTTACTGCTATCGGTAGTCGATGCTGTGTCTGCATCGGAGCCAGGCGATGTCAGCTCATACTCCTCCTCACCTGCAATAAGTTTGCTCATGCAAAAGTGTGTTGCTATCCAAGGTTCGAAACTTGAGTGCTGTTGAAACCGGGAGATGCTCAGATTTCGCGTAAAATTTAATAGAAGCTTACAGCTACATGTGGAAGCGTATTCAATGAAGCCAAAAAAAGACGTGGAATATGCGACCGTAATCAGCACTTTAACTGAAACCTATCCGCCGATGGTGCGGTCGAAATAGGCTACGAGGAAAGGAGGGCAATTTTAAACGGGGCACACGTAATCACCGGACTATAACCATTCACTTGGTGATCCGTGGTTTTTGGGATGCATAATTATTCGCGTAACAAAACATATCTTAAAAACTGAAAGCACAAAAAAATACAAATGAACCCGACAGAAAGAAAAGAATTACCTCTGCAAACTGAAAAAATAAAGAAAGCAGAAGACATAGTACAAAACGCTGGTACAGTTCCCTGTCGACTTCAATCTCTACATTTTATGCCATTGGATTGTTACCGACTTCAACACCATATTTAAATTATTTCGAAGCTGAAAAGTTTTACTTCAATTCTGTCTAATTACATCAGACGAAATCCTAATAAATTAGTGTGAATCTTCAAGGGACACTACAGGGGTATAAATCAACGAGAACAAAAATACGCTTATGAGCGTTTGTTCCGAAAAAAAAAAATCTGACTGGTCGCTCAGAAAATCTCAAATGAAATTTCTTCCCCAAATAAAGGAAAAAACGCCCACGTACTACGCTAAGCGAATGCATGTTCAAAAGCCCCAGGTGGTCTAAACTGTTTCCGGAGCCCTCCACTATACAGCATGCAGCATTAGATAGCGCGACAATGGAGGTGCGTTCACATCACAGGCTGTGCCGCAACAAGCCTGTAGTACAAGACAGTTGCTAATGGGCACACTTTCGCGGTCTCTGTTCACAGAGCGGTAGGGACGTGTGCTTTGCTTGCTTACCGGGCAAAGGTCCATCGACGACGTTGGAAGGTTCGATCGGTTCTGCAAAGCGCACCATTGGGGAATTAGTTGGGCGAAACAGCTTAAACAAGATAGCGGCACGTAGTATACAACAAAGCAAACATCTGGTAAAGAAACGAAACAAAACCACCACCAGCACCACCACCACCGAAGCGAAGGTTAGACCAGCAACACCACAGAACTACAGCTGCTGAAGCATCCATGTTAGCATGCGGTATCAGCAAGGCACTGCAAAGGGTTAGCAAATACTGCCGTTTCAATGGCGGGGTGACAAAAGTATTTCCTGGCTTTTATTTCCGAGCGAGCCCGGAACGCTATCTTTCGGCACAGTAGAATGCTGTACTTTTAGATCCACTACAGGAAATTTTTAAGTTCGACCAGCTTCAGACGCATCGCCAAACGTTTCGGCAACGGTGCGCAGGCGCTTATGAACACGAACTGTATATTCACACAAGACAGATTATGCGTAAGAAAAAAAATGAACTACGGCTCTGTTCCGAGCCCCTTCCCTCCCTTAGTTCTAATACGCATGGCTTTAATTGTGGGGCTGCTTAAATTCGTATTACAGTCGAACCTCGTTATAACGAAACGGCTTATAACGAAATAATTGATATAACGAAGGAGTGAAGATTCCCCTTGGAAGCTCGATCAACACTGGTTATAACGAAGTTGCGGCTATAACGAAGTTGCGGCTATAACGAAGTTGCGGCTATAACGAAGTTGCGGCTATAACGAAGTTGCGGCTATAACGAATTTGCGGCTATAACGAATTTGCGGCTATAACAAATTTGCGGCTATAACAAATTTGCGGCTATAACAAATTTGCGGCTATAACAAATTTGCGGCTATAACAAATTTGCGGCTATAACGAATTTGCGGCTATAACGAATTTGCGGCTATAACGAATTTGCGGCTATAACGAATTTGCGGCTATAACGAATTTGCGGCTATAACGAATTTGCGGCTATAACGAATTTGCGGCTATAACGAATTTGCGGCTATAACGAATTTGCGGCTATAACGAATTTGCGGCTATAACGAATTTGCGGCTATAACGAAGTTGCGGCTATAACGAATTTGCGGCTATAACGAAGTTGCGGCTATAACGAAGTTGCGGCTATAACGAAGTTGCGGCTATAACGAAGTTGCGGCTATAACGAAGTTGCGGCTATAACGAAGTTGCGGCTATAACGAAGTCAACGCCGAGTCCCTGCAGCTTAGTTACAACAAGGTTCAAATGTAATAAGATACCACATACCGTGCCAAAAAATGGTATTGTATTTTGCCCCGTTTATTAAGTCGGAAAAAAACCTCATCCTCTAATTGTACTGAGTACGCACACGCAAAAGACACTGTCATACCCTTACTAAGTAGCCCGAATGCGGGTTAGCGGTGTGGAGTGTTTCAGGCAGAGCTTGATGAGACATGCTTGCACATGGGACGATAACACGTTTCACGTTGCCATGCTTTGCAACAAGATGCGAGAGTTCACCGAATCAGTGCGTACCCCTGATGTACGGAAGATCGGTGTGATGAGCTATCAGCGCCGAAAAACGATTGGCGGCACGATCCGCTGAAAGAAATGACGATAGGAGATATTTTCATGAAAAAAAAATTACTGCCGTGTTTGTTGATGTACTGTTTTGCGAGCACCACGACAATGCTTTAGTTTTTAAAGTTCTTGTATGCAAGCTAGACCACTATATCAGGCGTCGATTTTTTTTAACAGAGTGAAAGAAATAATTTGTTTTTTCGTCTACCATGAGCGGCCAATGTGTACTACTTTCTTGATCACGGCTCAAGATCACGGCTCACGATCACGGCTCAAGATCACGGCTCAAGATCACGGCTCAAGATCACGGCTCAAGATCACGGCTCAAGATCACGGCTCAAGATCACGGCTCACGATCACGGCTCACGATCACGGCTCACGATCACGGCTCACGATCACGGCTCACGATCACGGCTCACGATCACGGCTCACGATCACGGCTCACGATCACGGCTCACGATCACAGTTCCTGTTCACAGTTCCTGTTCACAGTTCCTGATCACAGTTCCTGATCACAGTTCCTGATCACAGTTCAGTGTGCGGTTCATTACTGAACACACACTGCGCCTGTACAGTGGTTCCTCGCAGCCCCACGTGCTCCCGTGTTCCCGCTAACTGTGATCAAGAGAGTACAACGGGTAGCCTGTCACACGTATTCCGTTTTCCACAACTTTTGCCCGTTCATTTCGAAGGCGCCGTCGCTGAGGTGCTGGAAGAGAGTTGTAAAAGGCATTGGAAATAAAATTCATTATTCATCTCAATTCAGATCGCGCTCTCGAAACGTGCAGGGTGAAATTGTGCAAAATAAAGGCGGCGGCAGGGGTGGCATGTTCATTGCACGAAAAGCGAACAAGCGCACTCAACACCTGCCATGTTGTGCTGGCTTGGATGACCTTAAGAAGTTTGGGTAAAAAAAGTTTAAAAATTTGGAGGACGCTTAAGTTGCGCCTTCAATGGTATGACGCGGTAGCGGTACTGTGTCACGCCAGAGGAGACCGAGACACTGTTTCCTTATTATGCATGAAGACCACACCAATGACATCGCCGTACTGTATCGCCGTACTGACTCGGTTACAAAGATGATGCAGCAGTGTGAATTGGAAACGCTGGAAATTAGAAGAATAAAACATCAACTCGAACTTTTTTTCCAGATAATGCAAGGGGCATTAAAAATAACTAAAGAACATTATGTGAAAGCGCCTCTAAAACGTGGTTGCCGAAAGAAAACCACAGCAGGGATGTATAGCGGTATTCCTTCTTCCCTGATGTAATTGAGATATGGAACAAATTGCCAAGTGATGTTGTGGAGAGTGCGAACGTGCAACAATTTGAGCTAAGTGTTGATATGTTTTTGAGAAATGGTGTACAAATTTTGAACTCTGACTCATGATTGCTCATTGAAGTGTTTATGAAATGTATTTGTTTTTGTTCCCTCCCTGTAACAACTCTCATTTGAGGGTTAACCGTATGACCAAATAAATAAAAAAATATAAAGCCCCGCTATAACCAAGCCATACCAACTTGTCTGCGTGGCCTAGGACTAGCGAGTATGACTCACAACCCGAGGGTCACGAGCTCGAGTGCCAACTAATAGCGGCTACATCATTTTTAGCGCAATTCATTTCCTTTGGTTTGGTTTGGTTTGGTTTGGTTTATGGGGTTTAACGTCCCAAAGCGACTCACGCTACGAGGGACGCCGTAGTGGAGGGCTCCGGAAATTTCGACCACCTGGGGTTCTTTAACGTGCACTGACATCGCACAGTACACGGGCCTCTAGAATTTCTCCTCCAAAGAAATTCAACCGCCGCGACCGGGATCGAACCCGCCTCTTTCGGGTCAGCAGCCGAGCACCATAACCGCTGAGCCATCGCGGCGGCGGAATTCATTTCCTTTGAATACATACATGTCCTAATGACGTTTTTCATGTTGTGACCTTCTAATCGCCAGTTTGCAGGCGTTTTAATAACTTGATTCCGGAACTCTGTGGGAAGTCACGGCCCCCTCGACCAAATCAAGCTTTACCACATGCACCGGCGGCAACGCCAACTGCACCGGGTTCTCCGCTTAACGGAGCTCTTAACGCTGTCACGTTAATATTACGCGCGCACAATCTACAACGAATGAAACGCTAAAACGTGCGAGCGTTACGCCGCGGAGTTGTGCTACACTAGACCGGACTTGACAAAATCCGTTGCGTGCTATAAAATCCGTGCGGGTTATTGACGCAGTGGCATTTAGGTTCATCATCATCAGCGTGACTATGCCCACTGTAGGGCAAAAGACTCACATCTCTCCAATTAATCCTGTCCATCATCGGCCTGGCTACGCCCACTGCAAAGATAAGGCCTCTCTCACGTCTCTCCATTAACCCTGTTCTTTGGCAGCTTTAAGCCACCCTATCCCCGCAAACTCCTTAATCTCATCCGTCCACCTAACTTTCTGCCGCCCACTGCTACACTTGCCTTCCCTTCCACTCGATTACCCTTAAGGACCAGCGTTTATCTTTCCTTCGCATTACATGCCCTGCCCAAGCCAACTTCTTCCTCTTGATTTCGACTGGGATGTCATTAACCCGCCTTTCATGCAAATGCACCTGATTAGTCCAGAAGGCCGTGACGTCATGAGCACCGCCAAATTTGAAAATCTCATAACTACAAACCTGAAATTCTCAGGAAAAGAATGTTCCAATGGTTTATTCGTTTCGTTTACTGGGGCTTAACGTCCCAAAGCGACTCAGGCTATGAGGGACGCCGCAGTGAAGGGCTCCGGAAATTTCGACCACCTGGGGTTCTTTAACGTGCACTGACATCGCACAGTAGCTTCTAGCATTTCGCCTTCATCGAAATGCGACCGCCGCGGCCAGGACCGAACCCGCGTCTTTCTGGACCCCAGCCGAGCATCATAACCACTGAGCCACCTCGGCTCCTCATGTGCTGAAGCTATACGCCACACCTTCGCTATCGCTGGACTTTAGCCAAAAAACTAATTGAGACAAAATAAAAACTGACACAAATCAGAATACCGGCTCTCGTTTCTTCGTTGACAACTGTACATAACGGAATTCGAATAATGTGCACAGCAGCGCCCCGCTAGGAGACGCGATGGCATTCTTTCGCATTTAGCTTGCGTCAACGACAGCACGTGCTGTGGGGTATATAACAAAGAAAAATTCTTGCCGACGCAACCAAGCATGCGCGCCTATCATTCACAAGTGTCTCGGTCCTCTCGAGACTCCTCTCCCCGCAGTACACTATGTGGTCAGAGCAGGAAGTCCGAAAACAGCTGCGCAGGTCGAAGCCTGATAACGCATGCTAAATAAAAAAAAAAAGCAGGCAATGCATTCTGAGCCGCACTCGGCGACTTATCTTCAGACGCGCCTGCACTCGAAATCTTTTCTCTGCCAAAGGGGAGCAAGAGCAAAAAAGGGAACGACTGGTTTGCGATCCGTGAATTAGAACACCAGTTCATAAAACATGACGCGTCGGGTTGACGGCGTCGGGGCTCGAATGACAAGGGAAAAAAATACAAATATGGTCTGGTTTTGGTACATTGTTCACGAACGTACGCTCTGAACCGTTAACTGAGCAAGAAAGGAGTAGCCTGTCTTGTATACAACAGCTGTATCCTACCGATACTCACCTATGGGGCAGAAACGTGGAGGCTAACAAAGAGGGTTCAGCTTAAGTTAAGAACAACGCAGCGAGCTATGGAAAGGAAAATGGTAGGTGTAACGTTAAGAGAATGGAAGAGGGCGGAGTGGGTGAGGGAACAAACGCGGGTTAATTACATCTTAGTTGAAATCAAGAGGAAGAAATGGGCTTGGGCAGGGCATGTAATGCGAAGGCAAGATAACCGCTGGTCCTTAACGTAGCAGTGGACGGCAGAAAGTTAGGTGGGCGGATGAGAATAAGAAGTTTGCGGGGATACAGTGGCCGCAACTGGCAAAGGACAGGGTTAATTGGAGAGATATGGGAGAGGCCTTTGCCCTGCAGTGGGTGTAGTCAGGCTCATTAGGATTATGATGATGATGAACCTGTCCTGTAGTGCGCTCCCTTTCAGGGGGCAGGTACGTTGCCCAAGACCAGGGGTAGATTTTCCAGCACTAAAAATACGAAATGCTTACGGTTGGCAACAGAGACGAATTCCTTCTTCAAAACATCCGATTTTCTAATATTTTAGTTTAGCTTATTGGGTTTAACGTCCCAAAGCGACTCAGGCTATGAGAGACGCTTTAGTGGAGGGCTCCGGTTAATTTCGACCACCTGGGGGTTCTGTAAAGTGCACTGACATCTCACAGTATACACGGGCCTCTAGAATTTCGCCTCCATCGAAATTCGGCCGCCGCGGCCGGGATCGAACCCGCGTCTTTCGGGCCAGCAGCCGGGTGCCATAACCACCAAGCCATCGCGGCGGCTCCAATTTTCTAACAGCTACGAAGATTTTAACCTAGGTTTCAATGCCTGGATCATCCGGGTAGTCAGCAAGTCAGCTGCCGCCAGCGGAGCCCTGGACTAGGGGCCCCGACCACCAGGCTCCCGCGGATTAATTTATGCTAATTGGTTTGGTTTATGGGGTTTAACGTCCCAAAGCGACTAAGGCTATGAGAGAGGCCGAAGTGGAGGGCTCTGGAAATTTCGACCACCTGGGGTTCTCTAACGTGCACTGACATCGCACAGTACACGGGCCTCTAGAATTCCTCCAAATTCAACCGCCGCGGCCGGGATCGAACCCGCGTCTTTCGGGTCAGCAGCCGAGCACCATAACCACTGAGCCACCGCGGAGGCAATTTATGCTAATTAAAAGCTCTCTGTTGCCTTTATATGCTAAACTCAATACCTCGGGTGCCGTGTTCTAAAGCCTCCTTTCGATAACTACATCAAGTTACTATGCTTTGAAGCTGGAATATGCCTCTGTTGCAAAGAGTAATGTCCCCTCATGTAATGTCCCGAAAGGGGCCTTTGAGGAATAATAAATAAATAAATAGTAAGCACTACGTATACGTTTAGTGATCGAAATCTACTTCAGGACTTAAGCATCACACCCTGTCACTAAACGGGAGGGCGCTAGAAGAGCGCTTACACCCTTCTTACTGCCATACAGGTTCATTCGTGTTTAGAGTGTACATTCGTGAACAACAAGAGAGGGAATAAAGTTTGTGCGTTCATTTATTGATTACTCCATAATTATGCTTCACAAGCATAGCTTTTTTTGCGTTTTCTCGCTAGTTTTTCTCTTGGCGTATGATACTCAAGTCACTCATATTTACTGTTGAAATAACCATAAAAGTGGTAAACCTGCGAAAAACTGTTCCCTCTAATAATGCTCACGACTGTACGAACTGTAATGTGCTTCTGGAACGCAAGCCGTCTCAACCGACCGGACCCCTTGATACACTCAAAACACGAATACGACTATGGGATTAAACTGTCCTCTAGCGCAAGCCCTTTTAGAAAAGGGTATTCGCCAGAGGACAGCTTTACTCCCTTTATATTCCTTTATTCTTTTCTGCTTAGAGTGCAGAATCTTTTCTTTCGTCTTCTCATTCGCCGGTCTTTGTGTCTACTCCGGACAAGCAGTTTTAGGAAGGCAGAGCTATCGCAATTAGTGACGTACGACGGGAAGCAAGAGATCAAAGTTCTAGCTATTCTTCGCAAGGCAGTGATTTACAGAGAGGATTAGCCAGTCATTCATTCAGCACCTTGCGCTATGACGTAGGCCACCATTCCATGAAAGTTGCGCCACATGGCGACGAACAAACGAATCAAGGCGTCCAAGCACCTCGTTGCGAACCGAGAGATGTGGTTGGAATTTAAATAGAAGGGGGCGTCTCGCGGGAAAACCGTTAATAAATTAAGGTCAGCTATACCAATATATTACCGCCTTCTAAAGACAAAAGTCAATTTTGTTGAAATTGGAGATTCGGGTTTTGAAACGGCAAAAAAAAAAATTAGGTGCCGCTACCATCGCGCGAATTCGTAACTAAACTGCGATGCATGAAGGCAAGTTTTATTTGCGGATCACGGAGGCTACGCTACACGATCATTCACATCAAAACGATGGAGACATTTTCGGTGTGGACGTCATGAATTTGTATAGAGTGTAGGGAAAATTGTTAAATTATATTTTCTCGGGAGTAGATTCGACGCCTGCTACCGGACAAGCACACCCAGAAACAGCCACAGTATAATTCTTTACCATGGAAAAAGATTGAATCGTCCTCAGCGTCCCTGTACGTTTCGTATTCGCGACAACCAAGATAAGCACAACACAGTTGTTCCCGTGACCGCTGAGTCCCGTTGCACGCAATGGCCGAAATATCTTGTCGCATAAGCACTTGAGCGATGACTGAAAGCAACGAATTAGTCGACGGCATCGCGGAAGGGGCAAAGGTTCGTGCTTGAGAGCCGAGCGCATCAAGTGCCTTACATCGGCTTTCCTATAAGTGGCCGCAAGCTGCAGCCGCATAAGAGCACAGTTCACTCTAGATTTCCGGCGCACGCGTAATCTCGCTACACTGGAGCAATTCCGCCAGTCCCCTTATTTCCCCGATAGCTTATCGACGGTGACCTTCATGAGAAGACGAGGAACATCGTTTACACTGCGCCACTGCGCGCGGCAGTTGGCTCCGGAACGAACGAACATCGACGTGAACGCGAGCTATCTTTCGGACGCGTGGCTACTTTTTTTTTAATCAATCAATCATTTTATTCAGACATGAACTTGTATGCACAGTACATGCCCACGAGATGAGACAAAAGGAAGAAGCTGCTGGCATTCTTCCTGACGAGGCCTCACCCCGGGTCACACCTCAAAGGCAGAAAGGTGGTTACATTCATTAAAACTCAACAAGCTCTTTAGTTCAATTTTCACAGTAGTTGAAAGTTAATGAAGGCACATGGGTTGTGAAATCCTCAAACACCAGTTCACACTCAAGAAGACACGGCGACATATAGCGAATCAGTTTCACGGCAACTCGAGATGTCCTGGTGTAGCCTATAGCTTCCAGGGTACTGCGGGCGAAAAGACTTCCTCTCGATGTTTCCGCAATCTGCCTGGAGAAAACGCTCGGCGATTCTTGTAGTTCCGTTTTATCTCCTTTCCTTGCTCATGAAACCTCCGCTGGCAGTGAAAGTAGCCTTTCTGCCAATACATATCGCATCGCTACTATCTTCAGTTCGTCCTCATTGTCCCTTTATTATGAAGCGAGATGAAAGTTTTGTCATCATCATCATCAATCTATGTTCACTGTAGGACAAAGGCTTTCTCCAGATGGCCTTTAACTAACCCTGTCCTAAAGGGGCGTAGCAGGGGGAGGTGGGGGGGTCGAAATTTTCTGAGGGCTGCAACTGCCCCCCCCCCCCCTCTGTTCTCTGTTTATCTCTAAAAGACTGATATACCTTGTGGCGGCTCTATAACCGAAAGCGGAAGTTATTGCAGAGAATAGTCTCTCTTATTCGCCTCCTTTTCATTGAAGGCACAGTTCACCGAATTAAACATACCTTTTCAAGTGAGCCTACTTTGAGCATTGTCCTCAAATGATCATAAACTACCACGAAAATACAAAGTGCTTTTTTAAGCGCCTCAGCTGCCGGCGCAGATTCATCACAAGCATAGGGTAGAAGTTTTGAAAAATACCATTAGTTCGGAGTTGCAGACTTTGTTGTAGAGCAGAAGCTTTTATATTGTTTATTGCGTGAAAATGTTGTAAATAGCCGCGATTCTTCGTAAGTATTTTTTTGTGTGAGAAAATAAATGTTCTTTACGAATCACGTCCTCGCAGTCCTCTGTGCAGCCATATTTTTATGCAGATATTGCAGAGAACGAAACGACTAACCCTTCGGCGTATACCCCCCCCCCCCCCCCCCCCTTCTACTACCGACTATTTCTGACCGCTATACCTCTTGTCCTACGACGTTCCCCACACGTCACCCAAGTATGCGCGACACGTGGTTCTATAGCAACCGCACGCTATGAAAAGCTTGGATTCAAAGGGAAGGTGAACGAACACACGTGCGTGAAGCTGTCACCATGGCCGTTGTGTAGTGAGTATTTTCCAACTACTGCATTCCGTTCTTATCATCCACGGCACCGGCCGACTGACAGGCGCGGTGATAGCGAGATCCAGTGCTGCATTCTTAGAGCCAACGGCGTACAACGTAAAACTTTATCAAACACCCATAAAAGATACTGCGAGTTGACAGCGCTAGCTGAACCTCGCTTCGAGCTACTCACCTTTTCAGGCACAGTAAGGAGTGACTGCGAAACAACACGTTCACTGGGAAACTAAATTTGTCCCTCTGGACCAATGAATTTATTTACCACTGAATTAAGCCTGTTACGCATACCGGTGCAGGCAGGAGCCTATTTTTCATTAGTTTTGATTGCCCCAACATATTCTTGGCAGCCATGCGATCGACTGGCGATCCATGGCAGAACTGGGGATTATAGCGTTGATTTTAGCCAGTGCTTATGTAGCACTAGACTGGGGAATCGCGCGAGCTATACAGGAGCATCAAATATCCCTACTCTGTATACCTCGACTTAACCTGCGCGGAGGCCAAACGTCAGATAGAGCAAGCGCTGTTTTAGAGTCGGAAGCTATTTGGAATATCACCGTTTTGTCTCCTGGACAAAGGTCGAAACCATGGTCACGCAATACGTTAAAGGAACAGCCGCTCAACCTGTGCGTAAAATGTCAATGCTACACGCCATCAGAGCGGACTTTCAAATTAGCAGCGACATCCTCACCAGAGTTGATATCCCCCGAAGCGAAGTGAAACGAGGATACCGCCGACAGTAGCAAGAGCAGCACGGTAGTACACGGCCGAGTGATCATCTTCGACGGCAGGAACAACCGGAGGGACAGGCGAGACTTCGGTAGACGAGCACAGCCTTCAAGTGCGCGCGCCTTGAATCAGTGGCACAGGCTCCCTTTGTTTCCCGCTGACGGTTCGTGCTGCAAAGCAAGAGGAGGCGTCAGCGGGCCTCCCCGTCAATCAAGAGGAAGTAAGCAGACAACCAATACGTTACTACCACACACCCTCAACGCGCAGCAGTCGAACAACAGTTACAAAGGTGCAAGACAATAACGTACTCTTTACGTATTTTTCTTCACTCCTTTGCACCGGCGGCAGCAGGAGTCGCTCAAAGGAAAAGACAAGTGTGTGCCAGACAAAGAAAAAGAAACCGTAAGCGCGTTGCGCGACTTTCCGGCAAGCACTGCGGCCGGCATCACTTCGTCTACGGAAGCGTGCGTAGAGCTTTCCTTACTGAGCCCTCTTTTTTCTTTTTTTCGCAGGATGCATGGGCTGACGCAACACGCAACGTGAAAAGAGAAACAAACCTGGAGAGAGCGATGCACAGAAGCCAGTGAAGGGCGGCGGCGCCGGTCTCAGGGTTCCTCGTGTGGTGGGCGTTGCCTCCAAGAAGATGCAACTGAGAGGCCGGGATCCTGGCTCAGATCCGGAGCGTCTTTCCGGCGTCAAATCAATGTCCTACACTCGACCGGCGTCCGCTCTATCCCGGCTTCAACAGGTGTGTTCTGCTGCTGAAGGCAAGACCGCGTGTGGGGACAAGTCAGGGCTGAACCAGGACAGCGGCGAGCTCACTTCAGGGCTTCAAGTGCAAGCCGGCCAAAGGTGCTAACTGGCGTTCGAGAATCCAGACGGCTTTTTCCGCGGCGACGGCTCTGGGGCTGAGAACGTTGGACGGACGACAGGATGTGAACAGTAGACGGTCAACAGGAAGGGACTCTCTCTACCCCCCCTCCGGGACCAGACGCAGGACACCCGACCAGCCCAGGAGCGGCGGCGGCGGCTCTGTCTCACTCAAAGGTGTCTGGGAAAGCGCGAACCTCGTCTGCAGCCGGATGGGCGCTCGAAGACAATGGGTGGATATGAAGCCGGAGCCAGACGAACCTGAGCAGACCAAGCCGCGCGCCGACTGAGAGGATGGGGGGAATGAACGCGAAGTGGTCGGCGGCCGATCGGCGGGGGGGGGGGGGGGGGGGGGCTCTGACACCGAAACCAGCGCTGGGATCAGGCGCGCTACTGCTGCGGGGCTTCTTTCCTTCCAACCCTCCTTGCCGCCGACGCCGGCGGCGGCAGCTGCTATAGGTGGCGCGACGTACGTTTGGCGCAAATCAGATTACACGGCACCTATCCTTTATCGCGGACTTTGCCTGGCGACGGCGGCTGCACGCTGCTTCCCTTTCTCTCGTTCTTCGCTGTTCGCCGTCGCGCCGCAGGTTGTTGCTTTTAGGTCATCGCTTGCTTCTTTGCTTGTTTTTGTGTTAGTTTTACGTTCTCCGCATTCTTCGCCCCCGCTTGCCGAGCGGCTCGCTTCCTTACCTGGCAGACAGTACTCGGCCGAGATGCGCGCGCTATGAGGGAAAAGTGGCCCGAAAGACCTTGCCTTCTGGTGTTATGAGAAGCGATCTTCCATTCACTCGGGAACCTGCGACCGATGTGTACGCAGATCGCAGCAATCGCCACGATCTACGCGTATTTGTTTAACCCTCATCGTTCCCGAGTGGTCCTTCTGTGGAGATAACGCATTGATGGGGAATCCCCTACAGAGACTATGATGGCCTTCATTGAAATGGCTCTCTTCATAGCTTTCTTAGAACGACAGATCTTTCCTAGCTTTCCTTTCTTCTTTTTGTACGGAAGAAACACGCAGTGGTTTTAAGAGCAGTTTAAGTACTTTATCTGTGTACGATTAGTATTACACTGCACTCGAAAGTAACCATACGACTTCATCATCACCACACGGCACAGGCCTTCACAAACCAGATGCATCGCGTTCCGTTCAATTTCTGCTCGCCCACTTACCTTATTTCCTCATGGCCCCTTCCCTTAAAAAAAGCCTTCGCACCAGTGCATCAGTGTTCGCTTCATTTCCGTATTCAAACCCTTCACTTTCCCTGCCGCCGCGGTGGCTCAGTCGTTATGGCGTTCGGTTGCTGACCCGAAAGACGCGGGTTCGATCCCTGTAGCGGCGGTCAATTTCGATGGAAGCGAAATTCTATAGAGGCCCTTGGACTATGCGAAGTCAGTGCACGTTAAAGAACCCCAGGTGGTCGAAATTTCCTGAGCCCTTCACTACGGCTTCCTTCATAGCCTGAATCGCTTTATGTCGTTAAAACCTCCATAAACCATAAAACTTTCTCCGCCACCTGCACCTGTTAAAAACGACAAGCGCCAAATTGCAAACCCGTCTTAACCCAGCTTTGGACCAAGCTTACGCTGGCACAGAGGCTGCAATGTTCGCCGCTGTGTCTCGCAGTTCATAAAGGCACCTAATTACAATATTCGTTCGCAGTGCGACAGCATAAGAAGCTGTTGATGACTTTTCTGCAAGTAACGTCACTTCCGATCACGTGACGTCACTTCCTTCCAGCCAATGGGCGACTTTTATGACTGGTGACGCATATTGGCCCCATGAGGCTTTAAAGCTCTCGCATTAAAATTGTTGAGCTTCCGGTCTTTCGCCGTTACTGGACCATATAAATTGCACATATGTAAAACCTTCCACTTCGGCGTCTCTCACATAGCGGATGTGGCCACCATACCAGTGCACCCCATTGAACGTTTACTACGGTTAAATGAAATCTTCTGCGACATTAATCGCAAATGGTGACATGCATGCATGGTGAACCGATAGAGACCCAATTCCGCATATTGGGAGCAGTGCGCTTCGTAAAAGCGGAGAATTTTGTACGCACGCTGGGACCCACGATCGGCATGGATTGCTTCAGCATTATCTTCACCTTCTTTTCGATGTTCATGGCCCAAAGTCCACCTCATTCCTTATACTAATTATCCTAATATGACAACGATGTTTTCCCAAAGTCGAGAAAACTGTGAAAATCTGGTTGGTTTCGCCCTTACTGTTCACATCCAGCATCTACTACTTCGTCATCTATCATGGAAATGGCTCCTTTGCATTTTTAGCCACTCCACCACTTTGGCAAACATGGTATATTTATTCTTCTAAATATAGGAAGTATGAAAGCGACCTGCTGCTTTCATGCTAACCGCCTTTGAACGGTGGCTGATGCCCCGAACGAAACGCAGAAGGCATGAAATGCATCACGAGATCGCTTCGAACATGTCGCCGTAGATACGAGCTACGAAAACGTTAAGATGACCGCTATATACAGCCTACTTTATCGACCCTGACCTCCTGACGTTATTGCGCACACATAGGAAGCCCACAGAACAGCACTTGTACGAAAAAGATAGCGATGCCACGTATTGCAGTATCAAGACAACCGCCTATGTGCCGAGACGCACGTACAGCCGGGATCATAAATCTTCAGGCCACACCTAAAGTCCTAAATCTCTGTACGCGGGGGACAGCCTTCGTCCTCGCTTGTGAATAGACTTGGGCTTTAAGGGTGCAGTAAATGTTCCACAAATTTTGATAAACGTAAAATGGGGGTCCTTAATTGTTATCCTGCCCCCCCCCCCCCCCCCCCTTTCCTTACCCAGCGACCATTCTACAAAGAATGCTTGCAAAAAGGGCACTGATGTTTCCATCACACCGACTTCTGAGGTGTGCCTTAAGCACTTGAAGCTCTTACCATGCTGCAGGGACCGTTTTTTTTTTTCGACAACGAGCCAAAGGGAAAAACGCCGCCGTTACTTTTCACTGGAACGTTCCAGCTTTTTGGTTTAAACGGTAAATAAGTAACTCAAGGTAAACAAGTAAGTTTACAACCACGCATAACAGGTAACAACGACGGTAAACAAGTAAGCTGCATGAGATGATTTTAAGGAACCCTGGTGTGTCAACTGCACTAATAATAAGAGCGGTTGCTTACGGCGGGGACGAAAGCAGTCTGTAGTTACCAGTAGCATTTTTTCCCACAGAAAACCTAGCATTGATTGTTGCTTACGATACAAAATTCGCTAACTATACAAAGAATGCGCCAAACTGTTACTCAACATCGCTGCCTACATCCCACTGCCACTGCAAGTCGCTGTGAAGAATATTCGTCATGCTTGTGCACTTTTTTTCCCACGGATATAGCTTTCAGTGCCTCAGAAAAGTGTGAAATTCTGATTTTTGTAGGACAACCGTTGCAAGGACCATTCTCGCATGGTTGCTTCGAGTAAGCAAGTCAGTTAAGCGGGATATATGAAGCAGCAACTAGTCCCCGCTCTTGCCATCTATATGAACAAAGTTTACAGGAAGTACATAGTTTTCCTAATGTGGTGTCAATGTGCGCAGTTGGCCGAGAAGGCGAAGTTCCGGGCCAGCTACATGCAGGTGCTTCTCGCATTACGTTTTCCAACACGTGGTGCAACGAGTCTCAGCTACGGAAGTTACAATCTTTGTCAAAAGTTTACAGCCCAGGGGGTTCACTTCTGAGCTTTTTATTGGGACTCCAGGAGCATTCGTGAAAGTCCTACCTATTGCAGGAGGCAGTACCAGAAATCTTATCACGTTCAGGAAATTTGGAGCGCTAGAGATTCATTAAGAACGACACAGTGCGGCTGAAAAGAAAACCCCCTGGGCTTCAAACTTTTGACAAAGGCTGTACGTTAGGGCGAAATAGGAAAAGGCACGGCACGTTAGGAAGGCGTTTTTTTTTTTTTTTTACCTAACGCCAGGTAAAGCAATGAGCGAGAGGATGTTCTGTCGGATAAAATAGTAGGTGTTCGAAAGGCTTACCGACTCGTCGAGGTCGAACAAACAGGACTTCTTCGAGCTGGCTGGCAGGTTTCTCCCGAGAATGTCTGAACAGGTCACAAGCGAGAGATAGCCTTTCCCGCCGCGAGTGCCTGTTTTTATCCACTTGAGGAACAATTGGTTGCTCATCAGTGCTTGCAATGTACCCTTCCCTGGCGTAGGCAGCGTGCTGCCGTGACGTCACGGCAGTGCTTACGGAGCGAGGGAAAACGGTGGGCGTGCCTTCTCCTCCCGCTACCGAGCGGCGGGCGCGCGTTATCTCGTGACGTCACTTGCTCGCCGCTGGCTGGGGGAGGAAGCGCAGTACACTCGTATACTATCCCAAGCAGCACCAGTAATGGGCCCAATATCGGTAATAAATGGTTTCATTCTGGTCCATTGTAGAACCGGCCTTTGCCAATATATTTCCCATATTGGGCCAATTACCGCTCCTCTTTGAGGTAGTCCATAGTTTTTTCCTAATGTTAATTTGACTCCGGGCGTGGTTTTAGGAGGGGTGGGGGAAACAGATTTCCGTACATCAAAAAGAAAAAAAATAGAAACAACAATTTTTCACTTATTTTATTTCGACAAAAAATTTTGTGCCCTTTGGTGTTGAAAAATAAATGGCGAGCGGTATAGATGTTATACCATTACTCAATCCTTGAATGCTAACGCTTACGCGAGCAATATTCATTTCGATAGCAGGGGAAATAGGCCGACGGCTGAGATATCCCGCCACGGCATGTCCACGAAGGTCAAAGCACCTGCCCGGACATTTCACCAGTGGAATTAGCGGGCTTAGCGGCTTTAGTGGGATTAGCGGATTAGCGGCCCCCCTTAGGACCGCCACTGCATCTGCGCACGTTTTGTTATGTTTTTGCTTTCATAAGGCCCACTATTTTGCAATACCTCGGTCGTTACGGGCATGCAAGATATTCAAAGAGACAAATTAATGACTCACATGACTAGCCCAAGCTCGAGTAAGCACACCTGCCCCCAATCCACTACATCATCTACTACATGCATCTGCAGAGTACACGCTACGGAACGTTCTCAAATCTTTAGTCGTGAACAAAATCGTTCATTCGTAGGGATCAACAAGCGTCAGCGTGACGTCGTTTGCATTTCTTTGTTCTCTCGTCTTCTTTCTCATAGCGCGGTTTTCACTTCCATGAAGCGTCGGCCATAGCAGTTACTTCAAGTCCATTTCAATGGGGCAATTTCTTATGTCCGCCATCGACCATCGGAGATTTCGCTACGCACGTTGGAATAAATGCCGGCTTCTTATCAAATTTTGTTGAGAAACGATGACAGGAAACACATTAATTACGGCGGAACGAAGGCAGAGATCTGGGGAACACCACCACAAAGGATATAGATTGCCACGAAGCTGAACATGGGCTGTGAGGGACGCCGTAGTGGATGACCGCAGGTTTAATTTCTACCTCATGGGGTTCTTGAACGTGTATACTGGCATCGCACAAAACGTGAACTCTCTTGCATTTCGGCCCCATAGCAATTCGACCGCTACCTTAGTCGGGATTCCAACCCACTAAAGGCCTAGGCAAAAGACCAAGGCAGCCGCCGCGGTGGCTCAGCGGCTATGGTGCTCGGCTGCTGACCCAAAAGACGCGGATTCGATCCCGGCCGCGGCGGCTAGAATTTCTTTGGAGGAGAAATTCTAGAGGCCCGTGTACTGTGCGATGTCAGTGCACGTTAAAGAACCCCAGGTGGTCGAAATTTCCGGAGCCCTCCACTACGGCGTCTCTCATAGCCTCAGTCGCTTTGGGACGTTAAACCCCATAAAACAAACCAAACCAAAAGACCAAGGCAGTGGCCTTAGCTTCAACTACGGCTTGTAAGAAACGGCTTCAGTTCAAGCGGCCTTAGGGGTTAAAGAGATTTGAACAAAGCTGTGCAAGATTTCGTGTTGTTTAAATCAGTATACTTGGACATAAAAACTTACAGCGTGTCTCATATTGCACTGCCCGCCAGCGTGCGTCAGCGCTTGTGTTATCATGCGCTTCAAGTCCGTGTCTGCGCCCACAACCATGATCTGAAACTCACCCAACAATTCTGGACAAAGGCATTTTTGAGCAGAAAATCTTTTATGAACACATTTTTTATATATAATGTAAGATTTCAGTGTAACAATCAACATAACCGCAGATCACCGGACGGCAGTCTTGCATTTTTTTTCTATTAACGTTTTTGCTATCATCAAAACCGCTCCCCACTGGTCTTCTATGGCAGTCTTAACTGTTCGATGCAATCGATGGGAACACTTTAAAAGAAAGATTCTGCTACATATCAGAAGAATGGACCATTACCTCCAATATTACCGTAACACTATCTTACAATTTTTCAATTTTTAAAATTTTTGTCCCAGAATGCTGCACGTGCATTGCGCAATCCTCAAAAGTGCGCTCTCGTCAACGTGTAGTCCCACGGCAGCAACAAGGAACGACAATTATCTATTTCACACAATTACTGGGCGCGCCGCCGTCACTAAGGCCGCGCTATCCGGCTTCTCTTCTCCCCTGTTGTGTATTATCTCGCTCCATATACTTCATAGCTGAAGGTAGATAAGGAGGCGACCTGGACGCGTCACTGGCTCAACAACAACAAAAAGCACGTCGTAAGGAATGCCGGTGAACGCCGTCAGCCATCGTTACACGCGCCCATGTTGGAATTCCCTTCCAAATAAGCACGTGCGAGAGCGCGCGTGCGTCGATGACGTCACGGCCACGCTGAGCGCACGCTTTGCATTCCACAAGCACGGCGCATTCCCGAGCTTCTCAATCACCGTCGCTGACGTTTGAGGGGAAAAGATTGCTACACCGTAGGACGCTATGCCAGTGCGAGAAAGCTGCGTGCCGTGAGGCAAAGCTTCCTTAGTTTTAAGGCGAAGGCCTTTAATGGCTCATGATGTCGTCCGTTAGCAGAGGGTGTCACACCTTTGGCAGCGTGTTAACTCGGGAACTAAAAAAGATAGGAGAAAACGAATGGTTGCTTCAGATAGAGGAGGAAAAAAACGAATCTAGAAGCACCGTTTGATGACTGCACAGTAATTAGTTAGTTAATTACAGTCACAAATGTCGAAATAGCGCGGACGTCGATATAGCCACGGGAACGATGTAACGTCAAATCCACTGGAAGTCGTCACGGCAAAGTGAAAATTGCCACTGAATGGTCGAGAAGACGTCGGATTTGTGTCAAATTAGGTGGAAAACTGTAATTGTGCGTAATTATCACATAAGATCCCCGAAAGATGTATAATTTGGGTATCGATATAGCCACAGGAACGCTGTGACGTTAAATCCACCGGAAGTCGTCACAGCATAGTGTCCTCGGCTTTCGCCTCTCAACAGTTTAGTTGCCAAAGTGCCCTCGCAATTTTAATCCCATGGTCACATCGCACACTGCCCAGTGGACCTTTCGGTTGGTTTACTCGTCGTGGAGTGGAGCTACTTATGGGCACCTGTGCGTTACGTCACAATGAGCCGCTGGCAAGGCTTAATGTTTCGCTTTAGGCCTTTTAAACGCGCATTAGGTTATGCTATAGAGAAAATCCTGAAAATTCGTGTGCGTATATTTTGAACCCCCAAATTTAGAAAAATAAACATGATTGGCACCAAAACTTCAGGACTTCACGCATGCCGCACATTTCCATGCTCAAAGAATCCCAAGTATAATACCTAAAAGCCGCCGCGGTGGCTGAGTGATTATGGTGCTCGACTGCTGACCCAAAAGACGCGGGTTCGAACCCGGCCGCGGCGGCTAGACTTTCTTTGGAGGAGAAATTCTGGAGGCCCGTGTACTGTGCGATGTCAGTGCACGTTAAAGAACCCCAGGTGGTCGAAATTTCCGGAGCCCTCCACTACGGCGTCTCTCATAGCCTGAGTCGCTTTGGGACGTTAAACCCCATAAACCAAACCAAACCTATAATACCTAAAAAAAAAACAGATTTATGCCTAGTTTTCTTTAACATCCGAAGCTCATCCCGCAACAAAAACAGAGATAGAGTGTCCTTTAGCAGGATTCCGGTCAAACATTCCACGGCGCGTGAGGTGAAAAAAGTTACAGGACCAAAGAGGCCTTCCTATAGTATAGGCATTCCGTGGAACTCCCGGGCGTCCATTTTTATTGCTTGCTTTTTTTTAAGCGATCTACGCGCAAAATTGGCCTATCCTTCTTTCCAGCCGCGATCTCGAATGTAGCCAGCATAGCTGACTTTGTGAAGACATCCCTAGACGTTTAGAAAAAAGTTTGAAAAGTCACACCCACAGTCGTAGACGCCGTGCCGTCTCGCGAAGAAGAAGAATATTCGTCTGCCCATTTCACGTGGTATGGCGCTATGTAGTTACGGAGTGCTCTCTCTCTCTCCCGCTCACTGCATATGTGTAGCAAGCATGACGGCTAGCAAATGGGAGAATGTGAAAGATACGGTAGTAGGCGAGAACTCAGGGCGTCAAAATAGGAAGATTTGGCAGGTTTTTTCCTTATAAAAATGGCCTATAGAGAGTCTGTAGACTTCTTATTGGCTCTATTGGCTTCCTATAGATATTGTTTTTTTCTCTATTCATAGTCTATAGACAAAAGTCTACTAAAAGTGTACGGCCATAACTCTATAGATTGTCTATAGACATTCTATGGCGTTTGTATTGCCTATAGACCGTTCTCTAAGATCTGTCTGTAGACAGTCTATAGACTTTATAGACAGAAGTCTATAGACACTCTATAGACTGGCTAGAACTTTTTTGTAAGGGTTGAGGCCAAGAAAGGAGAAGTAAGTAGATGTTTTTAGCATACCAGAGACGTATTAACTTAGAAGGGCGAGGGTTCGGACCAGTGGGTAACCGACATGAGGCTCCACATGTGATAAGGCCGTGTTAGCAGTCCTTCCTTATCGTCATCAAGAAAAGAAATCGCCCCGTGGCATTCGGGGCAACGAGCAAAAGATGAAAGCTGCTCACTGGTTGGTCAGTTTTGGTGTTTTGTGTGCGTGTTTCCGCCTTCTGTTTTAAAACCTCATACGGCTGGCATGGTAACAATTCAAGCGTTTTCCTCCTCGCAACCTATTTGTTCCTTTGAAAAAACCTGTGAGTGCCGACAAAAACGCTTTGTGGAAGTTCAGGGCCCCTGTCTTGCCCCTTCTTTGTTGTGCGCTATGAAGCTGACGTATTAGCGTAGACGTGTATAATGGCGTACCGGACGTCTCCTGCGCATACGCAGTGACAAGGATGGGACCCTGGCGGGGCTACTGCGCGCAGCCAGCATCCGGTAAGCCGGCATACGTCTCCACTAATACGTCTCCGGTATGCTAGACGTGTTTAGCATACCGGAGACGTATGCTAGACGTTTTTAGCACACCGGACACGTATACCGGTTTACCGCACTCCTCCTGCGCCCACGCAGTTTCCCCGCCTGGCCGCACGCATGTCACTGCGCGTGCGCGGGAGACATCCGGTAAATCGGTATACCTCCCTGCCTCTGGTATGTCAAAAAACGTCTACTGTCTCATTTCTCCGCGAACACGTCAACCACGCCGTGTGGGAAGATAGCTAGAGGGGAATAAAAGAAGAGAGAAAGGGTGCCGTAGAGGAGGGCTACGGAGTAATCTCGACCACCCTGTGATGTCTTTAACGCGCAGTGATATCCCACAGCACATGGCCTCCTTTTGCGTTTCGCCTTCACCTAAACGGTGCCGCCGCGGCCTGGTTCGAACTTAAGGTACTTCGGCTCAGTACTAGCTGAGCGCTCTAACCACCGAGCCACCGCGGTGGGTGGCTGATGTGAATGCGCCTGCGTACCGAGACTTCGATTGAGCGAGCGATAGATGGAGGAAAGACAAGGCAGGGAGATTACAGACAATGCTACCGTGCAGTGTTGAGAGGGATAAATAAATTGAAGGAGAATACAATTTCTGTTCATGTCGTAGTATGGAGTGTGTCCATGTTTGCGGCGCAAGTTATAGATAAATCCCAGCTGGCCGGAATTAATCTCCATCAAGCAGCGCACATCTCTCCTTCTCACTGCTTCGGCGTGTTGGCAACCATCACGAGGATGCTTCTGCTGGCAAAAAATTGACAGGACGATCCCGAGACATAATGCGAGATAGCTGCGATAGCAGTTGCGTTTACCCTCGCTGATTGATGCTTTTACTCTAAGCTGCGGCTTCACATCCGCGACAGGTTTTCTTGGAGCATGAAGGTGGATGAGGGTGGATTGGCAGCCCCTTCTCTAGGGAGGTGATAGGTGGGGAGTGCTCTTGGAGGGCAGCTGGCTTTCCCATTGGTGGTTTGAATTCGATATAGCCGTCGCTTTTTCGTTCCGCTGATACGTGACCTTGTAGTGGTGGAATTTGGTGGTGGGCGCGGCCTCCGGGTGTGGAGTTGGGAGGCAGGTGGTGCTTATGGACGCGGGAAGCTTCTCTCGCCGAGGCTACGGTAATAGTTAAGAAGTTAACAATTCAACATTAGTTAACCAGCCTAGTTAGCACCTCTGAGCTGTATTCTGATGTACTACACCGCTGACAATGCTACGACGAAAAAAGCGATCCTCTAACTCAGGGGTTCTCAAACTGGGTTCCGCGGAACACAGGGGTTCCGCGGGCTGTCTTCTTGTGTTCCGCGAGAACCCTCACTGGCCCTGACCCGGCAGCTGATATGAGACTGGCTGTGAGTGCTGCTGAGCCACTCTTTGACTTGCTCTCAAAAAGGAAGCAGTACCACCCATCACATTAGTATTTGTATTAATCGGTGCAATAAACATTTAACTTTTGCAACTCTCTCTTTGCAAAAATGCACTCGACAACATTGCTGGTAAGTGAAAGCGGGGTGGTGGGGGGGGGGTTCCCTGGAACTTATTGAAGGCTTTTGGGGTTCCTCCAAGCAAAAAAGTTTGAGAACCCCTGCTCTAACTCAAAAAGTCTACTTTCAAAAATTTCTAAAGATCTTAGGCGATGAAATAACAGCGCAAGGAACGGGACGAAAACACGAAGGAA
Source organism: Amblyomma mixtum (assembly GCF_055824585.1). Lineage (NCBI taxonomy): Eukaryota > Metazoa > Arthropoda > Arachnida > Ixodida > Ixodidae > Amblyomma > Amblyomma mixtum. The sequence goes on from NC_143018.1 coordinate 65,705,755, forward strand.
GAAGACACAGACACGGGCGCCCGTGTCTGTGTCTTCTTCCTTCGTGTTTTCGTCCCGTTCCTTGCGCTGTTATTTCATCATGGATTACCAACTAGCCCGGCATCTTGCACTTCTGAACTTCATCTTAGGCGAAACATCCGGTATATGAGGAAAGGTACCGATATCTCTAATAGGAGAGATGAAGGATCAGCTACGCGAACACAGTGAAGGACGAGGCTTGGCAGTAGTAGGAGCATATACGCTTGAATGACGTGCTAGGGGAAGTTGCAGCCCTGATAGCAAAAGGGTGGAAGACCTGTGAGCAATGTCCTCGCAAGTGCAGGCCGTGTCATGCACGCTGTCGGCATTATGTTATCAGGGCATGCGCTGCGTAGAGAAAGCAGTGCTAAGTGCCAAGCGATAAAGCAGAAGACCAGGGCACGCAGCGGGTGAAATCAGGAAACTACGACACTGATCTCTTGCATGCTTGAGCGGACAGGTGCAGATTGTGATGCGCCATTTGATATAGTAATGAAACTAGAAATTACAGATTTCAACAGAGAAATGGGAGGAACGACGGTTGGATAGTGAGAGGGAGTTGCTTCAAATGAGGATGGTGAATTTTTATGGCGCAGGGGCATCTGTGGCCAAAGAGCGCCATGGCACAAGGTATTTTTTCTTCTCCTCAACGTGGGTCAAAGACCTATTTGCCAAGTACTTCATCCTGAATAAGTCAAGCATTAAAGGGCAACTGCGCCACTTTTTTAGAATTTCGCTATACTCATGGATTCAAATCTATACAGGCTGTAGTTAAAGCATGCCAAGTTTTTTTGCACTACCATTTAAAATAGTGACGTAATCTACGATTGAATTTTGCACTTCTCTTCAAAGCACCGGAGGAGTGCGAGGAAGTTCAGTGTGACGTCAAGGAAGCTATTTCAAATTACCGCGGCCGTCAGCCACGCCCTGCCATACCTCTTTGGACGGTGCCAAACAACGTTCGACCGGGTTTTGCCTTCGGTGGCGTTATTTTTTCTCCTTCAAAGCAGGCGTTTATGCGTTGTAAATGTACATATACCTTCGATGACGTCATCATGCGTCCCCCAGTTAGCGTTGTACGCTGCGGAGAAGCTTGAAAGCCATCGCAATTTTAAGTGGTGATTACGTCCCTGTTTCAAATGCTAGGCCAAAAGGACTTCGCATACTTTACCTGAAAGTTTCACACATTCGACCCTTTTAAGCTCGTCGATTTCTAAAACCTGTGCAGTTACCCTTTAAGCCAGGGGAAGCTTGTACTCATTTTATCACCGGTGGGTACCCGGCGGCACTGGGGATCGAACCCCCCTCCTCCCGCATGCGAGGAGGATGCTAAACCACTAGGCCACCGACACGGTCGGCAGATGCTTCAAATGACCCGTAGTCTTTTGCAGAGACAGCATGGAAATAGCTACGCAATCAGAAACGATTTCATGTTTACATTAGGATAGAGAGGTGATAACTGTCAGCGATACAAGGCTGACATGATGTGTGCAGGATGAGGCATGTTTGGGTGCGGAACACAGTTTAGTCTCACAAGAGCGCTGGAAGTGACAGCATGCGGCAATTGCAGCACAGTGGGGAAGATGGGAAGGGATTTGAAGCTTCGTTCTGTGATTAAATTTCTTGCAAATCAAGAATAGAAGCCGAAATAAATGCGGAAAATGATCACTACTGTATGTGGTGGCGATGCGCCTTCCTACTGCAAAGTAAATTTTTAGGCCAAGCAGTTTAAATAGCGTAAGCAACGGCCTGAAGATTAGCACCGTCCAGGGCGAGCTGTAGGTCGAAGCATTTTGAAAGGAAATGCGCTGTAAAGTTTCATTTCTTTGGGAGATTTTGAAGTCAAAGTCATTGTTATAGCTCATGAACAAGGCTTTTCAGTCGAAAATATTTTCATTACCTCTCATGTTTTGATGTTATCAAAGGTCAGTTCATGGTGGGTGTGGATATGAGCGCATGAGAAAAATGCATGTCACCAGCAGATGAGCCAAAATAACTGAAACCAGCTTAGAGAAAAACCAGGAATGTTTACTCGAATTGTGCGCGCGTGCTTGCGTTGCTGTGCGTGCGTGTGTGTGCGCGCGTGCGTGCGTGCGTGCGTGCGTGTGTGTGCGCGCGTGTGTGTGTGTGTGGTGTGTGCGTGTGTGCGTGTGCGTGCACGCGCGCGCGCGCGCGTGTGTGTTTGTGTGTGCATGTGCGTGTGTGTGCGTGTGCGTGCGTGCGTGTGTGTGTGTGCGTGTGCGTGTGCGTGTGTGTGCGTGTGTGTGTGCGTGTGCGTGCGTGTGTGTGTGTGTGTGCGTGTGTGTGTGTGTGTGCGTGTGCGCGTGTGTGTGTGTGTGTGTGTGTGTGTGTGTGTGTGTGTGTGTGTGTGTGTGTGTGAGTGTGCGTGTGTGTGTGTGTGGTGTGTGCGTGTGCGTGTGCGTGTGTGTGTGTGTGTGTGCATGTGCGTGTGCGTGAGTGTGTGTGGTGTGTGCGTGCGCGCGCGCGTGTGTCTGTGTGTGTGTGTGTGCATGTGCGTGTGCGTGAGTGTGTGTGGTGTGTGCGTGCGTGTGTGTGTGTGTGTGTGTGTGTGCATGTGCGTGTGCGTGAGTGTGTGTGGTGTGTGCGTGCGCGCGCGCGTGTGTGTGTGTGTGTGTGTGTGTGTGTGCATGTGCATGTGCGTGTGTGTGTGTGTGGTGTGGTGTGTGGTGTGTGCGTGTGTGTGTGTGTGGTGTGGTGTGTGGTGTGTGCGTGTGTGTGTGTGTGCGCATGAGAGAGAGAGGTTTTTTACTGAAACGAAGGTAATTTAACTGACACAGAACATATAAATAAATATATAAATATAAATATTTTGCCCTCCTACAGAACATATAGATATATAAACAAATATGCTATCAGTCAATTGTATGCACGCATAACAAATGAGAATAGGTTAAATGTTTTAGTTACTGACCAAGTTTATACCGAATTGTTATCAGTGGAGAAACGCGAGTCCACCGCTGTGATACGGCCTCTGAGCAAAAGCCCATGCAATGCAAGCACAAGAAGTCACTCACTCCAATAAATTTCGTGTATAGCAGTCAGCTGGAAAGATAATTGCAACAGCTTTTGGTATACGGGAGGCGTTTTATTACTGCAATTCATGTTACACAAGACGGCAATTCCTGAAGTCATCTCTGCTTCAATAATGATGGCATCACGGGAGACAAAGAGACACGCCGTGGCAATTGATCGGTATGTGTGTTGCTGTTGAATGGCAATGCGTTGGCTCACATATCTTGGAAATAAAAACGAGCTATCAAGGAATGCGGCGTCGTGGAGCTTAAACATCGACCCTACACAGTGCAAACATGGCTCTCTTATGATTACTGTCTCTTCAGTGACCAGAAGAAATTTTTCCGTGGGCAACGATCTTCAGATAATAATATAGTCAAAGAGGCTGAAGCAGCAAGAAATCTCATATTTTTAGGGCATCCTTGCACCGGAGGCAAAGTGGAATAAATATGTCGACGTCGAGGGGGATTACAGTGAAAAAGTAGTAAGGTTAATTTTCTCACAGACTTTGTTCCCATATTCACATAGGTAACTGCACACCAATCTAGCGTGACTTCCAGCGCATAAATCTTGGCGCAATTATACACGCTGAGCGCTACTTGGATGTCCTGAGGACGTTTAGGATGTCTGCAGGACGTCCAAGCGATTTTCAATGCTTATTGGGCTGTTAGCCACATGAGAAAGGACTGAAATGATCATGCACAAGGAGCCTGCCGTTATATATTTTGACACGTTCAGTGACAAGTTATGTAGTAGGAGGAAAATTTTCGTATTTTCATGATTTGGTGAGGCTTGTGTATCCAAGTGTGAAGGATGAAAAATTCCACTTTGCCAAATAGTTAATCGCGCACGTTCTGCAGCTTCCTTATGTGTATACGTCGTTATTCGACACTGGTTTCAAGTATTCAGTTACATTTGTTATAGCTCCTTTATGTCTTACATGAAATCGTCGTGTAAACAAACCATCAGATTTCACGCATTTGGAAGCGCTCGCGATTGCATAACAAGTAAACGCAAACACACGTATCGGAGCTTCTGTGAAAAGCGGAGGCATCCAGTTTAGAAACGATTTTTTTCTTTTTTGTGTTCCCTTCGAATGCAAAGTGGCAACAAAAAGACTGCACCGAAATATCCGCGTACTAAGATCAAAATGAGAAATCTTCCTGCACAGTCGGAAGCGAAAGTTTACGGGACGCGTGCTCTCGGGATCAAATTCACAGTAGCTCCGGACTTTTAAATAGGGTGACTCTATCGGTTAAGTGCATAGGAGAATAGCGGAGAGCCAGTGCGCAGGCGCAGGACAACAGCCAGAGGGAGGGACGTTATTGTCCCGTGCACTAACGCCCCGCTATTCCCCTATCCCCCTAATCGGAAAGCAATATTGCTAGCACTTTTCTGCCGTCGGTGGAGGTCGTTCCTTCGCTCCGGCGCAGCTGCGGCGCACGACCACGTGACAGCGTGACGTCACGACCAGAGGAGAGCAGGGGCCCCAACTCGTCTCTTCGGCCGTAGTCGTTCCTTCGCTCGGCGCGGCGGCTACCACGTGACGGCCTCCTCGGCCCGCCGCGCGAGGGCGCTCGCTAGGAGAGGATACACGGGGCGCCGCAGGAGCGCTCCGCTTATAGTCATGTCTGAGGAGTTGTACAAGGCGTCGCTGGAGCGACGTGCTGAGCGCAAACGGCGGCGCCGTGCCGAGGAGACGGATGAAGAAAGGCAAGAGCGAAGCAACGCGCCTATGCCGCAGAATGGCGAGCCCGGCGGCGTTCTCCAAGTTCTCTTTCTTTCAGGCGCAACAACAAGGCATCGCGCCGAACGGGTGGTGGCGTTCCTCCCTTCCTTTACGGTGCGGTTAGGGTGTCCACCGAGATGACAGAGAATTAAGCGATAACCGCATGAGGCGATAATTCGCGACGACACGCCGCGCGATGGCATCGCGCGATGAGCTGAGGGCCGCCGAACCACTGTCGCTCATCGCGTCGCCCGGTTTCTGGGTTTGCAGAAAATTTCGCCCATCGCCCGGAAGTGCCGCGCGAGACTAGCCAATGACGGTAGGTCTTGCGGGTGCGCAACTTCCGAGCCGTTTTGCGCGCGAAAGTCGTTTCTTTTTTTTTTCACCGGAGCAGCAGCCGACGTACTCCTCACCACGGCCGGTCTCGACGCGCTCGCTACTGAGCGCGCGCGCCGAGACCGGCCGTGCCCTCACCGTGGCAGGTTGTTGTGTAGTGGTTTTTGTTATTTTGCATTGAATATGGAAGGTAAAAGAATTTTTGACACCCCGGCATCTGCTATCGCGGCTGGAAGCACCTGAGCTGGGGCAGCGGAAAAAATCTCTGCCTCTCCCGTAACCGAGAGTAGAGTAAGCATGAAATGTTTACGGGCCTAATGTCATCTCGGTGGACACCCGAACCGCACCGTATAGGAAGGGAGGAACGCCACCACCCGTTCAGCGCGATGCCTTGTCATTTGAACGCAAGGTTTTTTGAGGAAAGGAAATGGCGCAGTAATTCTCTGCCATCTCGGTGGACACCCGAACCACACCGTAATGGAAGGGAGGAACGCCACCACCCGTTCGGCGCGATGTCTTGCCCTTTGAACGCAGCGCTTCTCCCCCGGGCCCCTGTGCGCCTGCGCGGCTTTGCTTCGATGCACGAAGCCCCTAAGAGATCACGTATGACAACGAAGTGTATCGTTGCATTTATGTGCTTTTTGCACGCGTTATTAGAAATCGGAAATTATAATTCCGTGCATTATCAAACGCACAGCGACTGATATCTTGATAAACATTGAGAAGGCACTGGCAGCAGTTATTTTTTATGACTCCTTTGGAGACCAACCAGCGCTTGCATGCCGGTCGCGTAGGAGGGCTTACAGAGTCTCGTTAAATCTCGCTAAGTCTCGTACGGTGCCCGGATGACTGGAATTCAGTGCCCTGGAATTCAGTGCCCGGATGACTGGATTTCAGTGCCCGGATGACTGGATTTCAGTGCCCGGATGATGGCTCTCGGTCTCGGCGTGACGTCACCACACTGCCGACAACGGGGGCTAAAAGCATTTCATGCTTAATAAAGGATAGCAGGCAGTGTGTAGGAGTGAAAAGAAAGAGGGGAGGGGATAGTAGAAAGACAGACATTGCGAGTTTCCGTCGGCGTTCCATGGCGGACAAAGACGCTGGGGAGGCCGGCGGCAGACTGAAAGAGCGCGCGCTCATGGAGGAAGGAAAAAATGCGTGCGCTTTTCTGTCACGTGACTTTGCGTATTAGACAAAAATAAAATTATTGTCCACATATATTTTTTCAATGTTTTTATTGTGTTTCATCTTGTGTGGAACCTTAGGAACGTTGTTCGCGTTAATTAACGCAAAATGACTGAACGCTGAAGTGGCTGCAGTCGAGCAACAGTGAAAACGCGCCGCTCCGACGCTGAGTACCGTCGCTTCGTGCGGTTTGCGCCAGCGACAGCGGTGGGCGACGGCGTCGTCATCGCGCGACGCATCGCGAAGGAATATCGCCTCATGCGGTTACCGCTTTACTGCGCCATTTCCTTTCCTCAAAAAGCCGGTAGCCACGCGTGACCTGTAGACGCAGCGCACTGCGTTCCTTCAGTTGGAGGCGCTGCGCGCTTTCGCAACCTACCAAGCTTAACCAAAGCTAAGCCCCCGCCAACTTTTTTTTTTTTGCCATCCATGAATAGGTCTCCCACTTGTCACTTTCCGTCAGATGACCTTCTGGCCGTGCCTCTCCCGGGGAGCGCCTGGGGGGGGGGGGGGGGGGGGGGGGGGGGGGGGGGCGTTTGGAGGCTCGCGCTATGGTCTTCCGAAGAAATCTTGCCGGCTCACCCAAAGAGGAAGTTATTTGTATGAGCGCGGGCCCCGATGCCCCCCCAAAGGTGCCGCGGTCGGAAGGGGCTTTGGACTGCATGGGGAGAATCAGTTGTACTCCGGACGCCGAACGACGAGCAGCTAGCTCTGCTGACTGCTCGACCGTTCCGAGAGATGTGCAGTTGTTCGCTATTGATCCTTTGTACTTAATCTGTAAAATAAATTCAGCGAGTTAAGTTTCATGATCATTTAGGGTCAGGCCAACGAATAGCGGCAGCGACGCACAGTTACAACTATTCCCTCCCTATCCGCGGGCATTTCGGGAGACTGCCCAGCTTGACTACTAGGAAATAAATTATTGCGCAAGCCCGCACAACGAAAGAACAAAGAGGGCAGGGACAAGGCGTAAGAGTAAAGGAAGCGCAGTTGAAGCGCTAAATAGCAGCCCAATATATGCGATGTATGCCTAGTGTATATCTACATCGATGACAACAAAAAGAATAGAGAAAAACGCAGATGGAAAATACAGCGGCTCGACAAAGTTTCACGCACGCGCAAGATATGAGCGTCGAGTCGATTGCATATCTTGCATGATTGCATGAACTTTTTTTGTGTCACCAACCTTTATCTACGTTTTTACTTTTTCTTTTCGTTGACCTCGGCACAGGTGTATAGGTACGCATCGCATAGAGAGGCAATTAAGGTTCGGCTGCTACAACGCCCCCTCGATTGCAATGCCAGCCAGATTAGCCGGTTTCGACTGGACGCCTACTGCGCTTTTCTTTTCCTGGTAATCACTCACCCATTTAATCATATTCATTTTTTGAACCAAACTCTGTTCCACTACCATGTCTTACGCTCTCCCCATAACATGTGGATTCAGCTATTCTAGAGGCCTGTGTACTGTGCGATGTCCGTGCACGTTATAAAGAACCCCAGGTGGTCGAAATTTCCGGAGCCCTCCACTACGGCGTCCCTCATAGCCTGAGTCGCTTCGGGACGTTAAACCCCCATAAACATAAGCATACCCCCTCGATTGGAAGGGATGCTGATGAAATCTATCCATTCATGCACCCGTCCGTCCATCCAGCTCAATAACTGTGCTGCTGAGTAGCTTTCCCCCCTCCTTTCGGCTTTCATCACCATCATCAATCATCATCAGCCTAACTACGTTCACTGAAAGGCAAAGGCTTCCCCCATATCCCTCCAAAGCTTTACAGTGACTTTAAATCTTCTCGAGACTAGAAACAGTCCATTCTTTCTTTAGCCTATATCAGCCGGTTCTGTCACGTTTCATCGCAGACTTGTTTCTGCCTTATTCAGAAGCCACTAATCAGACTCGATCGCCTCCGACATATTGAGCCGGGACAGTTTTGATCAGTCATTAGGCAGGTTGAAACGTCTCCTTTGACAATACTTCCAGCCTGCATGTTCTAAAATCGGCTCTGAAAGGGGCTGTCAGTAAAGGTGCTGCATTCCTGGGAAGTTAAAGCACGCCGCTTCACGGATATCCTCCAGCAAGATTTCTTTTTTAATGCGTTTTGTTGAAGCTGAGTTATTTGTGGTCAAAATTTGAATTTCAGCATCTTCGCGTTTTTCCTACTTCTCGCACCACTTTTTTTGCACGCTCGAAGGTCCGCGCTCCTCCAACGGCCCTCTCCACTCGGCCCCACCGTGGGTTGAAGACGCGACCGCCGGAGCGACGCGGCTGACTGGCCGCCGCCATGTTGGCTGCGTGACGTCACAAAGAAAATAACCAATAGCCATCTCTGAACAGAAATGCGCAGGAGGAGGAGCCGGATGAGCGCGGGCATGAAAAATTCGCCGGAAAGGGCTCGCCAACTTTCTCGCACGATAGTGGGTTATCTGCTGCGTGCATAAGTGTATTATTTGGCTCAAGTGTTTATGACGATAGAATGGTGTAATTGATCTTGTTTGTGTACTCTCATCAGACGGAGTTTCAGAGTACCTTTAAGAGAATGGTGGAGCGCAGGGTCGACACATTGTGCAACTGAAACGAATGGTGAAGTACAAACGCAGCAACTTCATTTTTGCCCACTTTTAACGGACACTTGCGTAATACAAATGAGGTCGATGTGGGAATTACAATGCGTGTTACGGCTGCGGCACTGAGTCACCAACGTTGAGTGGGCGGAGAGAGCGCCCAACACGGACGCCCAACCACACGGGCGCCCAACTCGCAGGCGCCCAGCTGACCTCGCGTGCAGATCCAGGGAACGGGAACGGTTTTGGCCAGACGTAAGACCGTGCTTACGGGACGGCTCACCCCAGCTGGTCCGAAGGAAACAATGGAAAGATCTTTTTTGAGCAGTTGCCGCCCGTAGGCTTCGGCGGGTGAAATGGGTGCTCGCCACTCATGTCGTTTCACGCGACCGCGGTGCAAGCACGATCACCGTCGCCTCAAGGTCGTATATGACTGCAGCAAACCTCCAGCACAGCCCAAGCAGCGGTTTAGTGTCCAAATCCCATGTGAATTTCTATTCGTATTTAAATGCAGGGTCGGCAATCTTGCAGTCCTGGTATCGGTTATTGTATTGTTTTGTCGCGTTGTGTTGTATTGTTCTTGCGCCGTTATGGCGACACCCTTGCTGTCATTCCTTACTCAGTCTCACCATAACATTAGCCCTATTCTATCCCGTGTTACTGTATTACAGGAATAAGGGAGTAATTACTCATTGACGGAATTACGTTCAACGATGCCTGTTATCTCTGCTGTTGTACGTTATGTAAATTAAGTTGTTTCAGGTGTCCAGCGGTTTTCCTCCTCATATGACCAATTATGAAGCATTGATCTTTCTGAGCAACAAACTGATCCGCGACTTGCTCCTCGAGTCATTTGTGCGCTCCGGTATTTAACCTCTCGTTAATAATAATTGCCCGTGTGAGAAGGAAAGCCGCAGTAACTGTTTCACTCAAGGTGTGCACCTCAAACAACTTTATTTGCATTCTCTTCAGGTTTTAAGCTGCAGCGATTGAAGCATGTGCTGGAGGGGACATCACGCTTGCTCGACTTGTCTCAAGCTCGCCGCGGTCTACAGGGCTTCTCCGTAATGGCAAGGTTTTTTTTTTCCTACTAATAAAAACATACTGAACAACAACGCAGCACAGAAATAAGAAGATTCCCTTCTGGTGGCTGAGGTGCCAGAACACCGCGACATCTGTTTTTAAATTTACGCGGGCATTATATTAGTCGCAAGGATGTCCGCGAGATGGCGGTAGAGAAGCAACGCATTGTGGTGAAGCCATCAAGACGCTTTCTGCTCCGTTTCAAACACTCAAAACGTAAATAATGCTGAGATAATAGGGGTAATTGAAATAGTTAAATAACAATTTTATGTGCAAACAGAGAAAATTGACAACAATTTTGTAGCGAATGTTAGGTTCTGATATATTATTTTCCTATCTTAAAATATTCACCAAAGCCAACTGTTACAGGTATGTCTCTAAATATCGTGGCTATATATACCGGAAGGAAAGGTAGCGTGTTGTACTTCCAAAGTACATATACTAAAATTGGAACGAATTACTCATTGGCATCCACCCAAGCGCAGCCATACGGCTACAAAGGAAAGCTATACAGCTTTCTCAGAAACTTCGTAGTTAAACAAAAAAAAATCGTGAAGCGTTCCAAATTTTTTTTTCTTTTCCATCTCTTCGTAACTAAATCGCACATTTCGAATGTCTTGTCCCATGTGTTCGAGGTGTGGAACTGATGTAAGGGCACCTCCACACTGCTAAATCAAAGACAACTTCGGTAAATTAGTCATCGCGCCAAAATACATGCGGTTTGAGAAGCTTCCAGGCAAAGCAACCTCTCCAGTGAACCCAACTCGTCGAAATAGCCAAAATTTGTTGGGCCACAGCGCCGAGGATAATCGCGTTATCAAAATTCTAAAAATGAATATGGACATTACTTACGGTGGGCTACATGCCTCTCAATAATTAAGGAGCCCAACGGTAATAGTTTAAAAGTTAACTATTAAACATTAGTTAACAAGCCTGCTAGTTCGCACGTATTAGCTGCATTATGTTGTACTACACCACTGACAATGCTATGCCAGAAAAAGCGCGCATCTAATTCAAATAGCTTATTTTTAAAAATTGCAGAAAGTCTTAGGTGAAACACCCTAGCTGTATGTTGTATCATTACATGTGCAACTTTCTCGGACAGAAATTTTAAAATTGGAAAATTGTAAGACACTGTTATGGAAATATTGAAGGTAATGTTCCATTCTTTTCATATGCAGCTAAATCTTTCTTTAAAGTGTTTCCACGGATCGCAATCAAACAGTTAATAGAAAAAAACTAAAACTGCCATCGGGTGACCTCTGGATATATTGATTGTTATAAATAAACATTCCATTCTACGAAAAAAACTGAGTTCATAAACGGTTCCCCGCTGAAAAATGCTTCTGTCCAGAAATGCTGGGTATGGTTTTAACGTAGGCATGGAGAATGGGGGTGCCAATTTTGTCCGGTGTTGTTCCCTGCCACCCAGAGGAGAGGAACTTGGTTAAAAGCAGTTTCAAAAATGTTCGGTAATGGACAGGCACTGAATGCTTCAATATCTTGCGCTGACAAACACTTCAGCAGCATTCTCCATGTACACGAAGCCGCTGAACCCGAAAGGTGTTCAAACTATGAACTATTGGATAGCCGAATAACACGTGTTAGTGCGGCTCTGTGACCAAAACCTGCTATAGGCACCCTGCACCCGCCAGGCACCGCCACCGTCGAGGCTGCGTTCAGCTCCCCCGCGCGGCCAGTTCCTCGTCCCTGTCAGGAAGGCTCGCCCCGCGACTTCGAAGAGATGGCGTCTGCTAGCGGCTGCCGCTGTTCGTAGAAGCGGGATTTCGACCTATTCTTTCATAAGGCTGAAAAATTCTTTCGAGGAGCGAACGTCAGGAAAGGAACGAAGCTTTCTGAAGCAGGCCATGTACACAATGTGAAAGAGGTGGTGTCGTGCGACGGGAGCGAAGTAGCAGCCCGGTGCATTGCGCAGACAAGCATCACTGCGCCACCGAAAACGATCAAATCAACGCTAAGAAATATTTCTATCTAATGTCTGTCAGCGCTGCACTCTCATTCAGTTTTTTTCATGAAGCTATCTTCCAGTAGACAGCTTGTTGCCGCGGGCTGCAGTTGCAAGGTAGGCAAACGTTAACACGCTGCTGCCGTTGCTTTGTTTTTGGAGCGGTGTGAAACGCTCTCCAAAACAAGCCGCCCGCAAGCATGGGGTGTCTTGCATTTAAAAAGGCTTACTCGAAACTTTCAAAGCCTGCCAGGCGGCATAACATTGAAGGTAATTAGAAAACTCAAGCTTTTGAGCGAACGGCGCAAACCTGACTTCATAACATTCTCGTTTGCGCACCTTCGGTGTTCGATGTGGAATACCCTGTCCAAACTACGCCTTGAAATGATGTGCCCATTGCGTAATCTGCCACTCATATTTTTTCATTTTTTCAGCAACTGTCAGGTCATTATCGCTGCAACACGTGCGCCAGCATTTTGATGATATGAAATGTCTAATGAACGAGCTTTTGCAAGCAGAAGAGAAATGCAAGCTGCGGCGAAGCGCCTGTGCGCACTGAAACTCCTGCGGAAAACAAAACTTTTCGACTGGGATTCTCCAAAAAAAGAGTATCCCGGCCATTTCATGGAGGATTCTTGCAGAAAGCTTGTGCTCAAAAAGCGGAATTTCATTGCAAGGCTTGTTTAATGTCTACGTATTTAGCAAAAGACTCTTCGACATTAGAATATATTATTATTGTACTAAATTATCACCCAGTCGTTCAGACGTAGAGGCAAAGATTTATCAGGAGCATGTTGCCGTTGCCCCTGAAAACTTGCCTTTACTGTCGAAAAAGACGCTGGACGACAAGGCGCAGTGAAAGCGAGCAAGGATTCTGCGCATAGCTAGAACTAAGGTAAACGATTCTTTGCAGCGCAAAATTTGGGCTCCTTCCTAAGGTGTGACTGCGGGCGAGTTTCGGCGAGGTTTTTTAAGCTCACTTATTGTTGACAGCCAAGCCAATGACCGGAAATCGTGGGTGCAAGAAGAGGGAAGGATTCTCAGAGAGCCATTAGCATTCCTCCCAGTCTGCTGATTTTTCCATGACTCAAAAACCTGTCTAGGAGGTAATGCACGAGTCAAGCAAGCGTATTCCGTACGGGTTTGACCATTGTTTGACCAGAAACAGCGCGCGCGTGTTGCCCGTCGCGAAGGGTGGGCCGTCTCCCAATGTCGCGTTGGAAATCCATAAAACCTTGTCCGAGGCGAATTTATATACGTATTATTGCATCCTACAACACAGCAGTGTGTCCTGCTGTTGTTATGTGCCATTTTGTGCTCAGGAAGGAGGCACACAACCGCTTCGCGACAGCGCGCGCAACACAGCGGGAGCTGTCTGACTGCCCCCGCCTTCCTGACAGGGACGCGCCCGCTGCCGCCAGTGGCGCGCGCGTCGCACTGGAGTTAGATGCGCAGGGTGCAGATCGACACCCGGTTATCGACTCATCTGCCGAGGCTGATACATATATTTAGGCAGAAAAACAGTTTTCGTTCCGACTGGGAGGACCTGCACCCTTGTTTTGGCCTCATTCGCTAAACGACAACCTGTCATAATTTATAGTGAGCGTTAAATTGGACCGCTTGCTCGACTTGTCTCAAGCCCGCCGCGGTCTACAGGGCTTCTCCGTAATGACAAGGTTTTTTTTTTTCCTACTAATAAAAACATACTGAACAACAACGAAGCACAGAAAGAAGAAGATTCCCTTCTGGCGGCAGAGGTGCCAGAACACCGCGATATCTGATTTTAAATTTACGCGGGCAATATATTAGTCGCAAGGATGTCCGCGAGATGGCGGTAGAGAAGCAAGGCATTGTGGTGAAGCCATCAAGACGCTTTCTTCTCCTTTTGAAACACTCAAAACATAAATAATGGAGAGGTAACGCGTGGAATTTAAAATGTTGATAAACAAGTTTGTGTACAAGGCGCGAAAATTGCCAACTATTTTGTATTGAATGCTAGGTTTTGAGGTATTATTTTCCTATTTTAAAATATTCACCAAAGCCAACTGTTACAGGTATGTCTCTAAATATCGTGGCTATATATACCGGAAGGAAAGGCACCGTGTTGTACTTCCAAAGTACATATACTAAAATTGGAACGATACAGAGAAGATTAGCATGGCCCCTGCGCAAGGATGACACGCAAAATCGTGAAGCGTTCCACATTTTTTTTTTCTTTTCCATCCTTTCGCAACACGATTAAATCGCACATTTCGAATGTCTTGTCCCCTGTGTTCGAGGTGTGGAACTGATGTAAGGGCACCTCCACACTACTAAATCCAAGACAACTTCGATAAATTAGTTACGGTTCCTGAGCACTACGAAAAGCTTTTAATTTTTCAGTTCTGTGCGCCAATATTTAAAAGTTATCTAGCCCAGCGAACGTTCCGTTTTTGGCGACACATTTGCGAATTTTTTTCCTTGTTACTAATATTTCTGCGAACAAAAAAGATCGCTCAAATTCCTACCATCGTACGACTGAAAACTGGAAGAAATTTTTCTTGCAAACAAAAAGATCGGTCAAATATTCCCATCGAGTTGTGATTCAGCAGATTCATATATCGAGACAAAGAACGTGACGGAGTGGCAGATCATAGGATCCGGACCGACCTCCGCTGACAGGTAAGGTGCATTGCATTCTCTATTTATAAGCTTGCGAACCAACCACTGTACTTCAAAATGCTATGTTTTTGATCAACATTCTTACAAAAAGTTCTCAATATTGAGCTCAAGGCTTAAAGTTGTGAAATTTTCGTGTTATAGTAAACAGAATTGTTTACTCAAAACAGCAATAACTTAAAGCTTTATATTAAAGTAATTTCCTTTTATGGACGGAAAGAGGCCAGGCCGCGTGAACTACCCAAAAATTAGGGTTGCCAGTTGCTTTTCGTATGTATAGCTAGAGGATGGACTTTTCGGTCTTATTTTCGAAAAGTTAGTGGAAGAGAATACCAACACGTACTCAAGCTCGAACAGAGTCTACGCAATCAACATAGGAGAACATGGAGCCATTCGGGAGAAGGCGGAAATGGAAATGTAAAGGATGGAAGTGAAAACTGAGCTAATGTTGGAATGAGCGGTGGGATGAAATTAATGCTGCCCAGCTCAACGTTACGTCCTGCTTAGACCTCAAATGCCTGATAGTTCAATTGGAGCTCGAAGAAGATCCAACGGACCCTCAATTTTAAGTCAAATAAAGGATAATCATCACGGAGGAGTTTCTTTCCGGCGCTATTTCAGAACGCAAGTTTAGTTAGTTTCTTTTTTTTTTTTTGACGAATATATTGGACCCTTGTCACATGTAGCTAATATTCGCTTGTTAGGAAGACCAGTTTATGGTCATTTTAGAGTAGTGGTTGCAATGTGAAAAAATAAAATCGGAGCCTGGAAGTTAATTGACCGGGCCATAGAACAAAAACGTAAATAAAGTTCTGATTCTGGAAACTGGGTTGCTCAAGAACTAAAATAAACTGGAAAAAAATTAAAAGCCTCATACCACATAGAGACGAGTGACAAGCATACACATGACTTGCTTAGGGAAGTGGAACCAGATCTTTGTCTCAATATTAGAATAAACATCTGCTTCTACCAGCTAGCAGCTACCAGAAATTACAAAGGGTTAAATAACATGGAGTTTTCATCAGCGCCTAATGCATTCTTGGTATAACTTTCTATGAACACCGTCTGACCGCCTGTCCTGATCGTTACCCAAAAAGACGAAGTGAGTTCTGCTAAAACCAGTTTTAAAGTTTTCTAGTTTCGTTTCCTCAGGCAAGTCCTATAGGCAATGCTTTCGTTCCTAGCGTAACAACCAAGACAGCACCGAACATTAAAATAATGCCACAAAATTGTTACGTGAATCGTAATAAGGTTCCATATGCTGTGAAGCAACGTTATTGTAATGCTAAAAATTAACAAATAGCGTTGTTCACTGCCATTCAGAAGACAGCAACTTGGTTAAAAGCAGTTTCAAAAACGGTCGGCAATGCATAGGCACTGAATGCTTCAATATCTTGCGCCGTCGCAAGACTTTGGCAGCATTTGCGAAGCCGCTGAACTGGAAGATGTTCAAACTATGAGCTATTAATAGACGAACAATACGTGTGAGGTGGCTCTGTGAGCAAACCTGCTACATTAACCGCACGGCAGACCGGCACCCGGTTATCGACTCATCTGACGAGGCTGACGCGCATATTTAGTTTGTAAGGCAGTTTTCATTCCGACTGGGAAGAGCTGCACCCTTGTTTTGAACTCATTGGCTAAATGACAACCCCCGTTGTCATAATTTAGTGAGCGTTAAATTGGAACGCTTGCTCGACTTGTGTAAAGTTCGCCGCGGTCTACAAGGCGTCTCCGTAATAAAAACTTACTGAGTAACAACGAAGCACAGAAATAAGAGGAGTCCCTTCTGGCGGCAGAGGTACCAGAACACCGCAACATCTGTTTTTAAATTTCCGCGGGCAGCATATGAGTCGCAGGAATGTCCGCGAGATGGCGGCAAAGAAGCAATGCATTGTGGTGAAGCCATCAAGACGCTTTATTCTCCTTTTGAAACACTCAAAACATAAATAATGGAGAGATAGTGCGTGTAATTTAAAAACTTAATAAACAATTCTATGTGCAAGATGCGAAAATTGCCAACTATTTTGTACTGAATGCTAGGTTTCGAGGTATTATTTTCTGATTTTAAAATATTCACCAAAGGCAACTGTTACAAGGTTTGTCTCTTGGTATGCTGCCTATATATACCCGTAGGACAGTCGATGCGTTGTACTTCCAAAGTACATATACTAAAATTGGAACGATACAGAGAAGATTAGCATGGCCCCTGCGCAAGGATGACACGCAAAATCGTGAAGCGTTCCACATTTTTTTTTTCTTTTCCATCCCTTTGCAACACGATTAAATCGCATATTTATAATGTCTTGCCCATGTGCTCGAGATGTGAGAGAGCGGATAAACAAGTTTTATTTATAGTCTTTGAAGAGGAAGGCTCCCTTCTGGCGCAGGTGGTCACCAGTCGCTTGGTGGCCTTGATCTCTTGGATTTCGGTGACCTGGTCAGCGCTCTCTGTGAGCAACTTCTGCTGCTACAGGTCCGAGCTGCGCAGCGCGGTCTCCCACTGCTCGTCTGTGGTTATTCCGTTTAAAGGGCTTTTATTGCAGGCCCACATGATGTGGTTAAGGTTAGCATACTCTCCACAACATTTGCATTCAGTATTGTGGGGCATGGGAATGTGCGCGTTTGGAGCTGCCTGAGAGTGGTTGCTTGCCCTTGCGCGAGCGTGGGGTTGGGAGGGGGATATTGCAATCTGCTCCTTTGATAGAAAGTCGTGATTTCACAAACCGATGTAAGGGCACATCCACACTGGCGAATCCATGACAATTTCGGTCAGTTAGTTGCGGTTCCTGCGAACTACGAAAAGCTGCGACTTTCGCGACACGCGCACGTGTGAATTCGCCGCAAGCAGAGCGCCTAAACCGTAACAGCTGCGAGATTCTCTAGGCTTCATGGTTCAAAATCCTGCGACTCCTAAACATAAATAAGCCTAGACCGAATTCTTCCGTTCTGTGCGCCAATTATTGGCGATAAAAGTTACCTAGCCCAGCAAAATTTCGTTTTTGGCGACACATTTGCGATTTTTTTTTTTGCTACAAATATTTCTGCGAAGAAAAAGATCGGTAAAATACTCCCATCGAGTTCTGATTCAGCAGCGACTCATAAACATAAATAAACCTAAAACGAATTTTTTTTTTTGTTGCAAACAAAAAGATCGGTCAGATACTCCCGTCGAGTTGTCATCCAGCAACGACTTGTAAATAGAAATAAACCTAGAACGAATGTTTCTGCGAACAAAAAGATTGGTCAAATACTCCCATCGAGATGTGATTCAGCAGATTCCTATATCGAGACAAAGAGCGTGACGGCGAGGCAGCTCATGGGCTCCGGACCGACCTCGGCTGGCAGGTGACAAGCTTTGCATTCTCTATTTATAACCTTGCGAAGCAACCACTACACTCCAAAACGCTATGTTTTTAATCAACATTAATTCTTACAAAAATTTCCCAATATTGTGCCCAAAGCTTAAACGTGTAAAATTTTCGTGCTATAGTCAAGGGCGTCCGCAGAATTTTTTGCAGGGGGGGGCTCCATTGGTTCTTGGCGCCGGAGGGGGGGGGGGGGGGGGGTATGTTCGTAGCAAAAAGGCGCTATTTGCGGAGTAAATTCATTTATTTATATATAAATAAAAAAGCGTGGCTAGGAGAGGTATATTGGAGTTTATCAACGAAGAAACAATTAAAATTACTAAAAAATGCAAAAAGATACTGTCACTTCGTGGATAAGAGTGCTCAGTCTTGCTGCATACGGGTTCTCGACTCACCCGGATTGATGACCAGCACACAGCACAATATGTTTACAAACACGCAACTACAGTCCCTCGTCAGTCTTCCTTGAACAGCAACTGTAGGCGCCTCGGATTTTTCCGGGCGAATTGCGTAATTACACGGGTGATAAATTCATTTCCGTGCTTCATTACACGCTCTCGGTGCACACTCATCATACACATTGATTGGAAAAACGGTTGAACGCGTATGGTGAAATTAAAAGATGACTATATATACAACGAAAACTTATTTACAAGATAAATGCACGCTCGCCGCTTCATACACCTCGCTCCATCTTGCTCGCGCATCCGCACAGTCGAGCAACCGCACACACACTGCTCGCCGATCGTCGTTTTCTCGTCCGCTGTCGTAGTTGTTCTCACCTTCGTTGACAACCGGCCACTGAAGACACCGAAGCACAAACACAGAGGCGCGCACACGTGCTAGGGAATATCCCCGAATGCGCACTTTGAGGGTGAAAGGAACGCCGCGCGACTTCCGAGGGGAAGGGACACTCGCCACTCCGGTCGGAAAATTTGTTTGTATTTTTATGGGGTTCAGAGCCCCAAAACGACTCAGGCTATGAGGGACGGAGTAGTACAGAGTTCCGGATAATGTCGACCACCTGGGTCTCTTTACCATGTACTGACATTGCACAGTACATGGGCCCTGTTGGGATTTGAGGCCCAGCCAGAGGTGACAGGCGAGCCAGGCAGGCGCCATCGGGCTGCGTTGACCAAAGGCGCTGGTTTTCGGAGAAGACGCAAGGAACGCTGGTGTGGGGGCGCCTCCGGAGACTGCGTCGCCGTGAACAAAAGCAGCTAATCCCCTTTGCCGAAGATTCTGAAAGCGGCGCTTCTACCGAACTGCGCTCTCCCGTATCGGAGGAGACAGTGAGCGGCGGCGGCGCCAACACATCGCCCCCGCTTGCCCCTGAGCAGCCCGACAAAGCGGGGGTGGACACGGCTGATTTGTCCCTCCCTCCTAAAGAATTCATCGGTGGCCGGCGAGCGACGAAGGCGAGAACAACATGCCCTGTGCACTGTCTGCCTCCATGTCGCTATCTCTCTAGAGATCAAAGAAACAGACACCCATCTCAAGACGGCTCGAAATACATGCTCGCCGGTGCCGCTGCATGTGTGCAACAGGTCGCCCTTTTGTAGAACTAACGATGGCGTGGTTTGAAAACGGCGGGTCGGCGCGCGCCCGAACGCGGCATTTCGCAGATGTGCCCCAAAGCGTGGAAGCGGGGCTGCTTTTACCCTTTTGGCTGAGCGCACCACTGCCCCTGGCGTGCGGCCATCACTCACGGTTCGAGTGAGTGATTTTCCAGGGGGGTGCAGCCGCCCCCCCTTGCCCCCCCCTCCGGACGCCCATGGCTATAGTAAACAGAATCGTTTACTCAGAATCGCAATAACTTAAATCTTTATATCAAAGTAACCTCATTTTATAGACGCAAAGAGGTCTGGCCGCGTGAAAAAGCCAAAAGATAGGGTTGCCAGTTGCTTTTGGGGTTGTTGTGCCTGAACCCTCGTGGCGTCTGGCCTGTCTGGGAACCAGACCTGTGCGCCCGCCGACGCGCAAAGCAGGCCCGGACTCGCCGCCATGGCACGGCTTGCAACGAGCCATCCTGGCTGGCCGGCGCAGACCCTTCCTCCTCCTCCTCCTCCTCACTAGCGTCGGATCGAGCCAATCCGAGCGGTGGCCTGTGGCGTGACCTTATCGGAGCAGAGGAACGCCTGGTGCAGAGGAACGCAACGGTCACCGGCGGCTATAAGAAGAGAGCCACACTGAGACGCGGTAGCAGACGGGCAGCATACACGCCATCGTGCCAGAGAGGCGCTCTCCGCTGGGCCTCGTCCAAGCCCGTTGTGCTCACGGCCCTTGTACATATCTTGTAAAAAGCCTTGTGAATATTGTACATAAACGTCAGTTCACTAACCGTCGCATCGACCGTTCATCGCTCAGGTCTGCTGAACAGAGGCAGCAGACTGAGACGCTCCAAGTCGCAACAGTGGTGGCAGCGGTGGGATGCCCAAGCCCCAACAGTGGTGACTAGGGTGGGGTGCCAAAGGTGCAACAGTGGTGGCAGCGGTGGGATAGTCAGTCCCAACAGTGGTGGCAGCGGAGGGATGCCCAAGTCCTAACAGTGGTGACTAGGGTGGGGTGCCAAAGGCGCAACAGTGGTGGCAGCGGTGGGATAGTCAGTCCCAACAGTGGTGGCAGCGGAGGGATGCCCAAGTCCCAACAGTGGTGACTAGGGTGGGGTGCCAAAGGCGCAACAGTGGTGGCAGCGGTGGGATAGTCAGTCCCAACAGTGGTGGCAGCGGTGGGATAGTCAGTCCCAACAGTGGTGGCAGGGGAGGGATGCCCAAGTCCCAACAGTGGTGACTAGGGTGGGGTGCCAAAGGCGCAACAGTGGTGGCAGCGGTGGGATAGTCAGTCCCAACAGTGGTGGCAGCGGAGGGATGCCCAAGTCCCAACAGTGGTGACTAGGGTGGGGTGCCAAAGGCGCAACAGTGGTGGCAGCGGTGGGATAGTCAGTCCCAACAGTGGTGGCAGCGGAGGGATGCCCAAGTCCCAACAGTGGTGACTAGGGTGGGGTGCCAAAGGCGCAACAGGGTGTATAGCTAGAGGATGGACTTTTCGGTCTTATTTTCGAAACGTTGGTGGAAGAGAATGCCAAAACGAACTCAAGCTCCACCAGTGTTCACGCAATCAACCCCGGAGAACATGGAGCCATGCAGGATAAGGCCACAACAGGGAAATGGAAAGGTTAGAACTGAAGACTGAGCCAACGTTGGACTGAGCGGTGGGAGGAAATTAATGCTGCCCAGCTCAACGGTCCGTCAAGCTTAGACCTGAAATGCCCGAAAGTTCAGTAGGAGCTGCAAAAAGATCCAACGGACCCTCAGTGTTGTCCAATAAGGGATGATCATCATGGAGGACTTTTTTTTTCCGGCGCTATTTCAGAACACAATTTTAGTTTTTTTTTGTGACGAATGTACTGGACCGCTGTGAGCTCGAAAGTCATATGTAGCTAACTTTCGCTTGTTACGAAGATCAGTTTATGGTCATTTTAGAGCAGTGGTTGCAATACGAATTACTAAAATCGGAGCATGGTAGTTATTTGATCGCGCCTTAGAACAAAAAACGTAAATAAAGTTCTGATTCTGGAAACTGGGTTTCACAAGAGCTAAAGTAAATATAAAAAAAGAAAGCTACGTACTACACGGAGGCGAGCGACAACCATACGTATGACTCATTTAGGCAAGTGGAACCAGATCTTTGTCTTGATGTTAGAATAAACATCTGCTTCTACCGGCTACCAGCTTCCAGAAGTTGCGAAGCGTAATATATGTCATGTAGTTGGCCTCAGCGCCTAATGCATTCTTGATATAACTTTCTATGAACACCGTCTGACCGTCTGTCCTGATAGTTACCCGGAAAGACGCAGAGAGTTCTGCGAAAATCAGTTTTAAAGTTTGCTGGCTTCGTTTCCTCAGGCAAGTCCTACAGGCAATGCTTCCGTTCCTAGCGTAACAACCCAGACAGCACCAAACATTAAAACAATGCCATAAAATTGTTACGTGAGTCGTAATAAGGTCCCATATGTAATTAAACGTTATTGTAATGCTAAAAATTAACAAATAGCGTTAAATGTAGCATTATAATCATTAGCTTTAACGTAGGCACGGGGAATTGGGGTGCCCATTTTGTCCGGTGGTGTTGCTTGCCAGAAAACAGGAACTTGGTTAAAAGCAGTTTCAAAAATATTCGGTAATGAACAGGCACTGAATGCTTCAATATCTTTCGCCGTCGCAGAATTTGGCAGCATTCGCGAAGCCGATGATCCGGAAGATGTTCAAACTATGCGCTATTAAATAGACGAACAATACGTGTGAGTGCCGATCTGTGAGCAAAACCTGCTACATTAACCGCACGGCAGATCGGAACCCAGTTATTGACTCATCTGGCGAGGCTGACACTTATATTTAGGTTGAAAAACAGTTTTCGTTCCGACTGGGAAGAGTTGCACCCTTGTTTTGACCTCATTGTCTAAACGACAACCCCAGTTGTCATAATTTAGTGAGCGTTAAATTGTACCGCTTGCTCGACTTGTCTAACGCTCGCCGCTGTCTACAAGGCCTCTCCGTAATCGCAAGGTTTTTTTTTTTTTTACTAATAAAAACTAACTGAACAACAACGAAGCACAGAAATGAGACGATTCCCTTTTGGCGGCAGAACACCCTGACATCTGTTTTTAAATTTACGCGGGCAGTATATGAGTCGCAAGGATGTCCGCGAGATGGCGGCAGAGAAGCAATGCATTGTGGTGAAGCCATTAAGACGCTTTCTTCTCCTTTTGAAACACTAAAAACATAAATAATGGAGGGATAGTGCATGGAATTGAAAATGTTAATGAACAATTTTATGTGCAAGATGCGAAAATTGCCAACTATTTGGTATTGAATGCTAGATTTTGATACATTATTTTCCTATTTTTAAATATTCACCAAAGCCAACTGTTACAGGTTTGTCCCTACGTATGGTGGCTATATATACCGGAAGGAAAGGTAGCGTGTTGAACTTCCAAAGTACATATACTAAAATTGGAACGAAGATTAGCATGGCCCCTGCGCAAGGATGACACGCAAAATCGTGAAGCGTTCCACATTTTTTTTTTTTGATTGGCACCACGATTAAATCGCCCATTTCGAATGTCTTGCCCCATGTGCTCGAAATCTGAGATAGAGAATAAACTTTTATTATAGAGTTTCTGTGGCGCAGGCGGGCTAGTGTCGCTTGGTGGCCTTGATCTCTTCGATCTCGGCGACCTGGTCAGCGCTCTCTGTGAGCAACTTTTGTTGCCACAGGTCCGAGCTGCGCAGCGCGGTCTCCTACTGCTCCCCTGTGGTTATTCCGTTTAAAGGGCTTTTACTGCAGGCCCACATGATGTGGTTAAGGGTAGCATACTCTCCGTAGCTTTTCCATTCTGCAGAGTATATATCTGGATGAATTTTGGCCAGTATTGCGGGGCATGGGAATGTGTGCGTTTGGAGCTGCCTGAGAGTGGTTGCTTGCTCTTGCGCGAGCGTGGGGTTGGGAGGGGGATATTCCAATATGCTCCTCTGATAGGAAGTCGTGATTTCACAAACCGATGTAGGGGCACGTCTACACTGGCGAATCCAAGACAATTTCGGTCAGTTAGTTGCGGTTCCTGAGCACTACGAAAAGCTGCGACTTTCGCGACCCGCACGTGTGAATCCGCCGTAACCAGGGCGCCTAAATCGTAACAGCTGTGAAACCCCCTAGGCTTCATGGTTCAAAATCCTGCGACTCCTAAACATAAATAAGCCTAGACCGAATTCTTCCGTTCTGTGCGCCAATTACTTAGCCCAGCAAAATTTCGTTTTTGGCGACACATTTGCGATTTTTTTTTTACTTGCTACTAATATTTCTGCGAACAAAAAGATCGGTAAAATACTCCCATCGAGTTCTGATTCAGCAGCGACTCAAAACATAAATAAACTAGACTTTTTTTTTTAAACAAAAAGATCGGTCAAATACTCGCATCGCGTTGTGATTCAGCAGATTCCTATATCGAGAAAAAGAACGTGACGGAGTGGCAGCTCATGGGTTCCGGACCGACCTGCGCTGACAGGTGAGAAGCATTGCATTCTCAATTTATAAGCTTGCGAACCAACCACTATACTTTAAATGGCTATGTTTTTGATCAACATTCTTACAAAAGCTTCTCAATATTGTGCTCAAATCTTAAAGATGTGAAATTTTCGTGTTATAGTAAACAGAATTGTTTACTCAAAATAGCAATAACTTAAAGATTTATATTAAAGTAATCTCATTTTTAGACGCAAAGAAGTCTGGCAGCGTTGCCAGTTTTTTTGGGGTGTATAGCTAGAGATGCACCTTTCGGTCTTATTTTCGAAAAGTTGGTGGAAGAGACGCCAACACGTACTCAAGCTCCACCAGAGTTCACGCAATCAACCCTGGAGATAATGGAGCCATGAAGGAGAAGGCCACAACAGGGAAATGGAAAGGATAGAACTGAAGACTGAGCCAACGTTGGACTGAGCGGTGGGAGGAAATTAATGCTGCCCAGCTCAACGGTCCATCAAGCTTAGACCTGAAATGCCTGAAAGTTCAATAGGAGCTGCAAAAAGATCCAACGGACCCTCAGTGTCGCCCAATAAGGGATTATCATCATGGAGGACTTATTTTTCCGACGCTATTTCAGAACACAATTTTAGTTGTTGTTTTTTGTGTACTAGACAGCTGTGAGCCCAAAAGTCACATGTAGCTAATCTTCGCTTTTGTTAGGAAGATCAGTTTATGGTCATATCTGATAGCAGTGGTTGCAATATGAAATACTAAAATCGGAGCATGGAAGTTAATTGATCGGGCCATAGAACAAAAACGTAAATAAAGTTCTGATTCTGGAAAGTGGGTTGCTCAAGAACTAAAATAAACAAAAAAAAAACTGAAAGCCACATACTACATAGAGGTGAGCGACACGCATACACTTGACTCTGGCGAGTGGTACCAGATCGTTGCCTTAATATTAGAACAAACACCTGTTTCTACCAGCTACCAGCTACAAGAAATTGCAAAGGCTAAAATAACATGGAGTTGGCCTCAGCGCCTAATGTATTCTTGGTATAACTTTCTATGAACGGCGTCTGTCCGTCTGTCCTGATCGTTTCCCAAAAAGACCCAGAGAGTTCTGCGAAAATCAGTTTTAAAGTTTTCTGGCTTCGTTTCCTCAGGCAAGACCTACAGGCAACGCTTCCGTTCCTAGCGTAACAACCCAGATAGCACCGAACATTAAAATAATGTCATAAAATTGTTATGTGAGTCGCAGTAAGAATGGAACATTATTGTAATGCTAAAAATTAACAAATAGCGTTATATGTTGTATTATAGGAACTGGGGTGCCCATTTTGTCCGGTGTTGTTGCCTGCTACCCAGAAGACAGGAACTTGGTTAAAAGCAGTTTCAAACATGTTCGGTAATGCACAGGCACTGAATGCTTCAATATCAGGCGCCGTCGAATTGCTTTGGCAGCATTCGCGAAGCTGATGAACCGGGAGATGTTCAAACTATGAGCTATTAATAGACGAACAATACGTGCGAGGTGGCTCTGTGAGCAAAGCCTAGCTGCTACATTAACCGCACGGCAGATCGGCAACCGGTTATCGACTCATCTGGCGAGGCTGACACGTATATTTAGGCTAAAAAACAGTTTTCCTTCCGATTGGGAAGAGCTGCACCCTTGTTTTAACTCCATTGGCTAAACGACAGCCACCGTTGTCATAATTTAGTGAGCGTTAAATTGGATCGCTTGCTCGACTTGTCTAAAGCTCGCCGCGGTCTGCAAGGTTTCCCCGTAATGACACAGTTTTTTTATTTTACTAATAAAAACAGTATGAGCAACGAAGCATCGAAATGAGACGATTCCCTTCTGGCGGCAGAACACCGTGACGTCTGTTTTTAAATTTACGCGGGCAGTATATGAGTCGCAAGGATGTCCGCCAGATGGCGGCAATGAAGTAATGCATTGTAGTGAAGCCATCACGACGCTTTCTTCTGTGTTTGAAAGAATCAAAACATAAATAAAGCAAAGATAATGCATGTAATTAAAAAAATTAACTAACAATGTTATGTGCACGAAGTGAAAATTGCTTACTATTTTGTACTGAATGCTATAATTTGAGGCGTTATTTTCCAATTTTAAAATATTCACCGAAGACAACTGTTGCAGGTTTTTCTCTACCTATTCTGGCTATATATACCGGAAGGAAAGCTAGCGTGTTGTACTTCCAAAGTACATATACTAAAATTGGAACGATACAGAGAAGATTAGCATGGCCCCTGCGCAAGGATGACACGCAAAATCGTGAAGCGTTCCACATTTTTTTTTCTTTTCCATCCCTTTGCAACACGACTAAATTGCACATTTCCAATGTTTTGCCCCGTGTGCTCGAGATGTGAGATAGAGAATAAACTTTATAGAGTCTTTGAAGAGGAAGGCTCCCTTCTGGCGCAGGTGGGCTACTGTCGCTTGGTGGCCTTGATCTCTTGGATCTCGGCGACCTGGTGAGCGCTCAATGTGAGCAACTTTTGCTATCACAGGTCCGAGCTGCGCAGCGCGGTCTCCCACTGCTCCTCTGTGGTTATTCCGCTGAAAGGGTGTTTACGTGCCCACATGGTGTGGTTGAGGTTAGCGTACGCTCCGCAGCTTTTGCATTCTGCATGAATTTTGGCTAGTATTGCGGAGAATGGGAATGTGCGCGTTTGGAGCTGCCTGAGAGTGGTTGCTTGCTCTTGCGCGGGCTTGGGAGGGGGATATTCCAATCTGCTCCTCTGATAGAAAGTCGTGATTTCACAAACCGGTGTAAGGGCACATCCACACTGGCGAATCCAAGACAATTTCGGTCAGTTAGTTGCGGTTCCTGAGCACTACGAAAAGCTGCGACTTTCGCGACCCGCACGTGTGAATCCGCTGCAACCAGGGCGCCTAAATCGTAACACCTGCGAAACTTCCTAGGCTTCATGATTCAAAATCCCGCGACTCCTAAACGTAAATAAGCCTAGAAGGAATTTCTTTCGTTCTGTGCGCCAATTATTGGCGATAAAAGTTACCTAGCCCAGCAAAATTTCGTTTTTGACGACACATTTGCGATTTTTTTTTACTTGCTACTAATAATATTTCTGCGAAGAAAAAGATCGGTGAAATACTCCCTTCGAGTTCTGATTCAGCAGCGACTCACAACATAAAACAGAAATAGTTACAAATATTTCTGCGAACAAAAAGATCGGTCAAATACTCCCATCGAGATGTGATTCAGCAGATTCCTATATCGAGACAAAGAACGTGACGGAGTGGCAGCTCATGGGATCCGGACCGACCTCCGCTGACAGTTGAGAAGCATTGCATTCTGCATTTATAAGCTTCCGAACCAACCACTACACTTCAAAACGCTATGTTTTCAATCAACATTCTTACAAAAGTTTCTTAATATTGTGCCCAAGGCTTAAACATGTAAAACTTTTGTGCTATGGTAAACAGAATTGTTTACTCAAAATAGCAATAACTTAAAGTTTTATTTTAAAGTAATATCATTTTATAGAGGCGAAGAGGTCTGGGCGCGTGAAATAGCCAAAAATTAGAGTTGCCAGATGCTTTTGGTATGTATAGATAGAGCAATGCTACTAGAACCAGAGGGACTTTCGGTCTTATTTTCGAAAAGTTAGTGGAAGATTGGGTTCATGGGGTTTAACGTCCCAAAGCTACTCAGGCCATGAGGGACGCCGTAGAAGCTAGTGGAAGAGAATACCAACACGTACTCAAGCTCGAACAGAGTTCACGCAATCAACCCAGGAGAACATGGAGCCGTGCAGGAGAAGGCGAAAATTGAAATGGAAAGGATGAAACTGAAGACTGAGCCAACGTTGGACTGAGCGGTGGGATGAAATTAATGCTGCCCAGCTCAACGTTACGTCAAGCTTAGACCTGAAATGCCTGAAAGTTCAGTAGCAGCTGCAACAAGATCCAACGGACCCGAAATTTTAAGTTCAATAAAGGATCATCATCATGGAGGACATTTTTTCCGGCGCTATTTGAGAACGCAATTTCTATAGTTTTTTTTTTTTTGATGAATACATTGGACTTCTGTGAGCTCGAAAATCACAAGTAGCTAATCTTCGCTCGTTAGGAACACGAGTTTATGCTCAGTTTATGGTCATCAAGTTTATGGCAGTGGTTGCAATATATGAAATACTAAAATCGGAGCATGGAAGTAGTGGAACCAGATCTTTGTCTTGATGTCAGAATAAACATCTGCTTCTGGAGGCGGAGGGATGTTGCACGTGCGTGTTTGTTGCTTCCAACACACTTGCGTGCGCATTCTACTCGCGAAACAAAACGTAAATGCAGTGAACGCTTTACTACGGCTACGTTTTCAATGCTCTGGTCCACACACACGTCTTGAACGGTCGGATGGCAGAGAGCGCAATCTTGTCATTATAATGAGATGTAGTTTGTCTAGTTGCCGCCAGACCGCACTGTATTATGAATCTAGTGTACAGTGAGGTGATAGGAGGGTAAGGCGGCTGTTCTTTCAACGAGCGACTGTTAGGAGGAAACCTGAGAGGTTTCTTGCGTACGTTTGGATGTCCGATCTTCCGAGGCCCGGACGTTCCCAGGCCAGAGCATGAACGCGGCGACTACCTGTTAATGAGTTAAGAAAAGTCGCCGTCAGGCCACTGTTCCTTACGAATTTTCAGGATCTCAGTACGGCCTTTCCATACCTGCGCATGTCACATCAGCAAGCGTCGTAAAGCTGCCGTCGTTCGCTGCTTTATCAGCTACTGTATGCCAGGGTAATGTGCTTAAGACTGTTGCAAACGAACCAGCACGTGCCTACAGGATCGTGGCGAAAACTATTCAGAGCGCCCCCGTTGGTGGAGTGCGATAACAACTTGCAAAACCCCTCAAGCTTCGAGGGGCTTCCATATAGCTTCATGACCCGAAGCGCGAAAGAACTCATTAGTGGACTTCCTAGCCCGCTCTTCTACATAGTTCTGAATGGGGGCTCACAATAAAGGTGCGGCATCCCTGGGAAGTTAAATAACGCCGCTTCATGAATATTTGTAAGAAATTTGAACTTCAGCATTTTCGCGCCTTTCCCTCTTCTCTCGCCACTTTTTTTCAGAAAGGTAGCTCCTCCGCTGACGAGCGGGAATTCCCCGGTAAAGAGAGGGGGGGGGGGGGGGGGGGGCTTCCAGACCCGCTGGAGCGACACTGCCGACGGACCACGGCCATGGTTGCTGTGCAACGCGTAAAAGAATCAAACCAATAGCAATCTCCTAACAGAATTACGC
The DNA here is from genome assembly GCF_055824585.1 of Amblyomma mixtum. Taxonomy (NCBI): domain Eukaryota; kingdom Metazoa; phylum Arthropoda; class Arachnida; order Ixodida; family Ixodidae; genus Amblyomma; species Amblyomma mixtum. Next base: position 65,735,006 of record NC_143018.1, read on the forward strand.
AGGAGCATGCGACGGCGGGAAAGGAGGGAGTGTATAACTTCGCTCATTTTCCTACGAGTGAACATAGTGATTGAGCAGGTGTACACTCTCCTGAGAAGGTGTTTCAGAGTCCCTTTAACAGTGAACTCCGTTTTAAAATTTAACTGCCCGCCATTAGGAGCAATGAGACTTGTTCCCTGGGTCAGAAAAAAAACCCCACACTCTGCCATCTAAATTACTTCAAACCAACATGTTTTCGACGGGCAACCAGTCATGGTCACTATCGACTACTCACCCATCGCTTCCTTCGCTCAAGCCAGCAATGCTCAGTTCAGTGCGAGCATTGCCCTTTCTAGAAGAACTGCAATTTATTCAACAAAAAGGAACGCTTATTGTACAGTAAAAAGAAGGGTTGCCTTACGGGGAAGTCACTCTTCAACAAAGAAGGCAATATGCGACACGTTGGCAGCAGGTTTGTATGAAAAATCGATGCAAAAGAAACAAGACTCCAGCGGCAAAATAACACCAAGAACACAACTCGCAAGCACAGGGAACAGCCGTGGGGGAAAGGAATAGAAAAACGAAACGGGAGAAACCAGCTTTGCATTGTGCAAGCGCTACTGGTGCTTGACAATAATAAAAAAACCAAAGCGAGACCACAAGGTTTATATAGCAAGCTAGGCAATGAGAAAAGGCTTGGGGGAAGTGACGCGAAAACAGGCGGGACACAAAATGAGTTCACTACACAGTCTTCACACGGTCGTGGGTTCCAAGTCCCGCACACGTCGTCGTCAACCACACTCCTCCTACGCTGCTGCGTCGGTCAGGCTGACGCGGCTCTCATTTTCGAAATATTTGTGTAAGAAGCGTTTTGTGAGAAAGAAAGAGTTCTGAACCGTGCGCACTCTTCTGCTGCAAATTAAAAAAAACTCACAAACAAGAGGGGGGGGGGGGGGTATGTGAAACAGTTCTCTCTCTTTCTCGACGATATAGGCAGGACAACCTGACTGGGAAAGAGATCACTTTAAAGGTTCTAAAAACAGGAGACTGCTCTGACTGAGAGAGGGAAGGACATGAAACTGAAAAGTGCAGCAGGTAGCAACTGCAGGAAGGGGTGCTCCTGTCCTTGACTGAGTGGCGTGCCGTAGTGACCTTGACGGTTTCTGTCAAGTCGCCAGACCACTTCCCGTTCACGTGACGCAAAGCCTCCCAGAAGCCGTCGCTGCTCTCCAGCACCTCTCGCACCACTCGCTGTGGATCCTGGCTTCGTGCCGTCGCTGTCACACCGGAGGAGCACAGTCAACGACAGCCGAACCTCGTTCCTCAGAGATTGTTGCACTGACCTTCTTCCAAGATTGTTGCACTGGCCTTCTTCCAAGATTGTTGCACTGGCCGAAGTGCATTTCTCAGAACAGGCGACATGCGCCGTTGAAAAAAACTCCGCGGCGTGCAACACTTTCACAGGGTGGCCTCGCGTGACAAAACACCAGGGTATGGAAGTAGCAGTAGCACAGTGACCATCTCCGCTCCATCTCTGTAAGCTCAGTTTCTCGGGAAAAGAAGCAAGAAAAAAAGGGGGGAGAAAAGGGAACAACAAATAGAAGAAACAACAAATAAAGCAAAAAAGCGAGGAAAGGGGGGCCAGGAAAAACAAAGCAGCTTGTGTGTAAAAACTGTGCACACGCATTTCCAGTCACATCATCATCATCATCCACTATCACAACATGGCCTGAAGAGGCCCGACAGGGCATAGATGCGAGGAGGAGGTCGGGAGAGAGCCAAGAGATCACTGCCGCCGCGCTCGTGGCGTCAAGAGAGAAGAGAGCCAGGTTCAGCTTTCCACAGCAGTGCAAGCGCGAAAGCGTGGTTGCTTCTTTTGGGGCCGAGATGCTACGGTACAGCTGGCTTCTATTTGCAGGCAGAAGTGGGCAGACAACACTGGGCCTGCTGGGCTTCCCCTACGCCGCATCTTTTTTTTTCTTCTTCTTTTCTCCCGCCTTTTCTTTTGTGTGTCTTTTGAAGTCTGCACTCCGCCGCCATCCAGGTCAAGTTTCCAGTCTCCCTGTGTCAAGTTGTCCCGCCGATGCGCACGTGTGTGTGTTACGCGTCTCGTGTCTTCTGTTCGTTCTCTTGCTCGTAGCGATAGTGGCCCTCCCTCTGTGCAGAATGGCGGCCGCAAATGGAACATTCCTGAAATGAGGGGAAAAAAGCACACACATGCATTTAAAATGCAGCTTTTGCCTGTGTATGCATACAGGCTCCTGGGAGTAAAGAGAAAGTGCTTGCCAGTGATATGGAGAGCTGTACTGCTACTACACTTAAAGAAACTAGAAAAAGCGAAACCAAAACCATGCGGTCGAGCAATTTTCTCAGTGCCGGGCCCCTCTGAATGTAGTCATTCCTACTGCTGCCTGACATAAAGGTACGTGGGCACCTTTCAGCCGTGATATTTCACATGACCTGAGATATTAGCTGGATCGCTCAACATGTTGCTCATACAGTGATTCCTTATCGGGAGCAGCTCCGATTTTACGACCACCTGACACCACAGATTTGCATGCACGCAAACCGAGAACAGGTTAGCAGTTGGAACCATCATGATTTCCTAATTAATGGGGGTTGAATTAATGAGGCATCACAGGATTTTGACATTTCTTCCGAACATTTTTTTCCTCTGTATTGCCACGTGTGTTGGAGATATAGTACTAACAGTCACCACTGTTGATAGCTAGGACTGAAACACCCGAAAGACGCGGGTTCGATCCCGGCCGCGGCGGTTGAATTTCTTTGGAGGAGAAATTCTAGAGGCCCGTGTACTGTGCGATGTCAGTGCACGTTAAAGAACCCCAGGTGGTCGAAATTTCCGGAGCCCTCCACTACGGTGTCTCTCATAGCCTTAGTCGCTTCGGGACGTTAAACCCCATAAACCAACCAACCAACTAAACCAACCTGAAACAAAGTGTGCAACACCACATTGCAGTGTGCCAAACAAAAACTAAAGCTGCTACAATCCGCACACAATATGCTTGGCTAATCTGCAACAAAAGAAACTCTAATGGACACTGACCACAGAAGAAAAACAGTTGTTTCGAATTCTGTGTGCAATCCTTGTTTGTTCACAATAAAACATTCTGGGAAAAGGCAGCTTATAGCCTTTTAGAATTTGTAGGAGTGGTCTGGCATAGGACTGGTCGAGATTCCCGCCATGTTTGGTTCAGGGTGCGGGCAGCTACCTGAATCCTTACAGACTAGCAATGAAGGCGTCCTGATGCATTTCTTTGTCACCACCAATGCTTCCTGCTACACTGTCTCATGCTCAGTTGTCTGCACATGCTCTGCGATAGCATTGGGCATTGTGTGTTTTCCTTTGCTCTTAGCAAGTGACTATTGTAAAGTTTTCAGTCGCACTATGCCTCTACTTGACCATAAAGTGTCCTGTTAAACGCCCATCTTACTGCAGCTTTATTAAGGGGGGACACTGGTCTTAGACCTATTTTTTGTATCTTTAGTCCAATCCTAATGAAACTGTACCACCTTGCTCAGTTTTTTATACTGATTTCAACTATGAAATTACCTTTCTAATAAATTAGTTGGTGCCCAAGATAATTTTAATTAGTCATCCATTAGTACCTCGGTGCAAAAAAAAAACTGCTCAATAAAAAATCATTTTTAATCCAGGGCCACATAGTATGGTGAGTAAAGAGTGCAATAATCAAAACCATTTTTCCATTTTACCCTCATTAGTAATTTTACAGCATTTGGAATATCAATGTTCAAGGTGTGCATGTAGTGTATCGATAAACTTTGTGAAATTATAAATTTTTGAAGCGCGTTTGAACAAACCTGCTTCGATTATTGTACACATTGTGCCTCCAGCTTCCCTTAGCAAACAGTATGGCATCTCTATCTGTCCTCGATGTTGAGATATCGACATGCTAAGACAGCCAATTGTCCGAAATTTTCATGCCATTAAATTGTCGGCTCCCGCATAAATTCAGCCCACACAATGATCTGGATTTAATATTATGGTCAAAATGTTGATTTCTTGAAGGAAAAAAATGGTACAGTTGGAGAATAATAGCTGTAGATTCCACAAATCTCATTTTTTTGAAAATCGATTTTTTTGGTCACTTTTTGGTCTCCGAGACCAGTGTCCCCCTTAAGGAGGGACGAGGGTCTTGAAAACTTGTTTTTTATTTTTCGACATAACTTGTTGAAACTTAGCACGCTGGTGTATCATCGAATGCTGATTTCAAATATACGTTTAGATTTCAAATATCTCACCTGGAAGAAAATTTATCGCAAAATAACATTCGAATTAGGCAATTTCTTACGGGCCTTTATAGTAACTTATCAGCTAAAGAATGATTTTTTAAGAATAAGTAAACATTTGCAAAGGCCCAAAGCACATGCTAAAGCTTTTTTTCCTTTAAACATGATATATGAGCAATTAGGCGAAGTGTGGGCTAATTACTGCCACATCATTTTTTCTTTCCAACTTTGTTGTTTATGTACGATCAACAAAATTAGTTTGTAGACATTCTGTTAGCTTTAGGATGTGCTTTGGGCCTTTGCAAATGTCTGCTTATTCTTTAAAAATGTTTATTTAACTGATAAATTACTAAAAAGGCCCGTAAGAAATGACCTAATTAGAATATTTTATTTTGCCATATATTTCCTTCCAGCTGAGATATTTGAAATCTAAATGCATATTTGAAATCAGCATTCAATGATACACCCAGGTGCTAAGTTTCAGAAAGATATGTTAACAAAAAAAAAAAATAGTTTTCAAGACCCTCATCCCCCCTTAATCTGACATGCTACCCTGCAGCAAAGAGAGCATTTGTGAGTTCTTGCAATAGAAACTCACGAGAACTCACGCAATAGAAACTAACGAGAACTCACCCCAACGAGAGCAAGGAATGCTTGTTCTACAAAAAAGCGAGGGAATGCTACTCACCCTAGCAACAATTCATCACTTTCTTTTCAGGAGGAAGCACCCTAAGTCTGTCTTGGTTCTCAGCCTGGTCCTTGCCCGCCATTTGCTGCACAGAAAAAAAAAAGAGAAGAACATTCATTTTCAGTGTCCACCATCGCACTCCGGCAGTGCTTCCACCAGACATAAAAGTAGTGGAAGTAAAAGGCGGATGCTCCGGAAAAGAAGGGTATAACATTTTGGAAATATGGTGCGAGATGTGAGATTAGCGGACCTTGCGTGGGAACAACACACCAATGTCATGCATGCATCGCGACAGAACTTGTCTTCATCAACTCTGTTGTATGCCAAAGCTACAGCTTGAATTGGGAGGCATTTCAACTGATGGGTAAAGATGAGTTTTGACCAACTGGGGCCTATTAACGGAAGCCCAAGTCTCACTGCATGGGTGTTTCAGATAGAACACTGCAACCCCACTGAAATGCAGCTTTCCCAACCAGGAATCGAACTGGCCAACTCATACTCCGCACCCGAAACCCGGAGCCATAAAGTTGCAACACCAGGTGAAAATAAAACACTGTACCAACACTATTATATTATTAAAAGGATCAGTAGAGAGAAAAACCATCTTAAGGTGCAAGGAGAGTTAAGAGACCTGAAAATATAATAGTGAAATATGACACGAGTGCATTTCTGGTCACACTACTGACTACAGAGGGTATCGATCCAGAGCAGTGACAGCACAATGCCAAACTGTTTAACAAAAAAAAAATGCTGCAATGTAAAGACAGTCACACAAGCATCCACATGCGAGCACTGAGACAGGGACACACACTACTAATATGCAAGGCCAGTCAACAGTGTGAAACCTGAGAAAGAGGCAAATTAAAATGCCTACACAAGGTCTTTTTGATAGCCAACTTCCATCACAGTTGTACATATGAGACAAGGCCTGCCATTACAAGAGGACCTGCTGTTCATGAGTGGAGCTAGCTCAGATAAAGCAATGATATCACAGTTACAGCAAACAAAGTGATGACAGCCTGCGCCACATCACACCCACAGTTATGCAAACACTAGAGTAATTGCAGTAGCTTTCGCACCGCCTGGTCAGAGTTCAGTCAGCATGCGTGAGCAACCGAACACAAAGCACATGAAACAAATATATCCAATACGCAGTCAGCAACTGAAGTTTACAGGATGTGTTTGCTCCTGAGGATGAAATTTCCTGTAGTACTTCCTCGTGGCTCAGCTGCCTCGTTCTGATACCAACGTGTGCCTAGCGTGCATGTCCCTGCAAAGTTTTCTCTTGCTCTTCCCTCATGCCTCCAGGCATTCCAATTTCAGGTTCATGTGACGATGCCAAAACGATTTTTAGTTTCCAGCAATGTGCCCCTTGTAAACTTTTGCTGTGAACTGCACAAGCTCAGTGCCCGTCATTACATGAACACTGCTAAAAGGGGCCACGTGGTCTACGAGAACCCATTCAATTCTAAGCTCTCCAAATTACTTTTGCAACAAGCTTGCCACTTCGGAAAGCTCCAACTGCCTACATTTTCCAACAAAACCACCCTGCAGGGTCACACAAAGATCGAAGTGATGTGGCACGACTGCGTAGTCACTGCCAATGCTTCTTTATAGTGCCCTCCTTTGACCAGCACAACAAATAACCCTTGTGAAACAACGGAGAGGCTTAAAAATGCAGCTGTGGAGAGAGTGTTTGAAAATAGCCACAGCTAACTAGGAAGAAAGACAAACAGCAAGTTGGACTTGAACACAAGCTACCCAAACAGTTGGAACGTTAGTCGCACCCATTTCAGGCTGCTTTTCTCACACTCTAGGAAGAAACTTGGTTTGAAAGAAAAGCTGGACTGCATGGACCCAGCCTGCCTAGGGGTTGTCCCCCTCTCAACTGTGGAAGAGGCGTCAAGCAGTGTTTCCCTTGTTTTGGGGGTTTAACGCCCCGAAGCAGCTAAGGCTACGAGGGACGCCGTAGTGAAGGGCTCGGGAAACTTCGACCACCTGGGGTTCTTTAACGTGCACTGACATCACACAGAACACGGGCCTCTAGAATTTCGCCTCCATCAAAATTCAGCCGCCGCGGCCGGGACTGAACCCGTGTCTTTCGGGTCGGCCGCCGAGCACCATAACCACTGAGCCACCGCGGCGGCACTAGTTTTTTTAACGGCAAACTGAACTGGCCTACCTACAGTAGTGTTCTCTGCTCGCAGTGGAGGACATGCATTCCACTGGTTGTTATGCAGCAACACTTTCCAACACAGTATTGTACTTTGCTCACATCTCTTCTGAAGTAGCCAGGCTCAGTTTCCCTGTTTCTAGCATGGTTTGCAGAATCGCCAGGCAACCCTGGGAATTTGTTTACACTGCTGATATGGCACTGTCAAATGAAATACATCCATTTGGGGAGCAAATAAGTCCCTCAAAAAAAAAGCACCAGCAGCATCTGTGACAAAAGCTACGCATCCTACAGAATGATTATTCAATGAATGCTTCCTGAACCACTTCACAAACAGCTGAAAACCATCAGTTATATCAAACCCACATTGCTCAAATATACAGACAAATAAACATGCACATAGGAGCAGACATGGTCATTCCCAAAGTTCAGTCTCTTTTGTTGGCACAATGGTTGGTTTGGCCCAATGTACTGCACGTCGGGAGTTAACTGCAGGATACACCCGCCCTATAACACCATGAAGCTCCACTGAAACAAAATGCAGTTGGCAGATAACTCAGCCCAACTTTCGGAGATTGCTGTGAACGAGAAGTTTTGCTGGGTTTTGCATGCATTTCCACACGTTAGCAAGTTTCACATGCATTTAGTTGACTGATGCTGTTTCAACATCTTCAAATCAACAAGGAGAACTTGCCGTAATAATGCGAAACAGACTGCGCAAGCAACGACAACACCCCTCTCATATGTGGGTACAATTCCAGAATATCAACGCTTCTGACGGCCTGACGTCTGGCTGGCATTATGTGAACCCACCCACAAATCCACGTCGGTTCGGTTGTTCCGGGAAATGAATGCTCCTGAAAAATGTTAGCTCCAGAAATCTGAGCTGGCCCACACAGCCAAAACTTTACTTTGCTCGAGCAGTCAGCAATACCTTCCACCTACCGCAGCTGCTCCTTGCATGCTTTGTATCAATTGTCATTGAATTAAAACACTCCATATGTTCGATAGCCCCTAACACACTCTTGGCCGCCCTTTATGTGATTCTTGCAACCCTTTCCATGGTTCAAGTAACAAGCATTCCATTCATGTTACCATGTATGGAAGGATGCCACCACCTTCAGCTGAAAGCAATGCAGGCAATGTTCTTCAATGTACCACAAAAAAGGACGCAATGTGGTGCTGCACAAGTGAATGAAAAATTGCAACAGCGAATCCAACACTGATAAATAAATGAGCAGCCAAAGACCAGCCACGATGCGTACCTTATTTAAGATGGCTTCAGCAAGCTCTGTGAAGGCCCGCTCAATGTTGACGTTCGTCTTCGCACTCGTCTCCATGAAACGAATATTGTGGTCTATCGCAACCTGGAGAGAAAAAGAAACGCCCGCATATAGGACCACAAGCAAGGGACGATGATCCACGTGCAGAGAGCCTTACTCTCCATTTTTGTTATAGAACACTAACTACACTGACATACTTGACACAAGGCCCCTGAAAAGGGGTGTTTGAGGTTGGCTACATTTCATTAAGTAGAGCACAGGCCTCTGAGCAGTCATGCCATGTACGAGACCTCAAAAGCAACCCGCTAGAGTTAGATCAGCTTTCACAAAATGCATTAAAAAAACCTCTTGCTGGAGGATATTTATTTGTATTTTTTTTGTGTGCATACCAAAACTTTATTGAGAGCCCGTTTCAGAGCCCCGTTAATCTGAACTGACAACTGTGTCCACCCATTCTGCTTATGGCAAGAGAAAAGAGAACAGTAAAGGTATCCAACGGCAATCTCATTTCACAACGCATGAAGCTAATCTACTGCGCTCTGGAGCATTTGATTAGACAGTCGTATGTGAACTCAACTGTGGTATAAAACCAGCGCGGCTTGGCAGTTTTTGGCAATAGGTTCAGAAAAATAAGACAGCCACCCTGATGACACACTCAACATTCAATCTTCAAAACTTGACTGATGCTTTATAGTGCATATGCTGCTCTACTCGGAACACATGGCTACAATCCCCGTACAACCAGAGAAAAGAGGGCCCAGATCCAGCTAACAAACAGCTACGTCTTTCGGGTACTGCAAGAATGATTACACAAAAGTGCAGTAAGCCTCAATCACAAGTAGAACAGCAGAGAACCATCCACAAGCTACTCCTGTCCAGATCCGTTCACGCAGTGACATGACGATCCAGCTGCAAAGCTTCACTCGTGAGGCAGCAAACTGATGGGGGGAGGGAAGGGTGAGGATGGAGATGGCGGTAAATGGCACATCGCCAGCTGTGCTAGCCCTGACCTGCCCCTCTGCCTGAATGCAGCACTGGCCTCAACGTGTGCCAAGAGAAACAAGCTAACCAACTCCGACGTGGAGGTAAGCTTAGCTCCTACCTTACTGCGGCAATTCAGATCGCTCAATTTGAATGAATGCATGAAATGGCCCATTTTGCACAGTCCGGGCCGCTTCTGGACAAGCAACGCTGTCCAGTATGTCACATAACAATTGCACTTCAGTTTCGGATTCAGTCTTTTTGGCAGCCACGTTGAGGCAGTATGAAACACGTCAATGAGGAATGATCGGGGCGAGCATGGTGTCTGAGGTGAAGTACGCATTTCACATCAACCCTGCTATGCAACGGCAGTGTTCTCGCGATTCCACAGCATCGACAATTGACTCTGTAGACGCAAGTGACAGCTTTTCGTGAAAAAATGACTATTTGCCTGGTTTTAGTTCGAACAGAGGTGACTGCTCCCTCCTGACTGAACAATCAGCAAGTGCCCGTCTGTAACCATCATATTCACCGCTGTCGAGGTGACTGCTTTTCGAGCCTCTCTGAAGGTACCGGAACATTCTCAATGATTCCAATGCCACGAGCAGTGTAGTGGATTGAGTTTTCTCCAAGAGGATCTAAGGTGGACCTCTGCACTCCACTGCACAGTAGCCCAAAGCACTCTGTGTGAAAACTGATTTTTCTTTTGTACCAATCAGAAAGTTTAGCACGAAGAGTTTTGTGACTATGGACAGTTGCTCGCTTCCGACATAGTAACGCATACCTGCCAACGCCAAAATTCAAAAAATCTCACGGGGTGAGGGGTGCAGATGTCCAACACTACGTGTTTGCTTCCAGGGGGTAGAACTTGCTGATTTGAAGAGTGACTTTGCCGAACAAGACTTTGTTCACGTCACAAAACTTCTCGCAGCAGGTTTTTTGACAAAAATCCTCCGAAGTGGTAGCTCATCCCCAACTGAAGTTCTTCGGCGTCAAGTTCTGCCTCAGTGGCTTCCGGTGCCATTTTTTTTCCTTCCCCACAAGCTTCGTGTCGAGCGAGGCAGAAGCTGCAGTGAGCCTTCAAAAATAATTTGTTCACAAGATTCCCAGGTCGCCCCGACAACTCATCACCCGTGATCGCTGCTGTCTCCACTCCGCGTTCCAACTTGTGCGAGAGATCCCATGAGTTGCAGAGTACCCGTGTATAACCTCACTGGTTTCAACAACGCTCGTCTTTAGCAGTGAAGACTGCACTGCAAGCCATGCATTGCACCATTCCTTTCATCCAATATGAGGACGCCGACTATTTAGGGCAGCCCCATGCGCTTCGAGCTGAATGCTACCTGCCTGCCTTTCACTTTCTTGCAAAGAGTCTCGACCATCAAGAGGAAATTGAGTGAACAGCCCGAAGACGCCATAAAAGTTGATTTGGTTTATTTAGGTTTGGTTTATTGGGGTTTAACGTCCCAAAGCGACTCAGGCTATGAGGGACGCCGTAGTGAAGGGCTCCGGAAATTTCGACCACCTGGGGTTCTTTCATGTGCACTGACATCGCACAGTACACGGGCCTCTAGAATTTCGCCTTCATCGAAATTCGGCCGCCGTGGCCGGGATCAAACCCGCGTCTTTTGGGTCAGCAGCCGAGCACCGTAACCACTGAGCCACCGTGGCGGGGCCCATAAAAGTTGACAAACACACTAAATCAAGAGGAAAATTTACTAGGGATGCTCCTATACCGCAGGATCACCGCCAGAAATACACCGTTTATTTTGAAAAACTAAACTTTTGGACTTCGCTGCTTCAAAAAAAAAGTCACAAATGTGCGTTAGCCACTCAGGAAAGCTGGCGGCTCGTCTTAAAAGCATGAATGAGTCCGAATGTTGAAAGTCCGAAAAATTTGTCGGCCAGTGTGGTGGCTGAAGTTATGCAGGTTGGGCCGACGACAAGCACGAGCTAAAGTCGGACTCAACTCAAGAACGAAGCCGTCATTGACCCATTATTATGACCAGCCTCAACTTCACGGATAATCGCTGGAGTGACACTGGAAGGGGTGGCACATGAAAGGGGATCAGCCACGACTTCATCGAATAAACCAGGGTGTCATGAAAATCAGTGCACGCCATTGACTGGAAGGGCTTCATTTGAGAGACAACCATTTCTTTCCCGAGTTATCGGACTAGACCAAATATGGCTTACCTATACTGCAGGCAGCATTTTTTGGGAGAGGGATAAACAATTCTAAACAATGTTGAGGACAATTTTCAGGAGAAATAAGACCGTGTTCATACAATAGGTAGGGTCTGTCGAAAGTCTGGAGAAGTCAGCAGTCATGATAACGCATAAAATGTGTACTCTAGATTTTTGTTCTATTTTCTGACAATATATTTATTCGATAATATTGCTGAATTTTTGTGAGAGTCCCAATTTTGGCAATGAAACGTTTTTTTTTCTGTTCATGAGCAATACATACGCTGTTTTTTTTTCTTCAAGTCATTAAAAAGAGCTCTATTAGCTACACTACCATGCACTACTAACGGAGAATTTTTAAATTGATAAGTGAATGAATTTATACATGCCACACTGAAATTACCCGTTTTCCCATGGACTACACACTCAATGGGTGCAGTTTTTCCCCACCATTGCGATTTTCAAAGCAAATGCAGGATGTCCAGATGCAGAATCAAATGCCATGATTATGGCGCTAACAATTACAGCAACCTTTTGAGATATAAGGAAACCAGCGCACAACTGCTTTCAATATCCCAACGAACTCTAAAATGGAATGTCACAAGCCCATCGCAAGTGTTTTTCTCCCATGTGTGCTTAGCACACAAGCCTATCAACCCAAATTAAAACTATAATGCAGAAATCCAAACCACGTGATCACCATTTCGCACCTTGAACTGAAACTGCCATTTCCAAACCCAAGGAACATGTTATAGAGAACACTACATAGAAAGATTCAACTACAGCATAGATACATGGTAGCCGATCAGCTTCAATGCATACTTCAGAGTCCTGTGCTCTTCCCAACTGGCTATGCTGCATGTCAGCAACTGGGCTCTGCAAATGACATTCCTTCTTCCCCTTTTACAATAAAGGGACGAACCTAATACCCGTGCCAAAAAAGAAATGGCAGTAAATGCTTAAGGCCTTAAGTTTGTTAATGCCATTATTTTCGGAGTTGGTGCTACACGTCCACATTTAATGCCATTATCGAAAGTGACGATGACGATAACGCTTTGCAAGGCAGTCAAAAGTTTCATCTTAATATGAACAGTGCTAATGAGCACAATATATGGGAAATGTTGTTCAAACGTAATGTAAAAATTATTTTCCATAAAATACACCTGTTCTTGATTTACTACAAGTCGAAAGAGTAGCCATAAACTTGCATGTTCGCACACAAGTCAAGAGTACCTGACAAAAAGACCGGTTAAAATGGTGCTCTTCGCATTGAAAACGCAGCATATACAGATGTTTCATCTGACAAAGTTACGGATTAACCATTTGCTACTGGTTAGGAAGTTGTTACTCATGCTTTTCTGCGTGTGAAATGGGAACGAGAGTACGCATTGCACGGGTGAATGAGTTGTGGTGAACTCAGTAGGTCGCGAATGGCAGTAAGGCTAATGCCATTAAATTTAAGTGTGTGGCACCGCACGGATGCCATTAAAACTTAAGGCAGTAGGCACTTAATGACATTAAATCTGGCCGCGTGGCACGGGTATAAGTCATGTCTATGTTGCGCCCACCTGCATCTTTCGTGTATAGAGACGACAGCGCCTAGGACATAGCATCGCGCCAAAATAGCTACCGACACGATGGAGTAATGTGTGACCAATGTATTCAGCATGGTGTTTTTATCTGCTATTACAATTTTTTTTCTCATGAAGTGGCCTCATACTAAGACAGTTTCTTATGCGCAGATCCCAAAGGCTAGGCTGTTCACTCTGAGAAGCAGAGACAATGCAGACCTTTTGCTTTGAAGTCAGCGGCAAGAAAAATTCTGAATCTCATTTCCTCAGCAATAAATTCACCTTTCGCTGACAGACAAACAACAACACAGCCAGCAAGAGCAACAGAATCAATTTTCACTAAGAACAGAAGTTGGATGGAGTGGTCTCCAGTGTTCCTTTGAAAAATGCGAAGAAAAACGGCACCGAAAAAAAAAAAAAAAAGGCATGGGATGAGACCCCAATGCCTTTCCATGTTTTCGAACCATCAATGTGTCTCTCTGCAAAACATTAAAATCCCGCAACTATATTGCAAACATCAACGCGTGCCCCTACTGTTCAACCCTTGTCCATGTTTTAAGGCGAAAGCTTTTAATGCTGTCATCCATTAACAAAGCATGTCACATGCGTTTAACTCGGGAGCTAAAAAAGATAGATGAAAACGAATGGTTCCTTTAAGTAGAGGAGGAAAACATGAACCTAGAAGCCAAGTTTGATGACTGTAGACTAATTACTTAATTATAGGCAAAAATGTTGAAACTGTGTTGAAACAGCGTGTTCTTCAATATAGCCACAAGACCGGCCACATCAATATAGCCACATCCACCAGAAGTCGTCATGGCATAGTGAATATTGTCACAGAATGGTCAGAGAAACGTCCGATTTGTGTCAGATTAGATGAAAAAATGTGCAATTAAGTGTAACAAACACTTTAGATCCCCGAAAGATGTATAATTTGGGTATCGATATAGCCACGGGACCGGTGTGACGTCTCATCCACCGGAAGTCGTCACGGCATAGTAGTGTTCTCGGCTTTCGCCGCTCAACACTTTAGTTGCCAAGTGTCCTTGCGATATTTCCAGCATTGCTGTACCCTTCCTTTGGATGCAATGTGCACACACAATACAACACCCGTTCGTATGAATGGCAAGAGTGGCCGGTGAATAAAAAAGCGGGACGCACCGCCTCTCCCCGCTCGCGCGAGATGAGCCGCTTGTCCTCCATGTCGCACTTGTTGCCCAGGATCATCTTTTCGACGTCCTCGTTGGCGTGCTCGTCGATGTACCGCAGCCACTTGGCGATGTTGTCGAAGCTCTTGGTGTTGGTGATGTCGTACACCAGCATGATGCCCATCGCACCCCGGTAGTACGAGGTGGTGATGGTGTGGAACCGCTCCTGGCCCGCCGTGTCCCTGCGTGCATCATACAGTCGAGGCCGGCTCGGCAAAGGCACATCCGACAATGCGGAGGAAATTTAACAGCTCCGCAACCCTGGAATGCCGGTGCGTCAACGGTTTGCGACTTTTACCCCTGTCAAGCGCACAAGTGCGCTTCGGCATCACGAGTGACACTTTGGGCTACGCGGTGCTAAACGGGAAGGCAAAGTGCACTCGTAGTAAAAAAAATTGGCGCCAGAAAATGAACGGAATTTTTGAAGACATCGATGGAAAAGAAAAAGGACTCATAATAATTGATTGCTTAACATGATAGCGCAAATAAAACCAGGTTCAACAGTTTTTAACGATAAAAAAAATAGAAATAGAAGAAAAGCCAAGACCAGCCAAGACCATCCAGAATTGCGGCAACAAACAAGATGGCAACGGGCAGCGATGTTGAATCTAATCTCGCTCCTTCGTTTTCTTGCTTCTCCTGTAGCTATAATGACCTAATTTCTTTCTAAAAACAGTGCTATAGCATGTAAATATAAAGTTGTAAGTACTTTTTATGCACTATACATATTGTGCCTTTGAGCTCGCTGCTGGCGAGGCTACGCACTCAGCCCTCAAAGTGTGTTCTGCGAACGCACTCCGACATGAGTGCACTTATGTTACGCCGTTTAGCTGTGCCAGAGTACACTTTTAGCAAGTGATACTCTTCGAAAGTGCGCTTTATTTTGCGCGTTTGACAGGGGCATTTCATTGCACCGGCGCAACACTATGGCCTGAACTGTGTTTATCATCACGTAAGGCCCGGCATAATTGTTGCTATCTGGGGTTCCTTTAGTGAGCACCAAACACTCAGTACACAGGTTTGACTACCACTCCACCAGCTCCGTTCTCTCATGGGCTTGTATTTCGTAAGCTTAAGCGTGCACTAAATGGACACGCTCAAATGGCGATGGCCTAAACTCAGCGTGTCCTCTTACTAAAAGAAAAAAAATGAAACTACCATTACCAGCTCGTGAGATCCCGAATTCCCATCACTTTCATACCAAGCCCAAGCTGCCTGTTCCTGCGCTCGAGCGCTACAACTCTAACACACCTTAACATGAATCGCAAGCACATATAACGCAAGTTTTGTAACATTCACTTTATCCCTACAATTATCGATGCAATGGCAAGTGCATGCTCCGTTATGATTTAGCACAAAAGATGGGTCGGCCAGCTCTTCTCACACTGCACTCACTTCCATGTTCTGGGTTCCAGCCAATCAGCATGGACTAAAGTAGACACAGCCATAGTATGGGCCATGAATGGCCAACCAAGGATGCCATATTGCAACTGTAGAGGTCATCGGATTGGCTCCACGGCTCCACAAATCAAACACTTCGGCATGGTTATTGCAACACAGAATAAAGGCAAGTTCGGAGATTTACAGTGAGGTTTCCTGCAGTTTCTGCAAATCCTCACTCCTTAAAAAACCATTGAACAATGCGCCTTTCTCTGCTTTTCAGAATTACGAACACGTACAGGCGCGGACAAAAGTAAACGGGGCATGCAACTGTCTTGGAATATTTTTCACGCGTCACCTAACTGAAATTTTCAGCAGTGGTACGAGCATGCTGGTAGAGGAGGTTGGTGGGCTTTCTTGTAGACAAACAACGCTTCTTCATTACCAATGGACAAAGCGTGATTGCACTTCGAACGCTATAGCGTGTTCCGTTTACTTAAGGCCGCGCCTGTACTTTCAATAACCCTAGTGAATACGATTTAGCCACCATGGTTCAACTGAAAACAGGATTTTTTTTTTCCGCCTCTAGTCTCAGCAAGATGGCTTGTTAGATGCACCTTTTTTCAAACTGAGCGATATCATGGGTTTAAACGGACGACACTTCATTCGTTGCAAACTGCAGAATTGGGCACCAATAAAAGCTTAAAGCAGAAAGGTGTACCGTGCCCACTGATACTGGTTTTAGATTAATGCTTACCCTGTCAACTAACCACTGGGCGAACTTGTGGCTGTGCATCGTCAAGGAAAACGGAAGAAAGCACAAGAAACGATTATGTAATTTTTAATCGATAGCATTCCAATCTTTTTAAAGGCCACGATAACTAGTCAATCACAGCCAGAGTAGTTGGGTGCCCACAGTAGTGGACCCAGTGTCGATACCAGCCAGCAAAAATGGTTTGAGTCCTAATGGTTCTAACAAACACAACCGTCCTGACTGACCAGTATGAAAGACAACACAAATGGATTGTGCAACACAAGCGTGGACTTCAGCCCTAATATTTCATATATACTTCATATTTCTAACATGAACTATGCCTGATATTCCATATTTCAATAGTTGCTAATAGGGCTTGTAAAACACACCCTTAAAGCTCTTGATAACAATAACTAGGACACAAACAAAACCCTAAAAAAAACCCCCAGGAAATGCGACAGAAGCCTGCACATGGTAATGTCAGCAGGAGAGTTTTTGGTAGTGTCATAAAATGACAGTGGCGCTGATCACCCTCTGTGTAAGTCACCGAACACTAACTTTAAGGGGGTATGTGTGCAACGCATCACACCTTCCTTCACATTACTAGTGCTCCCTTGCACCCCCCCCCTCCCCCCCTCAGACATTCGAAATTATGCTGTATCGCACGAACAATGTCGCACGGGCAATTCCTCAACATCACGCGACAAGTACAATTCGCCGTGTGAAACTGCTGGGATAGTGTTCCCCAAAAACTACACCAAGCCTAGGTTTCGCAAAGATTGTTAACAAAACTTTCACAGCACTAACAAAAAAAAAAAGGCAGCTTACAATGCAGAACATATCATGCATGTGAAATCGATGTAAAGTAAACTGTACTATACTACTAGAACTGGAGCTCGCAAAAGCAAATTTGGAAAATGGCTCCTCACAGCTAGAATGTCTTTCCAGTTTTAAAATAAAGGCAGCCCTGCCAGTGTGCCCACGTCTAGCTCCTTTTTTCATGCATACATCAGCCAATTCTACAGCCAACAGTTTTTGCGAAAGTTTTTTCAGCTCTTTATACCACTAGCCTTGGCTCCTGGCAGCTTTCCATTTGACACTTCATACGAGTAAATTTTACACTAAAAACTACGAAATGCGACCATTCCGGATAGACTAAGAATAAAGCAGTGTACAGATATCTGCAGTTCTTATAGACACACAATCATTGTAGTTGCTGAACTATGCCAAACGCTGCACCTGAAGCAAGCAAGCAATACGCAGACAACGTAAACTACTTTATGGCCACAAAATGGCACTGAATACTACAAAACACACACATGAGCAGCCCTAATCTTCCCGCAGAAAAGCCAGAACAGACAGAAATGCCAGCAAAGTTTGCACGAATGGCACAATGACTGCTGAAATATTCTCACCATATCTGGAGCTTGATTTTCTTGCCCTTCAGTTCGATGGTTTTGATCTTGAAGTCGATCCCTGAACAAAATGAGAGAGTTGAAAACAAATGAGCGTGGTAAATATTCAGGGACATTACACGGGGACCACATTGGAGCAACACTTTTCAGACAGATTTCTACACAAACAAATGGCACCAGATTCAATACCACTACCTTTTGGAGCCATTTTTTCAGGCTGCAAGACTTTTTTGTTTTCTATGAACTCAATTTTTTACTGTTGCCACCCATACTTAAATGCTGTTTCAGTATCCTCCCAAGGCATATGAAGGTCAATGAAATCACAGGCAGAGCAGCCATATAAGGTAGCTTTTTGCCATAAAAATGCTCTTCCCCAACCACTTTTAGAACCTGCATTGCTATCCACCCAGTACGGTGAAAGCTGTCTCGTTCCACTCTTCAAGGGCTCTCAAAAAAAGGTGAGGGTCGGGGTGAGCATAACGTTTGGTGGTGGCAGAAAATTATAAGCAGATCCCTGTGCATTTCAACAGGCGGTAAAGCGAATTCAAGCGCTCGCTAGAACTTGTGTAAAAATCTGTCCAACACACAAGTATAACCATCACTTGAGCAACGAAAGCTCTAATTTGGCTCTGTGTATAGAAAAGCGCTTAAATTTCTCCGTATGGGGCATTTCGCAACACACAGCTAAAAGTTAAAAGTGCAACAAAAGGCATGAAAATAATAAACATCAGAAAAAAAACAAACATCGCCGACAATTCAGACTGGACGTCCCAGGACGCTGTCCGAGGCGGTTGAAACGAGTGTCACAGATGGACATTGCACTCCGCTTGGAACATAAATTACACGATCCCAAACAACTGTGCAGAAGTTGAGCAGAGAAATGACCTCAACATTGTAGCGTTTACGAAACAGCAACAATCTACTGATTTGTTCCCTATTGCATTGAGCTTGAGCAAGAAGGCATTTGCAAGGGACAGACTGCAGCTGACATCAAGGCACACTGCAAGCCACAGCAGATTCCTGAGCACGCTGCACGACTTATCTCGAGATTTATGCAGCTATGGAGGCTCAAAAGAGAAGACCACATGACTAAAAACAGAACATCCTTCGGTGCATGATGTATAATGCGGTCCTATAGCCCCTCGAATAACTGCTGATCTCAGCTTTTGCCACTATTTTATACTTGTTAATGACAGAGGTCACACTGCTTACAGTGACAACCTCTGAATGCATCTTTCCCAGTAGCATTTTTCTTACTAAATTTTGCTAGTATGATGGAAGGCTTTTACAGAATTTTTCGCAAATAGGCCAACCGCAGAAATGAAAGCCCATACTATGTTCACTCATGAGGCCTGCTTCGCTCCTGACAGTGGCCATTAAAGAGGGCAGGTATGCCCAGATACAAGAAGATGTGGAAACCTTCCATGTCGCAGTTTCATGGCCACAGAGACCCACGTATGTTGCTTACACAAACGACAGGCTAGTATTCCACTGAAAGCAAGTTCTAAATTCCCAATACGCGACAGCTTAGGTATAAGGCAATGAAGGCTGGAAGAATTCTGAATCTTGAAATATAAGGTATGCCGTTCTAAACAATGCTATGTTAAGCACCTCGGAGATACGCAGCGCTTGAACCAAGCGATGCATACAAATATGGCAGTAAGGCATGTTGGGTCGAAGACTTTAGTACCACAGAATCAAGTGGCCTTATCAAGGTCAACTACGACAGTGAACTAAATGACCAGGTATTACAGGAGCGTAAGAGAACAGCAGTAGTTATTGTTCTTTAGAATGCTCAGACATACGACTCCCTGCTTGAGTTTTTAACAAGCTGGGACACATTTCCTGGTCCACGTACACCCTTCATGCAAGGAATCATTAAACTACAGGACTGGCGCTGGTAAACGTCCCCTCCACTCCAAACGCAGTAAAATAGTAATAATCTATACGCCTGGTTTCCGGACTACTGAACAGCTGCTCACGCCGGCTGGCCGCACATGAATGGCATTTTACTACGACTCGCATTTTAGGCGCTCTCCGAAGCGACCACGAAAGTGCAGCACATGAACAAAAACAAAACAAAAAAATAAAACGACAGAAGCAGTTCCCTAACAAACCAGTGGCTCTACCTAGCAACCAAACAACGCGTCAAGGCAGGCGGCCGCAACACGTCAGCGCCAGACAGGTAGGCGGGCGCCCCACCCCCCTCCTCGAAAGTTCTTTAACCCCGCGTCGGTGCAGAAAAAAAAAATAGAAGCACAAATAAACAAGAAGAAGTGGCAGTGGCCGAGGTTAACAGAGTGGCCACGAAAGCACTCTTGCTGTTTATTTTTCTTTTTCGGCCAATGCTCCGTCAAGTGTCCTTTCCAGCGCTGGTCGAACGCCTGGCTGATTCGGTTCGCCAGGTAGGTAGTCGGACACAGCTCACTTAGCAAAACACAAAGATGACACGTTCTAACGCGACAAAAGGAAAAGGGCCTCTTGAGGAACTGCTACTGTCGCCGCTATTCTGTTCTTGCTTCGCCGGACTTTTTCTGTGTGGGCTCCGAGACGACTGTCGCGTCGAAATAAGGCGGCAGGTATTCATTTTTCAACGCGTAACGACGGACCTCAGCGGTTCCAGTTCGTCACAGCATGACGTTCTCCTAAACTTGTGAGGCGGCAGACAAACGCGGTTAGGCGCGGATTAGCGAACGGACCAGCTACGTACGAGAGGGGACCTTGACGGAAGGTCGTCTCGAAATCTCAGTCGCTCACGGGAGCGGCTCGCTGCCGTCTCTCTCACCGGTTTGCCATCGGAAAGGAACGAGCTGGTAGCCGGGGGAAATCGTTATCACGCGCCCGCAACCGGCGACGACGAACCAACAAACAGAAAAAAACTTGTGGTACCCCGCCCGGTCCGATTCCGAAGACGAGACGGAGAGAGGGCAGAACGCTAGGCATAGAAAGAAAAAAAAAGCGACTTACCTATGGTGGAGATAAATGTGGTGTGAAATGCGTCGTCCGAGAACCTAAAGAGAATGCACGTCTTGCCGACTCCCGAGTCGCCGATGAGGAGCAGTTTGAAGAGCAGGTCGTAGGTTTTCTTGGCCATAACGTCAAAGTGTACCCCCCGCTCCCTTCACAATGGCCGACACGCAGGGGCACAGAAAACGCCTCAGCTCGGGCGATCACGTCGGCTCGGAGGAAACAACGGACGGCTGGCTTATCTCCAGGAGTGGTGGCGTCGTCGTTGCCGGTCGGAGAAACGCTGTTCGGGCAGTTCCAGTCTCGAAGATCGGGCACCCGCGGCTAACAACACAAGCGAGTCATCGGCTTTGCACCGTTCAACAGCCTCCCTTTTTTTTCCAGGCCTAACCAAGCGCTCGCTCTGCGCACGGAGAGTTCGCCGCTACGAGCGCTCGGTGACGTCACGACGGCGCCGCGTGGAGCGGATATCCGGTAGGGCTGGGGCGCTTTCTCGAGTGTCGTGCGCCTGGTTTTGCTTTTGAGTTCGAGCAGATTTTGTTTTCTTATTTGAGACAGCGTGTGCGCCGAGACTGTCGCGTTGGAGATCAAAGCGACGTCAGCATGAACGCATTTGAAAACAGCGGGACGCGTTCGCGGCGCCGTACCAGACTGGCGAGTGCTGGCGGCCGCTCAAATCGAATGCATTGAGTGCGTTCGCAAATTTGTTTTTAAGTAATTGCGCGTCGGTAAGTGCATTCGCGGTTTGCCCTCTGAGTGTCATTTTGAACATGTGTCGTCAAAGGCTCGGAGAGGCGCGGGAGCTTTTCTTTTGTGTTTGTGCGAGTTTGCCGCCGCTCGAAAAGGAGCATGTGACGTCCAAAAGGCGGATCGTTATTTTCCCATAGAGTGACTGAGGTTATTGCGCTCAGATAATGCGTAGTGAGTCAGTTTCGGAACGAAGTGCGTACGTCTTCTCTGACAACGCACTCCGTTTATCGCGTTCGTCACGGGCGCTTGCGCGCGCTGCGCAATACTTGAAGACGCGTATGATATGGCAGGGTGGCCGCGCGTCTACATCTGACTCGTGCTAGAATATTTTCGCCATGACGCCATGCGTGTCGGACGCGTACAATATCGTGCAGAGGAGGTCTGCGTGTGTGTTCGAGGATGTAACAACCTCCTCGCGTATGCAACACGTGCCTTATTTATAGGGTTATGCTCATTGACGTGATATGCCGGCTGAATGAAAGCGCTGTCTTGTCGTTTGCAGTAAACTTGCGAGTACATTAAGATTTGCGCTGAATTATTTAGCATGCATGTGGTAAATACCTTAATATCATTTTACAGTAACAACCTCGCTTGCTACATTTGCCAGCGGTGGCAGTGTTCAACAGGTATATTTTTTAGAGCGCAGCTCTTTGGCGTCCGTTCCTGGGTTTCGCGTCGTCGTCGGCCTCGTAACCAGCTCCGCCCCCCTTTCATCCCCCCAGCGCTATCGGCGTCAGCGGCATCAGTCAGTCGCTGCTATCTCTTCCCTCCTCCCTTTATCGTGTTGTCCGCTTGCTGCGCGCGCTTCTGCCCCCATCGTTTGCCGCTGGGTGTACACGCCGCCCCCCTCCCCCCTCTTCCTGCGAGTCTCCGGTTGTCAAAGCGCCGGCTCGAACTTAATTCCTTTCTTCGCTCCTCCTCCAATGCAACCCCTGTGCGGTGGCAATCAGAGAGCCAGATCGGTGGCGGCGGATCTGTATATGTGCACCGCCCGAGCCGAAATTGCGAATACGTGTGAAAAATAAAAAAAAAAATTCTGTGATAGCGCATACATGTGTTGCTCGATTTCTTTGCCTCAATCTATCGAAAAGGTGAAACAGCTTATTTGCTGCGCTCAAATTTCGCATTAGGAAGTAACGTAATCGTCGGTAATTTTTTAGGTAATCTTGGCTCAGCAGTAGTTGAGTTCTAGCTAAGCGAAAACAGAAACATATGACGCCGTATGTGCTGACTGCACTTTTTTTGTTGAATTCGCTGTCTGTTACAATTAAGACTAATCCAAACGGTCTACCATTCCTATTTCTTGTCTTGCAGATCCAGACCCTGGTGTCGAAATTTTATGAAGCAACAATACCCGCCGCGGTGGCTCAGTGGTTAGGGCGCTCGCCTACACAGCCGGAGTTCTCGGGTTTGATCCCGGCAGCGGAGGCTGTGTTTCGATGGAGGTGAAACGAAAAAGGCGCCCGTGTGCTGTGTGAAGTCAGTGCACGTTAAAGATTCGTCAGGTGATCGAAATTCTTCCGGAGACCTCCACTACGGCACCTCTTTCTCTATTCTTTCACTCCCACCTTGCTCAATTACCTTACGGCGCGGTTCGGGTGTCCACCGAAATGTGAAACAATTACTGCGCCATTTTCTTTCCTCAAAAACCAATTTCAATTCAGCAAGCAAACATGTGCACCCGCATACGTCTTGCGTCAACTGTAGAACACCTCACCTGTGCTATGTGAGCAGTAGGGGAATGCAAAAGACAATATGCATATTTCTAAGCACTTCTACATGTCTTAAATTTGCTTGCGCGGAAGTGCTAACTTATGACTGTTAATAAAAAGCCCTTACCATGATCCATGTGAGCGACAAGAAGTTTTTGGGGTCCAAAAACGCGGCTTTGCAACACACACACTATCATAAGGACGGACGGACGGACGGACGGACGGACTGATCGATTGATTGATCGATCAATCGATCGATCAATTCATTCATTCATTCATTCATTCATTCATTCATTCATTCATTCATTCATTCATTCATTCATTCATTCATTTTTACGTACCGAAGCACCACACTGGGCCAGCCGAGGAGGCGCCATAGTGGAGGGCGGCTCTGGATTAATTCGACCATTTGGGATCTCTAGCGTTCAGAAAAATGACAGTAGACGGGCGTCTGTTCATTTAGCGTCCATCGAAATGTAGCCACCACGGCTGGATTCGATCTCGCGACTTTGGGCCGAGCTGATTCATTGAACGCCTACAAGACAGTGGCTGGGCCACCGTGTGGGGTATACCAACACGTGGTGTGAACCTCACTACACCACCATCCATTTTCCAAGGAGACACATCTGCTGCATAGACACCAAAAACGCTTAAAGAAAAACTCAATCTAACATCACCAAACTATTTGACTTCTGAAACGTGCCACACGATATTACAAATCTGCGTAGAACAATTAATAGACTCGACAAATCGAACACGAAGGAGACCGAAAATTTGTTCGAATCATGAAGTGTTCGATGTAAGGGGAGACAGTTTAATACGCGACGTTATATCAGATGACAGAGTTCCAGGTGGTGGTGGTGGTGGTAGTCGTAAACATTTATTGACTATGTACAAAAGGAGGTGTTTGGGCGCAGGCCGTATTGGCCCAGGCCCTCACAAATCTAGGTGGAGCTCCTATTCCGGAGCCCCAGTGGCGTCTCAGGCTGCTCGCACCCTGGCGGCCAAGGTCCGCTGGGACTGCAGGTCATGGCAGCTGAGCAGCGCCGCCTCCCAGGCTTCCATAGAAGGGTGTGAGATGAATGGTTGGGATGGGTGGGGACTGGAAGGTATATAGCCTCGCTTTAATTTCATCATGTAAGAATTCACAGCGCAACACCTGGGACACGAAAACAACAGACGATTGGTTTATTGGTTTGGTTTATTGGGGTTTAACGTCCCGAAGCAACTCAGGCTATGAGGGACGCCGTAGTGAAGGGCTCCGGAGATTTCGACCAACTGGGGTTTTTTAACGTACACAGACATCGCACAGCACACGGGCCTCTAGAATTTCGCCTTCATCGAAATTCAGCCGCCGCGGCCGGGATCGAACCCGCAACAAAGCGCTTTCTTGTCTCGTGTGTTGCGCTGTGAATTCTTTCGTTAAAATATAACAACTTGCTGGGGTATCTGCCTCCATCAAGAAAGGAAAATGATTCGGTTTTCGTGCTACCCATGCTTTAGACTCGAGAGAGAGAAAGAGAGAGAAAAAAGGGAATACACTTTACTGCAAAAAAAAAAAAAAGGGAGATCGGAGCGGTCTCTGGATTGGGTCTTGTCCAATACTCTGTCGACGATTATATATTTTTAAATAGCGTGCACTGAAATGATTGGTTTAGTTTGGTTTATTGGGGTTTAACGTCCCAAAGCGACTGAGGCTATGAGGGACGCCGTAGTGACGGGCTCCGGAAATTTCCACCACCTGGTGTTCTTTAACGTGCACTGACATCGCACAGCACACGGGCCTCTAGAATTTCGCCTTCAAGAAATTCAGCCGCCGCGGCCGGGATCGAACCCGCGTCTTTCGGGTCAGCAGCCGAGCGCCGTAACCACTGAGCCACCGCGGCGCACTGAAATGAAGAACACAGGAAGAAACAAGACAGACGACAGGGCGCTTCTGTCCTGTCGTCTAACCCAACCAACTAAACCGTCAGGAAAACCTACTACAATTGTAATATCCCGTCGGAACAACTCACTGGGTTTTCATATCTTTATTACAAACTCCAGCTTTATTTATATATATTTTCAGAGTAGCTAGCACAATACTACAGTTTCGACAACTGACAGGGCCGCGGTGTCGAACAGGGACTAATGGTACCAGGTGTTGGCGTGGCCACTACCTCTGCTTCCGCAGAGGTTCATTTATGGCCAACACTTGTTGGAGGCAGGCAGGGTTGGAGGGGGCTTCCTTAATTTTTACCCTGCATTTCCTATTAGTCTTAGTATTAGTCGACGAAAAATGTGGAGACCCAGTGTGGGTTTCCGATGGAACATTTCTCAGAGAGGAAACAGGGCGGGTGTGTCGCTTTCCTTTGTATCCATGCGCCTAATGTACATAGGCCCTGTGTTGGGAGGAGAGCCGCGCGTATTGCAATAGGTAAGTGAGCTGATTACCTTCGTACCACATGGGTGGTGGTGGTGAAAACAGTTATTAGTTATTGCCAAGCAATGCAGAAGGCGCACCCCCCCCCCCCCCCCCCCCCCCTTACATGGCACGAGGCAGCGCTTAGGGGGCTGTCTTGACAGGGCAAAGGACAGCCCTTGGAGGGCTATCCGCCTCAAGGCGTCGGTAATTATCCGGCGCTGGTCAGCAGCACCGGTGCTGGCCAGGAGGGTCTCCCAGTATGACTCCGCCGTGGTTGGGGAGGGAGGGTGTGGGAAGGTAGGACAGCTGAGGAGGATGTGAATAAAGTCTCCCGGTTTTCCGCAGAGCTTACAGGAGGAGAGGAACTGATCGGGGTAGCGGGCATGAAGGAGAATAGGGTAGGGAGCAGTAGGGGTCTGTAGTCGTCGCCAGTGGAAGTTCTGGGTTAGGGTTACGGGAGGAGCCGGCGGTGCGTAAACGCGCCATCTATCCCCCCCAACCCCACCAGAGAGGACTAGGAGGCGGCCCTGCTCGGCTGTCAGGACCTAAAGACCCAAAAGGCCTTGGTTCACCGGACGCGGGCGGCGTTGCTTGCCAATGGGGCCCCGGAATAGGGGCTCCACCTAGTATTGTTAGGGGAAAGGGCCAATAGGGCCTACCCCAATCACCTCTCTGTAAATATTTATTGCACTATAAATGTTTTTCACCACCACCACCGCCGGGTATGTCGTTAGTGGGTAAGGATAGGCTCTGAAGGTAAACAGACGCTCCTGGAATGGCGGAGAACGTCCAACTCCTATGGCGGCGAGAAAAACATATTTCGTCAACGACTGTGTCCTATTGTGGGCTGCGAGCGCCGTTCCGGTTGATATCACTGTTCTTTCACCATGCTAATCCTATGCAAGCTACTAAGTACCAGATTTGTTGACTCACAGCTGTAAGTCTCAACAAGGCCAGAGCAGAGCCTCGATGAAGTCAGGAAGGGGTGCAGGGGGTGGTTGAGGTACCGATTAAATTGTTTCTAATCACTGCGGATAATTGAGGACTGCCAACTTCCGATTCCGCGTGTCGCCGTATCCCAATCGCTCATCCTTCTTAAAGTCCAGTCGAACGCGCTCACGCCCCTGCACGTATCGGTATCTACCTGTATACCGCCTCTGCTGAAACACATCAAGCCCTAGTTACCCCTCCTTACATGCCAATTTATCAATTCTCTTGTGCCTGTGCAAAGGGCACCCGTGTGCTGTGCGATGTCAATGCACGTTAAAGATCCCCAGGTGGTAGAAATTATTCCGGAGCCCTCCACTACGGCACCTCTCTCTCTCTTCTTTCACTCCCACTTTCCTCCCTTCCCTCATAGCATGGTTGAGGTGTCCACCAAGAAGCGAGACAGTTATGGCGTCATTTTCTTTGCTCCAAAACTGCCTGACTGCCGGAACACGGACGAGCGTCTGCAAAATTATACGGAGATTGTCGAAGATTATAGGTTACAAAGGAAACTGGTGCCACCACCGGATAAGAGTCTAAACAATAGGGAGGCTGTTAAGCTAGACGCTATGGCGCCAGTAGCTAATTTCCCCCTACCGTGTCCGTCTGGAGGGGTTGGGAACGGCGACAGTGCGTCGCGTGCCTCGGACGCTGTGCAAGCCGCAGGAAACGGGGAGTAAGCGAACAGCCCTGTCGGGGCCGCAGGGGGGCGACGACCTTGTTCCGTTTAAAGGAGATTCTGGGGAGTCAGTGAGGTCGGCGACTTCAGAAATAGCTAAGCAGTGGACTTACTGGCGCCTCCAGAGTCGGGCTCTGGCGAGCACTGGGCTCCGCCTACTTGTATGTGCAGAGCCACTGCAGCAGTATTGGTTGGAATTGGGCGAGAGCCGGTTTATTAAAGCTCCGCCCAATTATCGAGGGGATAAAACCCGCTGCGAACAAAGAGAATGAGGAGCGCGCCGAGTCTCAGTCTCGGCCGCTTTTCTACAGCCCCTTTTT
This sequence comes from Amblyomma mixtum, assembly GCF_055824585.1. Classification (NCBI taxonomy): domain Eukaryota; kingdom Metazoa; phylum Arthropoda; class Arachnida; order Ixodida; family Ixodidae; genus Amblyomma; species Amblyomma mixtum. The sequence goes on from NC_143018.1 coordinate 65,762,716, forward strand.
TTAACAGCCTTTTTTGACAGCCTTTCTTTAAACCGCCTTTTTCTTAAGTTCGTTGTGTTTCGGTCCCATCCTGATTAAATCAGTTCTTTTTGCTTCCCAAGAAGTTTGGAATTGCTGCCCCAACCGGCAACGTGTCGCCGGACGAGCGTACGATCAGACCAACCGGCCAAATCCGACGACCCGATCTTTTCCTTTTAACTGGTGCCGTGACCAGGATCGTCCGAGCGGCTTTCTGCGAGCGGTTGGAGGCACTACCTTCCGGAAGCCTGACGGGGCAATTACCTTGGTGAAGAGTCCCGGGAACCAAGGTCCAAGTGAGGCGATACCCTTGCGCGAGGCCTCGGAGCCAAGACTCCGCGACAGCGCCAAGGAGCGAGCGAAGCGAGACCGACGGAGCGAAGCGCCGCGACTTAGGCGGCACCTGCGTTTGCCGACTTCGTCTGCCGGGAGCAAGTGATGGGCCTGCTGTGAGCCCTGGACGCCGGACATCATCGCCTAAGGACGCAACCTGCCGATGCTGCATAGCAAGTGCCATGATGTACAGCTGGACAGCAGAGTGAGTTGCCCCATTCTCACTTTACTTGCCTTGGGAGTGCTCGAGCCGCAAGGTTAGAATTAACCAGGGCGCAATGGCAACGTTGGGTTGGCGGAGTGGATATAGCTGTGGCTATGGGTATGGCGCTCAGCGGGCACAACTGTCAGAGGCCGAGCGAGCCAGGGAAAAGGAAAGAAGTGACGCGTATATTGAAGACCTCAAGCGTCAGTTAGCGATAGCCGAAGAGAAGCTACGCAAAGAGAGGAAAAGGATTTTGAAGGAGGAACGCTCACGGAGAGCGGATAGGGTACTGCTGGAGACGATACAGTTGCCGTCGTACCGTATCGTGTGGGATGCTGACCAAACGTTGATCGAGGCAGTGGATAAAGACGATAGCGGTAGCGGCATGCAGTCGGCTCCGTTAGAGAGCAGTCAAGAGGAACCGCGGGTTCCTGCAGACAGTGCAGCGAGCACTAGCGCCGAGGAGGCGCACATTGTGCAGTCAGCTACGACTGTTGACACAGAAAAGCAGGCCTTGATTCCCGAGGTGGAGGCGAGCTCCACGGATGTGCCAGCCAAAAATTCGTCTCGTGATCAGACTGTGCAGGTCGAGTGCTGCGAGGCAGCCGAGCATGTCGTTAGCGATGCTAATGGCACTGATGAGCGCGACGACATGGAATGCTCGGCCGGCCGGGTTGCCCAGTGCGACCTTTTGTTGCCAACTCAGGCACCAGTATGCCAGACAGGGTTGGGTGAAAGCGCCATGTGTGTTCAGACACCATGCGCAGCACTCACAGCGGTGACGGAGAAGCCAGCAGCACAGCTGGGTAAGCGCGGCTGTTCTGATTCGGAAAAATCAGACCCGTGTAACGCCGCGATAGGCTTCGGTGTAGATGAATGGAGTCTTAGCAATGATGACGACGACGAATTCATCTTACTCCCTGAAGGAGGCGAAGGTACACCGTCGCTGATAGGGTCGTACCGCGACCTATGCCGCGATCACCTTGCGGTTTTGCGCAACAGGGGGATCGCAAACCCAGATGTCCCTGATGGTGAACCGGTGGAGCTGGCCATGCCCCATTCTAGGAGGCCCCCTAGGTACGAGCACTTAGAGCCGTCCGTAGAGGCTTGCGCCCCGTACGCGCGCACGGGTGGCGGCTCCACCGCGGTAGAAGCCGAGCGACACAGGCGGAAAGCAGCTCTAACGAGAGGGTGGTGCAAGCTGCAGCACATAATGTTCCCTAGACCAGATCAGGTGTTTGATCCTGGTGGCTAGCGACGAACGCCTAATGTCCCTAGCATTAACCCACTCTGTCACTACCAGGTTGCAGTACGCGCAAAATGCCTTGTGGCTTGAGCACACGATGAGGCAGTGGGTGAGAGTGGGGGAACGTGGTGGAATGTGAACGCTTCACAGTGAAGAGACTCTGAATATTATTGGACAGAGCCATGCTGGTGTGCTTGTGCTGATTTCGCCCTGTGTGTACTGATTTCTTTTGTGATAACATGTAATCCTGAAGAGTACCGTATGTATTGCAGTGTGTTGCATGTACCACTGATTTGTGTAATGATTTGTCAGAGGGTTTCATTTGTTGCTTGTCTGCCCCCAGTCTAAATGTGCAAGCTAAGGATTGTGCTTGTACCTCATACCCAAAGGTTTCTTCCTGAGCATTCTTTCTGCGATTGTTAGTAGGACGCAGAAGCGCTCCTTTTTTTGTCGTTGTTGGTACAGCGCTCAGTTGAGACCCCGACGTCTTTGTGCTGTTGAGGATTTTTTTATTTTATCTTGTTGACGGCCGGGTCTTTTCTGCCTCTGCGCGCCTTTGTATGTAGTGTGTACGGCCAGCGTCCACCCAACATTCTTGGTGGGGAGGTGTTAAGCTAGACGCTATGGCGCCAGTAGCTAATTTCCCCCTACCGTGTCCGTCTGGAGGGGTTGGGAACGGCGACAGTGCGTCGCGTGCCTCGGACGCTGTGCAAGCCGCAGGAAACGGGGAGTAAGCGAACAGCCCTGTCGGGGCCGCAGGGGGGCGACGACCTTGTTCCGTTTAAAGGAGATTCTGGGGAGTCAGTGAGGTCGGCGACTTCAGAAATAGCTAAGCAGTGGACTTACTGGCGCCTCCAGAGTCGGGCTCTGGCGAGCACTGGGCTCCGCCTACTTGTATGTGCAGAGCCACTGCAGCAGTATTGGTTGGAATTGGGCGAGAGCCGGTTTATTAAAGCTCCGCCCAATTATCGAGGGGATAAAACCCGCTGCGAACAAAGAGAATGAGGAGCGCGCCGAGTCTCAGTCTCGGCCGCTTTTCTACAGCCCCTTTTTTTAACAGCCTTTTTTGACAGCCTTTCTTTAAACCGCCTTTTTCTTAAGTTCGTTGTGTTTCGGTCCCATCCTGATTAAATCAGTTCTTTTTGCTTCCCAAGAAGTTTGGAATTGCTGCCCCAACCGGCAACGTGTCGCCGGACGAGCGTACGATCAGACCAACCGGCCAAATCCGACGACCCGATCTTTTCCTTTTAACTGAGGCAATCGCATGGCGGCGCCTCCAAGCTGGGAACTTCGTAAACCCGGTCTGGGCATATCATGTTCAGAGAGATGAGAAAGAAAGCGATAAGTGCTAGCACTGTGGGGCGAGAGGGACCCTCGCGACCACATAATCAGGGATTGGGCTAGCTCCCCAGGGGCTAACGACAACATAAATTGCAGAGAAACCTGGGAATCTCTGCTGCCGGGCGAGGCCTCTGCTTCACAGCAACAAGCCCCTCCACCTGGCGGAAGAAGCCACGAGGAGTGAAGACCTCTTTGCCTGCTTCTAATCGAGGAGGTCCCGGACCCCGTCACCAAGGCCTGCGTGCCTGGGACGGTAAGTAGGCGGCCTCCTTATCTGGCAGAAAATGAAATTGATATCATCATCACCATCATTACCATCTACACCTGCAAATGTTTGTGTTCACTCCGGCGACAACTTCTCCAGGCCAGCTATTTTAGCCCAACACACGAAACAACACCAGGATTAAAAACAACGGGTCAAGGCCCCTGGACGAAGGGTATTTATTGTGGTCAACTAATAACTAAAACTTTCTTCCATTCTCCTTCCCGTCGCTACTTTTTATCACTTAAACCACCCTCCTAGCGCGCCTGATTGACGTCGGCTAATGCAATTGGACAATCAGCTAGTCCTGGTTCTCCAGAGCTTAAAAATTCAGGGGGGCACTTTGTTGACATGAAGTGCGGCGAGGCGAAAGCCTTTAGCGCGGTGTTGCTGCTTGTGTCACTGATGTGTGGTTAAGATGGTAATTAAGTACACAATTATTTGTGAATCTTAAATGCTGGAGACACTGGAGGGCGTTTGGGAGACATACGTCTGATTCGACGCCTTTCTGCAAACACTCTCCAGCGTCTTAAACAAGGAGAACTACATATGCATTGAGGAGAAAAAAAAGCAGGAACAATAAAGAAAAAAAAAGAAAAAAAGCAGGAAGTAGCGTAGCCATTAGTACATTCGGCTGCGGAACGGAAGGATAGTGGTTCGAATCCCATCGTGCACAAAGATTTTTTTTTTTCTGGTCTGACTAGAAAAGCGTGACACCTCTGCTGACAACCTTCTGCTGACAACCTTCTGTAGAGAGAGAAAACTTTATTTACAAAGAAATTCGGGGCACGGCCCAGGGTCCCCGCACGACCCCACTGCACTCAAGTGTTTATGTTCCTGAGGTCCATAACACTGGCAGCACGGCCGGTGGCGATGGTCTGCACGGCCGGGTCCTCCGAGCGCAGCAGGGTCTCCCAGTCCTCCCAGGTCTTGAGGTTCTCTAGGTCCCGCGGGGGAGGGTCCGCCGGGCAGAGGGAAAGGATGTGGAGGGAAGAAGCGAAGGGTTCTGGGCATAGGGCGCAAGCAGGAGTGGGGAAGGAGGGATGATAGTGGGTTAGGGTAAGGGGCGAGGGGAGAGTATGCGTTTGTAATCTGCGCCAGAGTGTTGCGTGTCTGTTATCTAAAACTGCGATTCTAAATTTTGCTCGAGGCCGAGTTCATGTCCCTGCTTTTGGCATACTGGACTCGCCCGATGCACCCCCGCCCCGCCAAGTGGAGCTGATATGGGTGCCTGCGCACTCCGGGAATCCCGGAAACGAGGCCGCCAACCTTTTAGCCCGAGGTTCTTTAAACCGGGCTCAGGTGGCCTCGGATCGGGGATTCACGAAGGATCGCATGCACTCATTCAGTGAGCTGACCCAGGCATACAGAGCCTCTCGCCAGCTCTACCCCCCGCACCACCCCTCCCTAGATAACCTTCTGTAAAGAACCTTCTGTAAAGAACCTTCTGTAGACAACGAAGATGCATTAAAGGCTTTATCCTTAATACTACGCTGCCAATAGCATGACTCCGCTCCCTTGGGAAGCTTGCAGCCAGGGTTCTGGTAGTCCGCGTAGGCCGCCGGCCCTGGGTTCGAGTTGGCGGGCGCCTCGTCTTGGACGCAGAAGGCAGCATCGGGCGGCTCGAGCCGGTCTGGCACCGAGTCGGCCTTGGCCCTCGACTTCATCGTCGTCGTACAGTCGCGGCGTCTCTCGCACTCCACTTTCTTTTCCTCGGCCTTTCGCAAGGTCGCGGCGCCGGCGGCTGGGCGGTGGCGGCGCATATCCCGTCCGGGGAGGCGCCTTGGCTCGGAAGTGACGACGTGGCTGGGTGTCGTCCGCGGATCGCACACGTCATCGACGAGGCACTCGAGAAATGCGGCGGCCCCCTGCCAAGAAGGGAGCGAGGCCTGGTGGCGGGGGAGAGACAAATAAACCGTGCCAAGCTGCGGAGAGAGAGAGAGGGAGAGAGAGATCCGGAGCAGAATAAGCGCGCCCATTATATAATGGAGAGACGTGCGGCGCTTTGAGGTGGTAAACGCCCAGCGCACAGGCGAAGACGCCGCCGACGCCCTCGGATTCACGTTTTTGCTTTCCGGGCTGATGGCTTTCTGCGATGTAAACACCGAAAGCAGAAACAACGAGGAGCGCTGTACTCCCCTCTTTTGTCTGCTAAACAGTTGCTTAGGGAGGACTGAGAGGGTGGGCTGGCTAGTTGGCCATTGAACCGTCATATATTTTAAACGGAGTGAAATGCTCTTATAATCGCTGTTATGCTCAGTTTTATCAATATCTAAATATGTAACTTGTTAGAACAGCAGCTTGGACTTGTTGGTTTATCATCTTCAAGTAACAGTGCAAAAACACAGACGGGACACATAGAACAAGAAAGAACACACGACGAGCGCTGTTGTGTGTTCTTGTTCTATGTGTACCGTCTGTGTTTTTTTTTTTTTTTGCGATGTTACTTGATCATGAGGGTATCTGTGGCACTCGGCCGCAGCCCGTATGTTTTTTCAGCCAGCGTCCGTCCCGGCGGACGCTGTTGTTGCGACGCGAGTCTTTACTCTCTCTTTTACTCTGTCCTCTTATCTTTCAACTCTCTTCTATCTGCACGTGGCAGCGGTGGTGGCTCGGCTTGAGCCAGTAGGCAGGCCCGTGCACTTTCCTTTTCATCCTTCTCTCAGTCGCAACCAACCAGTCGCAACCTGTTACTTGAAGATGTAACTTGCAACTCGGTGATGACTGACGTAGTAAGTTAAGACGCCGAGCTAATAGCGAAAATTAATGTTTCGTTGCCCTTTAGACAATGCTTCCTCCGTCATAATCATCTCGTCCACCATCATCGATAGTCATCACTGGTCATCATAACCATCACCGGTTCGCCAAGAATCCTGTTCACGTAAACTAAGTTTTTTTTTCTCATCTTCCAACTCCTACGCTCTCAGCAGCGCGGGACGTGAGCCACAGGCACTGCGTCGCGGCGAGTTTGGTTTCTCCGTCTCTTCCCTCGTCCTCCTGCCCCTCCTCTCCGTCTAACCTCTTGGATTTTCGGGAGCTGAGAGAGGACAGGGGAGCCTCCATGTCCGTCCCTCCGTCGGTTCGCAATGCATTATGGTTGGATGAGGGAAGAGGAAAGGTGCGATAAAAAAATAGTGGTAGGGTTTTAACGTAGTTACACCGATTAGGCGTGCGAAAGCATATGCTCATTCTTCGCCTCTGCCCCGCCGCGGTGGCTCAGTGGTTACGGCGCTCGGCTGCTGACCCGAAAGACGCGGGTTCGATCCCGGCCGAGGCGGCTGAATTTCGATGGAGGAGAAATTCTAGAGGCCCGTGTACTGTGCGATGTCAGTGCACGTTAAAGAACCCCAGGTGGTCGACATTTCTGGAGCCCTTCACTACGGCGTCCCTCATAGCCTGAGTTGCTTCGGGACGTTGAACCCCAATAAACCAAACCATTATTCGCCTCTTTTTCCTGGCATTTGCATGTTCACGCATTTGCGTTTCTTGTTCTCTTCGTCTTCACGCCCCCTCTTCATTCGGCGGTAGCTATAGTGCGACGCCCTCTCGGCGAGATTGACCAATTCCGCATACATGTATATGGCCGTTAAGAGTGCCGTTTGTTTGTTCTTTTTGTTTGTTCTTTTTCCCGTGCTCTAGGAGCCTGTGATAAGATTCCCAGAAGTGGCCGAGTCTAGAGTTCAATGTAGGGGTGTCCAGTGTTGTTTCAACGTGTTGGGTGTGTGGAGGCATCGGTCATGAGTTAGCTTACTCATTGGTCAATGTCTATGATGGTGGCAGCTGGGGTGTCCATTCGCAGTTTGCGGATGGCACCTCAGTTTGTTAGCTTGCGTGTAAGGTATTTCTTGCGGGGTTGTTTAAACGGGACAACGACAGAGATAATGTAGTGGTCGCTGCCTTGTACATCGTTTGTCCTCTTCCAGGTGATGTCAACGAGGTGGCGGCTGAGCGTCAGGTCTGGCCTGGTGTACAAGCTGATGACGATTCCGGTGGGATTGTGGATGTTATTGTGCACATTGAGATGGAGCTCCCGCACCAAGGACCAGTAGGCCTTGCCCGAGGTGGCTCGGTAGCCCCAGACTGTGCACACGTCCATCACTCCGTGAAGGAACGGATGAAGGGATGAAAGTGAGACAAAATAGTGAGAAAGAGGCCTCTCGGTAACTCAAGTTCGACCACACTTAGCATTGCGAGGAAGAGGTTAGGACCATAGGAAAGGTGCATGCACTGATGGAGTAGTATCGTCCCGAAATACTGTCCAGGCATGAATGCATTTTTACGGCAAGAGAAGCTACTGGGACACCACACCGAGAGGTCGTGCAACTGAAGCCCGTCGTAGTATCTGAGGTCGTAGATAAGCGCAAGCCAAGAGAAGCCGAGAGAGAGAAGAGATGAAAGAAGGAGTAAAAGAAGAAGAAGAAGAAGAAGAAAAAGATAATAAAACAGGAGGTGACATGCAACATAACCAGAAATTCTGTACAGGCGCATTTTTCAAAGGGAAATTATTTATGAACGCAAATTTTTCATATCATCGTAAGATTTTGCAACAAACAATATATTGCCAGATCTCCACTGGGCAGGCTTGCATTTTTTGGCTATTAATGTTTTTACTATCGTCAAAAACACTCCAGATTGGTTTTTTAAGCCGATGCGAGTGACGGACCAACTTTGAAAGAAAAATTTTGCCGCCATGCATAGGAAGAATGAACACTTACCTTCAATATTTCCGCAACAATATCTTACAATATTCTACAGTTAAAAACTGATGTCTAAGAATCCCGGACATGGCTCCACCTGAAGGGTATGACGCGATAACGTTATTGTGTTAATGCTCATATATGGGGAATTGGTCATCCTTTTGCATTCATAGACCGCTGGGAGTCTTCGTACCACTACTGGCACAGTGCGATGCGCCACTATCCAGGCTTTTCAAACAGCCACCAAAGGTGCTTTGAGACTCAGTTTGCTCTTCCCACCCAACCTCTCGCGACCAATCATTAATTTAGCTGTCAGCTGTGATTTGGGGGGGGGGGGGGGGGCAGTTTGCTCCCATTCCAGCGGGCAGGTTGCCATCTGCAACGGCGGGATTGTTGCGATGACGTCACAATGTCACGTGACCTAGGTAGCAAGGGGGGGGGGGGGGACATCTGCTTTTTCGCTCACAACGCCTCTGCCGCCGCCAACGACGTACGGACTTTCTGCGGAACTGGAGCCGTAATATGAGGATGAAGACAGAAGAAAGCCAAGAGAAAGAAGGCAATAAAAAGAAAAAAAGGCGGCGAAAATGGAGGGACACCACTATTCTCCCCGAATGCTTTAACTAAGCCGAGGTCTAGTTTAGCCAGTTTTGTTTTTCTTTCGGCTTTATTAAATAAAAAAAAAAACAAGAACACGAAGACCAGCAGACGAAAGGACAAGTTGTTAGGCAGATAGATATCGCTATTTTTAATCTTCGCTTACAGAGCTCGCAGAAGCAGTCCATACATCACAGCTAGAGAGACTCAGCATAACACATGCCGGAAGAGCCACACTAGCCAAAGTCGGACTCAAAACAGATAGGGGAGCTAGACAGAGGGAGGATATCGATATGGAGATTAGGAGCAATCTCAGGATTCCCCCCTTACCCAAGAACATGCACCCAGAAATAAACAAGGAAAGAAGACAAAAACGGGCACAGGTGATAGACCGCATCTACGGTGACAAGCCTGAGGAGGAAGTCGCCTACGTAGACGCAGCGGGTGATATACAGGGTGTTTCACCTAAGACTTTCTACAATTTTTAAAAATAAGCTATTTGAATTAGATGCGCGCATTTTTCTGGCATAGCATTGTCAGTGGTGTAGTACATCATAATGCAGCTAAGACGTGCTAACTAGCAGGCTTGTTAACCAATATTTAATAGTTAACTTTTCAACTATTACCGTTGGGCTCCTTAATTATTGAGAGGCATGTAGCCCACCGTAAGTAATACCCATATCAGTTTTTAGAATTTCGAAAACGCGGTTACCCTTGGCGCTGTGGCCCAACAAATTTCGCCTATATCGCGCCAAAATACATGCGGTTTGAGAAGCTTGCAGGCAAAGCAACCTCTCCAGTGAACCTAACTCGTCGAGATAGCCAAAATTTGTTGGGCCACAGCGCCGAGGATAATCGCGTTCTAGAAATTCTAAAAACGGATATGGACATTACTTACGGTGGGCTACATGCCTCTCTATAATTAAGCAGCCCAACGGTAATAGTTTAAAAGTTAACTATTAAATATTGGTTAGCAAGCCTGCTAGTTAGCACGTCTTAGCTGCATTATGATGTACTTCACCACTGACAATGCTATGCCAGAAAAAGCGCGAATCTAATTCAAATAGCTTATTTTTAAAGATTGCAGAAAGTCTTAGGTGAAACACCCTGTACATAGTCAGTACACGACCGTCGCGGTAGTGAACGGAGCGGGTAGCCTCATTACGGCCGCAACCGTCTTAGGGACAAACACTGAGACGGCGGAGGAGGTCGCAATAGCACTAGCTTGCGTCGGTTCCAAAGCTAAACACGTCATAAGCGACAGCAAAGCTGCAGTCCAAAATTTTAGTAGAGGGAGAGACTCTCCCCTCGCTGCCAAAATTTTAAGACAAGCGACATTGAATAGAACAATCAATATAATCTGGACCCCCGCGCACGAATCTGTCCGTGGCAACGAGGCGGCCCACGAGGTGGCTCGAGATCTCTACCACCGAGCTGCACACGACGGTCCACCGCTCGCAGATCACGGGAGAGAAGGGCGACTAATTTCCTGTCAGGAAGTTACAGAATATTATAGACAACATCGCAGGTACTTTCCCCCGCCTAGCATAACACTCAACAATCAACAGGCGGTGGCGTGGAGGCGTCTACAAACAGATGTCTACCCACACCCAATTCTATGCAAACATATAATTCCTGAAATAGAAGACGATAAGTGCAAGTGCGGAGCGAGAGGGTCCCTCGACCACATAATATGGGAGTGTAGCCAATCCCCAGGCAGGGCGAAGAACATTAATAGTAGAGACGCCTGGGAGACCTTGCTCCGGAGCTCGGACCCTGAGCTCCAGCTCACCGCCGTCCGACTGGCTGAAGAGGCCGCCGGGATACAAGGGATCCCGGCCAGCATCTGACGCGACTACCCCATGCGGCCGGATCTCCCCTGATCCTCCTCCCTCAACTGAGGGTATGGGACAGGGGAGGTCTGGGTGAGGTAGTCTCATTCTGTTGGACAATAAATGTTTTTCACTCACTCACTCACTCACTCACTCACTCACTCACTCACTCACTCACTCACTCACTCACTCACTCACTCACTCACTCACTCACTCACTCACTCACTCACTCACTCACTCACTCACTCACTCACTCACTCGCAGTTACGTTAATATAGCTCCAGCACCAACGAAACTCTTAGCTACACTTCTTTTTGTACGTATGTGCTAAGTCTGCTCAGCGTAGAAAAGTACAAGAAATATCTCAGCACAGCCGAGGTCATCAATATAAGTCGTGTATTTTGCTGCTGCAATCTGCGTCAGCCCGTCGACGTCATGAACAGGTTTCCGCTTTGCGTAGTTGCGAGCATACCGTACCCATTTAGCGCCTTCTGCGTTCTCCGTTGGTTTCTTCCTTATCTCTTTGCCGGTCGTTATTGCTGTGCGCAGTCTTCTTCCTGACAGAACAAAGAAGAAAGTGAAAGGTTCCGCAGTGATCGAGAAGCGCTGGCGGGGGATGCACATTGAACGTGCGGGCAGTTATCTTAATGGGCATAATACTTTCCTGGAACGATTAATGCCTGCATGGGCAGGCTACTTGAGGGTTGCATGCATAATATATGTCATCCACAGCGTACAGGTGCATATATTGTTGTCGAGATATTAACGGAGTAGTCGGCCACAAATTCCTCGTTGCGCCAATACATAGTGGGTCAAGGCGGTAATTTCGGTCTCTTCGCTTTTGAATAAGCCTTTGGAAGCGGACTTCATCTAGTACACCAATTATGGCATATATGCTGCTCGAATGTGTTTCAATACGCGGATACCTTCCGTGGCAGGTTCTTGGGAGGTAGGTGACCAATCTCCCGCCTTTTAATGATGCAGAATTGTAGAATTTGTTTCGGGTATTTTTGCATCACAAGTTTTAAACTTCCCCGCGAAAGCAATGCTGCTTTTATGCGGGTCAGTGCAGCCGGGTTATATTGAAACACAAAAACATCTGACACTGTACACCTAGAATCTGTGAATGTCTTCTGCTTAGTCCTCATCATCATCATCATTTATTGCCCCTTAATGGCCCTGGGTGGGCATTACATAAGGGGGGAGGGTAACGAGTAAAGTATGCACGTGGTCATCTAATTATACAAAGTTATATGCTAATAGTTATATCCCGAATGAACGCACACACAAAACGCACTGATTTATACATCGTTCTTGAAAACATAACTCAATCTGGACCACAGCATCTGTCAAATAACGAACGCTTTACACCTGTCATATATACTTGGCACTACTGACACACACGACACCAGCAGTCGGTTTATAGGTCTTTCTTAATATGTTCGACTTATACATTCGTGTTACACTGTGCACACCAATCCTCAATGACATAAATCTCCATGCGCACGTTCATGAGCTATGTAGTAGAACAAGCAATAGAAAAACCACTACTCGTCGATTGAGCGCAGTTGCTGGATGAATTAATCTTCGTAAAAACGACAGGTGTGTAGGAATAGGTTTCCTAGTGTTCCATATGCAACAGCGAAACTGGCATGTAAGCAGTTGTTATGCTTGCCCGTAGATGACGCGACTATTTGTATACTGACGAATTTTATGCCATAAGCGAATTTTTCTTCGAAACTTGAGGGTTGTGAGTAGCCTCACTAGAGGCAATGTTGAGAAGCTCCATGCACGAAGGAGTGGCAGGTCTGGCGGCGAGTAAGTAAGTAGTGCTCATTAGTGAACGTTTTACTCATAGGTTGCAGGGCGGCGTTTCTTCTCGAAAGTCTCGAAAGTCAGAATGGTAACGTAACGTTTCCTTGGACATTTCTCCAGCTACGAAAAAAACGCCCTGCAATGCACACTGGCAATTCAATTTTCATTTGTTTAATTTTTTTACCCATGTAATGAGATGCAGAGATTCTTCAGTGGTTGCGAGAGAGGTAAAGCTTCAATAGTTTGCCTAATATTTTGCCGCAGAAATCTTCTATGCTGTGTCGATGTTGTTATAGGGCGCCTGCGATTGCCTATACCGGATGTGAGCCACACGTCACTGAGTGGGGGGACACTTGTGCTGGCTGAATACATGTTGAATGAGGCAGATAAGAAAAAGGGAAGATAACAGGGGTCCGTGTGTGTGCTCACATGGAATTCATTTGCTTTACTCGTCCAAATCCAAATAAAATAGTGCAAAAAAGCAATATTAACAGCGGTAAAAAAAAATGAACTCTAATATCTTGGCTCTACTACTGTAATAGATCAAGAAACTTCATGCGGTTACCCGCGTTATACGTGAAAAAAAAAATGCGTCAAAATTGCAGTATTGTTACGCGCTCCCTGTATGGGTGCCGGAGTATAAGAGGACGTTCAAGAAGCTGTAAATGGGCCTCAAAGCAGTTCGTGTAATTAGCCTGGAAGGATGGACCATTTTATTACTCTCCTCACGCAAACTATGTTTACGCATGTTTTTGCAAGACAAGCTGACTCTCCCAGTACAGTAGTTACTCTCATTTGGGGTTCCTCAACTTGGTTACAGCCAAAAAGCTATTAGCTCTGCTGATCACAACTTCATAGTTGACGTGGCAGAATTCGTTGCTAGGGGCGCCGTTCGCACCGCATTCTTTTTTTTTTCAGAACCCATTCTATCTCTCTTCATTCTGAGCTTGGACTGTGATTTTTTGTTTTAACAAATTGATAGTCTTTTTCTCTCTTTGTTATCCCCAAACCTGCACGCTAATGCGAGGCTTTCAATTCCCTCATATGTGGCCTTCCTTTACTCCTATTAATTCCTTGCCCCACGGCGCGGTTGAGGCGTCCGCCCAAAGCAGTTACTGCACCTTTCTTTTTCTAGTTACCAACTTTCATTTTCTACGCACATGACAGTACGCTGGCAATAACCACCATGCTCTAGCGGTGTGGTTTTCACGGATTTTTCTTGGTACTCTCGACCTGCAACCCAATTTCCTCTCATTTCGGCCCGTTATAGAGCCACGTGACTCGTCAAGCTCCTTGTGTGCAAATTCTTGCGAGCACCGGAGGCAATTAAAACACATGTAAAACGACACGGAACAGCATGTTTTGAATACGGAACGCGATAGAACCCGCGTTAACCGCAGTTCCTCTCGTAAAGCAACAATTCAACTACATACTTCCTCAATGATAACAAGACGCTCCGGCTGCGTCACAAACACGAGTCCCTTCGCGATAGTCGCCGCCTCACGGACAGCGCCGTGCCGGCGTACGCCGGAAACACTGGCGCTCACCCGCTGCACAAAATGTGTCGCCGCTCAGCGTGGCGAGCTAATGGCTGGCGTCGCATGATATGAAGTTGGCGCTATCGGTTGTCGAAACGAATGGAATAGTTTCCGCTTTCCTTTTCAGTGCGGAAGCATGTCTCGATGCATGATATCTGAGGCGGATATTACGCGTCAAACCCAGAACTCGTTGATCACACGAGTTGCATCGTCCACCGTCCATCCGCAGCAACACCTCCCTTTTCCCAACCCCAGCCAGTATTTCATGCACCAATAAAAACCTTCACGCACTCACGCACGCATGAAACTGCTCCCAGAGAGGGAAAGACATACCACTTTATTTTGCTCTGAATTGAGTCCCTAATTAGTACAGGGCCTTTGCGGTTGTTGCGGTGATTTTGGCCCACTCGGTCAGCTTTCTATGCTCTTCCAGGTTCTCGCTGGATAGTGCTGCCTCCCAATGCTCTGTTGTGGCATTCTGTATTGGTGGTGGTGGTGAAAAGTTATTTAGAAGGAACAGGAGGTATGTTTGGATCAGACAGTAAGGGACCGATCCTTACAAACACTAGGTGGAGTTCCCTAGTATGGGACCCCAGCGGCGGTGGCCGCCGCCCGGGCGCGCCCTACTAAGGCTTGGGCCTGTAAGTCGTGGCAGCCGAGCAGGGTCGCCTCCCAGTCCTCCCGGGTTGGGTTGGGGATGGGGGGAATGGCCGGGTTGGAGGGGCAGGCCCACACCATGTGATAGGTGTCCGAAGACACCGCACTACAGTGCGGGCAGCTGCTGCTAAAGGAGGGCGGTCAAAATCTGGTGTGTCAAAATCAAGCGCTATCAATGTGCTAAAACTCGGAGGCCAACAGACTGTTGCGCCACCTGCAACTTTTAAACGAACTGCTTAGCTCTACTCACAACAAGAAAAATTAAAGTTTCAGGAGAGAGAGAAACAACTTTATTGCCATAGATTGGCGGTATTTAGGGCAGGTGGGGGCGACTTCCTAGGCCCACGAAATAAGTGCCAGTTGGATGCTCTTGTCTGGCCTTTTGAGGAGTTGGTTCCATCCTTGTTCGGAGGGAGCTGGCAGTAAGGTTCGAGGGGGCGGATTTCCCGCGCAACCCCAGAGGATGTGTGCCTGGGTGGCGATTTCTCCCTGGTAACAATTTTGGCAGACGGGGTCGTATTCCCCGTCTGTGATGAGTGAAAGTCTAGAATGGCTAAGGATGGAGTGTGTCTGCAACCTGCGGAGCAAGGTGGCTTGCGCTCGATTCAAGTCGGGGTGTGGAGGCGGGAACTGGCGTCTCATCTCTCTGTAGAGGTTGGTAATTTCGGCTAAGGTCTGGGGAGCCTCGGCAAGAGCGTCTGGGTCCGTGGGGCCGGCCGCCCGGTTGGTTAGTCCTCGGGCTAGTCGGTCTACACCTTCGTTTCCAGAGTTTCCCGCGTGGGCGGGTACCCAGACCAGGTTGATCTTATGGTCGGGAGTGCAGCCGCGAAGGATGCGTGCAGCGGGGTGGCAGATAAAACCTGCCGAGTAATTTTGTATCGCTCTTTTGGAGTCGCTTAGGACTGTGCGCGTACGTGGGTCAGCGATGGCCAGCGCGATGGCGGTTTCTTCTGCCGCTGTCGGAGAGTGAGCTACTACTGTGGCGACGGTGACGAGAGTAGATTGTGGCGTGGTTGCACAAGCCACGTATGTGTTTACACTTTGCCGTGCAGCGTCTACGTATATTGCGTGTTCGTCGGCAAGGTATGTGACATCTAGTGCTTGGGCGTTCAGCTGACGGCGCGTACCATGGCGGCCAGGTAGCATGTTTTTGGGGATTGGTTTTATAACTAGGCGGCTATAGACCCCTATCGGAATGGGTGTCGTGGGGTGGACGTCGCCTATGGGAAGCTGCCGATAGCTGACAGCATCAGAACACACAGACGGCGTCACCGTTTAAAAACCCACCGCGAAGTAGTAACGGGAGATATAGTCGGGTTTTGTAGCTTGACTGGCATGGTCAGAGGGCTCCGGTGAAAATATCGGGGAAGGGTGTTTAGAAAATGTTCCCGATCGGGTGAACGCTTGCGTGAACTGGTCGAGACACGGAGCCGTGCCAACACGACGGCTGAGTAAACACGGCACAGCGAACGCAAAGGTGACATAAAAATGCAAGTCCCGGATGATGGTTTGACGCCGTATGCAAGATGTCTGTGCTCGATGTAACGCTTGAACGCTTTCTAAAGGGGCAGTTTAGCGAAGGACTACGTTTTCTTGCATACTCTTTGAAGAGAAGTTTATTGGACTGATTATTCATACAAAGGGACCATAGTCCCTCACAAAGACAAAAACACCAAGGCAGCGACTAGTGTCGCTCGGTACAAACAAGCTATGAAACAAGAACACGACGGCGACTGCTGCCGCCGTTCACACAAAATCATTCACAGCACAAAATGTTCAAAGGGTTCATAATGTCCAGGCATCGCGGGGAAGCACGCTCACTGAATACGATGAACGCGCACCGACACCGCGCACCACACACTCAATACGGCAGGAGCCGCACCGTCACGCGGCCCCCGCTGGCGGCGATGAAGCGGGTGCTCCACCGCCGCAGGAACTCGTCTTCTGGGAGGGTCACATGATCTAAACACGCCTGTTGAAACAGGCGCGCCCGAACCCTCTGCAGCATGGGGAACATGGCGCGTTGAGGCCGGCCCTGCAAGGAAGCGACGCCTCTCTGGCGCCACAAAACGAAGGCCCCAACACACAGCAAGCGCCGCACAAATGCGTCGCGCGGCCTGGTGTGCGAGTCGAGGCTAACAAAAAACATGCGCGACATCAGCCTCCAAAAAGTGCGCGCTACGACGCACTCAAAAAGCGCGTGTTCGAGGGTCTCTGTCGCACCGCACTGGGGACACCGAGAAGAAGGAGCGATGCCCCACGCGGCGATGCGGACCCCCGTTGGGAGGACTCTCCAGCCTCGCAGCCAGCCGAAGTCGCGGACGTCTGGTGGTACCCAGTGCGACGTCAAGTCTCGCCACCGTACCCGCCTGCTCCGCTCTAGCTGTTCAGGTGTAGCCTCCTGAATGGCAAGGAGCTCGCAAACGCGGGAGGCCTGCGTCTGAGAGACGTCGACCTCGGGCAGGGTGGCGGTGAGAGACCCGGCCGTCCGACAGACATACCGGAAGAACTCCGGCTGCCGTTCGGCTGAAGGACCTACGAGTTCACCAAAAAAGAGCCGCCGCGAAGTCCCGAGAAGGTAGGCGAGGAGCCCTCTTCCCGGGTAGTCGGTGGCGTCGACCAGGTCGCGGACGCCTCGAACAGCAAGCACGCTGCACATTGTGCGCAGGTTGGGCAGGCTGAACCCGCCCATGCGCGTGGGAAGACGGAGGAGCGCGCGAGCGACGGTCTCCGTTTTTCCCGCCCAGAAAAAACTGCCACAGAGAGTGGCCAAGCGGCGCGTAAAGGTGCGCGGCGGACAAGCGACGCGAGCTATATAATAGAGCGGCGCGCACACCGATGACCTGATGATAAACGCGCGTTCCGACAGCGACAGGCGGAAACGCGCTGCTACTGTCAGGCGTCGCTCAGCGGTCGCTCTCAACTCGGTCCACGAGTCGCGGGCTACCTCCCCCGAGGAGAGGAACACGACTCCTAGCACCTTACAAGCCGGGACCCACTCCACCTCGGCCAGCAGGTCCGACGCGAAGGCCCCGAAACGCAGAGCCTTGCTCTTGCCCCTGTTGAGGAGGGCGCCGGACAGCTCGCTGTAACTGGAAAAAAGCCGTACAAACGCTACGAAGCTGTCCGCGTCCCTCAGAAACAAGGACACGTCGTCAGCGTACGCTGACACCTTCACCTGGCCCTGTCCAGGCAAAGGGAAACCGCGAATCGATGGAGACTCTGCTACGCGACGCAAGAGCGGGTCTAAACATAACACGAAGAGCATAGGTGACAGGGGACAACCCTGGCGAATACCGCGCTCTATCCCGAAACGTGCGGTCAACGCCCCGTTGAATAGCAAGCAAGCTGTAAGATCGGAGTACAGCCGCTCCAACCGCTCTACGAACTCCGGCGGAAAGCCGTAAGCCCCGAGAACTCCAAAAAGGTATCGGTGCTCGACCCGATCGAAGGCTTTAGCCTGATCGAGAGAGACAAAACAACCCGGAATTCCTGTTCTCGAGGTGAACGTGAACAAGTCATTTTACACATGTTGTGATCTCTACGCTGAGCGAACGTGCAGAATGCTCCCGCTTGCATTTCCACTGTGCTTGAACTATGAAAACATAAGCAGTCAATACATGTCCAATATTATGGGATAAAAATTTCGAATATGGAAAAATTGTTAGGTACTCTTATGGAAATACTGAAAATAATGGCCCATCCTTCTGATCTGTCACAAAATCTTTCTTTTAACGTATTCATTGATCGCATCGAGCGGTTAAGAGTGCAATAAAAAATCAATAGGGAACACCCTTGTGCTGTGCGAAGTCAGTGCACGTTAATGATACCGAGGAGGTCGAAATTATTAAGGCGAAAGCCTTTAATGCCTCTTTGTTGTCGACAGAAGGTTGTCAGCAGAAGCTTGTCTGCACAGGTGTCACGCTTTTGACTGGTGTCTACCGAGAAATGTGAGACCCACAATTTCCTTTCCTCAAATACACTTTTCATTTTTTTTATTACGGCATTCTTTTTCTTTCTTCTTTAACGCCCACTTTCTCCCTTCCTCCACAAACGGATGACCGGTGCCCACCGAGATATGTGATATTGTTACTGGGTAGTTTCCTTTCCTCAAATACAATTTTCATTTTCTTCATTACGGCCTCGCTTTCTTCATTCACGCCGACTTCATCCCTTCCTCTACGGTGCGGTTCGGGTGTCCACCTAAATGACAGAGAATTACTGCTCATTTCCTTTCCTCAAAAAGCGTTGCGTTTAAAGGGCAAGGCGTCGCGCCGAACGGGTGATGGTGTTCTGTGGACTCCCTGGCAGCGCTACAACTCGCTGTCACGTTCCACTGCTAAAGGCGAAGCTTAAGCGTCATTAATTAGCAGTTAATTAGTATTTAGTCATTAATAAGTAGTTGGTAATTACTTATAATTTCTTATTACTTACTAATTAGTCATTAATTATGTGCGACGTCATCCAGTGGTGACGTCATCAGAGCCACAGAGCCAGTCAAAGTGGTGCGGAAAACGCTTTCGCCTCTACGCATTAGACAGTCAATG